>NC_066244.1:6000668-6324035 GCF_024542735.1 Bombus huntii
ATTGCGTATAGCACCTATACGTAAAAACTTAACGAGCCCATACAGTATTACTAATGAGTAATGGAGTCAATAGAGTTTCGTATTGTTTCATCTAAAATCCCTACGAAAAATATACTGAAACCATATAATAAAGTTTGAATACAGGAAGTTGTAGATAAATCCTTCATTTACATTTTGTATGTATTTTTAATCTGCCTCGATGCAATAATTTCTGCCGTGAATGAACGTTAAATGGCGATACTTTAATTTCTTTCGCGCATTACAATATCAATGAAATATTGTTCAATCTACTTTAACTAAATTTTATATTTGCCATTTTCACATAAAATAAACGATAATTATCTCTTATAACCGGGTTTATCTTAACAACCACTAAAAAGGTAAACGTGCTATTAAATTTCAGGAAGCTTTTGCAATTAAAAATCGTACAGCGCAAAAGTTTCATACGAGTTATGCATTTTTGGAGAAGATACTTCAACGTAACATCATATCATTGCTGACGTCCTTCTTCAAGAATAAAGAGACCCATTAGACTAGAATTCTTCATATTTCTCTAAAAATAGAACCCACTTTAATTCAGAGATACTCAAGAGCATTGAATTTCATAATCGTTACACTTTTTACGATTACGTTTACGTATTCCTTGTAATTTGTGTTTCCTTTTATAAAGGAATCTCTATCGTTTTATTTTGCATCGTTTCTCGCGAATCTCGTCGAAAAAAGGAACTCCCTCGAGTTAAATGCATTTGTATCAAATTCCACCAGTCCCAGAATCCTGTTATCGTTCGGATCTCTATGAATTGTAAATTTATTCAATGACCGCGCTCTCCTCGTCGCTGCCGCAAACGAAGCAGGCATTATTTTAATAACTTCTCGTACCTTTGGAGGGAAATAGCAGTTTGGAAGATTATCTCCGCGACGAAAAGGTATATTTCTATAGACGGCAATAACTTCATCTTTTTCCATACGCATTTCAATATCTTTGGAAATTGATGCTTCCTTTATTAGGCTTCTAATGATCCGTTTTATTAAATTGTAAGTCACTTACTATTGTTGATATTACGTACGATGAATAATAGCTTGTTATAGGTACTAATGACAAATGAAAACGCACGAAGCACTTTACACTGGGTGTTTGTCACAGTTTTCCTAGTATTTCCTGTCTGTAATCTTAAAATATTTCGAGCGAAAGTTAGTCGCTCCTAAGTTGGAAATAAATCGCAGTAATAAAAATAGCCAAAATATATTTCTCTTGATAACGAATCTTCATAATTTTCCCATTTCATATTATATAATTTTTTGTCTAGCATCGAAGATTATTAAAGAAACTCAATCGTCACACAAAGATATTTTCCCCCAGATAACCTCGTAAGAAAATCACCCTAATGTGTAATAAATTTCCTTGTTAACGCGAGAGTTTTCTACTATCCACTGAGCTTTCTAACCGATTACGAACAATAAACTTCGACAAACCGAAGTTTTAAAACGCTCAAAGTTTTTTTACACACTTTAATTGTACCTACATTGTTTGTTACTTTCTTCGATGCTCAACGATTTGAAGAAGCTTTATCAAACGTTGGCCGTTTGTATTTTTCATCAGAACGATTGCTTCCCTTTAGCGAGTTTCCAACCATTCGCGGAAAATCAAATCCTCACAACTTGAATTGGACTGCGTCTCCCGGTGCTCTTCGCAGATATCATTAATTTATGAGAAAACTTAGTTCCTGTTTACGTTTCTTTTCCTACCAGAGCTGCAGCGGCCGAGCATAGACTCGCCGCAAATAATATAGAAACTTCCATCCTCCGGGGAACTCGTGGAAATTATATTTTATAGTCCGGATCAGGAGATCCACTCTTCGACGTAATGAAACTCGTCAACGAATTATCAAGCGTTTCTAGAACCCATAGTTATCAAAATATTCCTTTATTTTACGGATCAAAAGTATAATCGAACAGCAGCATTCGATCTTTATAACTCGTAAATTATTATTATTCGTTTTATGAATTAGTTATTTATTTATCATTATCGATGCATTGTAGGAGGAACGTAGGTCTGTTTTATCATCTTCTATTTATCAATTTTAATGAGTAAATGGAAAAAATTCCATTACTCTAACGGATTTACTGTAAAACTCATTGTAAACCTCGGACTTTCTTACATATGAATACCGCAAGAAAGAAAACATGATATTTTTTTATATTATATTTTTTATATTTTACTACTGCCGTCTCATTAAACGTTGCGATGTTATTTTTGAGAATATATGTATTAAAAATATTAATGTTGTTATTTCTATACTCAGAGATAGGATCACAATAGTTATTATTTTATTGAGTGGATAAATCTATCACACCGTTCTGAGCCAAAAAACCTTTATTGCACGCGCTTACAAAAACTAAGGATAAAAACAAAAAAGCATCTTAAGCCTATCGATTAAATCTATCGATTGTAGCTAGGATTACTTCTAATTACTATTTCTTATAACTAACGCATCTGCGTATGGGTGGCGAGCACGAACTCACGTTGTCATTTTCAACAATTAATTTCAACTGTCTGAAAATGCTCCGACTAGTAGAATCGTTTATAATATGAAACATACGTAACAGACAATAATAGACGATGCATAATAGACTATATAATCTAATTATCACTAAGATCCTAGGACTCTAATAAGGATATAAAAAATTTACTGAAATCACGATCGACAGATACGGTAGATATAAATTACAAATATATAATAAATATATGTAATAATCATGAGATTAAATAGCCTTTTGCTCGATGGTATCACTAGTTATCAGACACCCTGTATATTGAATGAAAAAGAACATTGTCCATCACTTTTGATACTGGAATCTCGTTTTTACGAACCAATTAGGTGATATCTCTTACGATGTAGTCAATGTCGACTTCCTCGTTTATGGGATACTTGGCCAAGGAACAGACCAGTTAACGGGAAGTGGGCTTTAACTTTGGACGCTTATGGATGCACAACGAGAAGGGTGGTAGGAATTCCGGGTTACGCGTAAATCGTCGAACCTGCGGTCGCAGGTGGTTACGAAAGTGAGAACGAGGTTGCCTGGTCGAAAGGTGTACAAGGCTACCACAGGTTGTCACACAATGGCTTCTACCTTATTTATAATATGCGTGCGATTTCCACAGACTTGGAGAACGCGCGAATTTATCAGAAGTTTGGGAAATGGCTAGGTAACGTACGCGTTATCGAGAACTCGCGTTGTTTCCGTAATTAATGGGACCGATATCGTTTCTGCAACGAAAAATCAACTGCTCCAAAGAGAGAAGATCAAACACAGAGAGTTTAAAGTATAAGCTTTTAGCTCTTCATATCTGAACTTTAGGAGAACAGCAACAGAAACGATAAATTGACTGATACCAGTACAGTGATAGAATAATAAAATAGAATAGTGGGCGTGTTGAGAATTGTGGATCTTAATCGCTGAAATAAAAGTAAAGGAACTCTAAGGTTACACTTAGAATTCATATTAAAATAGTTTTAGATATATTTAATAAACGATTTCCAGGATATTCGTCGATATGCATTTGCACGCGTCTCAGCACTCTCTTTGTCTCACCACCTTCCATACCACACTGGCGACGGAACAGTTACATTTATCCGTTTTGGAGGCGCCGCGCACACACACATACTTCCACACATTCATATTCGTATACGCGTGTCACTACTACGCGGCCAATCTTGTCTAGCACACAAAATTATACATATCTCAATAAGACAAGAGAAAGTTTCTAAAATATGAGGCTCATAGGTAATTTTATAGATCGAAATTGTACGTGACAACGATAAAGAATAAATAGAACGTATAACTATAAAGTGCTGGTTGAAATAATAAAAATGAAGTTTACTGGTATTCATAGCGTTTTAATTTTAAGCTTTCTTTTGTTCGACGCTGTACGTAGAGCTGTACAATAATAAGTAAATGAAACGGAATGTGATATTACTATGCACGTGAATGTGCGATTTCTAATTGGCAAGTATCGTTGCAAAGAATAAATAAATATTCACAGTGGTAAGATCTGAGATACCGAGATAAACAGTTCGAGAGATAAATAGTGAACAATTGTAAAGAACGAACGATTAGATAAGAACAGAAACAAGCAGACGACCGGATCCAAAAATAAAGAGAGGCCATCGCGAAGGTTTCAACGTGCGTAAACGCAAAGCACCGTAAAGATAAGTGAACATAACGACCAAGTCGTATCCATATTTCTAGAGAGCAAAGGTGCCAGAGAGTGGGCTATGTAAAACACGGCAATACGAGTAAAAGTAACCACACGACGAGGATGGGCCACGATGTAAATTTCAAAATGTACGGGGAACGTAAGCGCGAAAGGATACGGAGGTAAGTAAACACGAAGTCTCGAGACCAGCACGAGTGCACCAAATGGCAACTCATGAATGTGCATCGACGACAGATGAAGTAAAACTGCCTGTTCAAGACAGGGTAAGGACATTTACATGAAAAGATTTAAAGTACCAACAGGAGTGAGGTTTGTGCTAATTAAAATGCACATGAGAAAGATAGCGAGGGACGTCGTACTGTCGCTATCTTCAAAATGGAGACCATACCACTGTTGATAACAGTGGTATTAAAAGATGGACGTTTGTAAAGGTGTGTTTCAACGTTAGAATCAGATCATAGACAACGCGGTATTTCTTTCCTCGATACTACGATGTAAAGTATACTGTATAATAATTTGACGATTTGACTCGTACATGTAATACAAAAATAATTTCTAGTTCTCAAAAAATACTTCCATTATATAATAATTTACAAAATTATTGCTGTATTTTGTAATAAAAATATGCAAGCGAAGAGGAAGTTAGGGGAGATGTAAAAAATAAAAGGAATGGAAGGTAGCGGGAGGATTTCAAAAGCACTGCGTATCGACAAGACTCTCAATCACTGTCAACAAAGCAAACATATACGCCACTAGCAGAGCAATTAATATATTCATAAATCTCGGAGATACGAGTTGGTAGCTCGATAATTAATTTCAGTCTGTTCGTGCTGGCGCGTGTTCACGTATGATAATTCTGTTCGCCTTATTAAAGATCCGCCTGCACGAAAGGGGACGGAACCAGCGAACGAAGCGAAGTCAGACTATGAACTGAGAAAGGAGAAAGAAAGAAGAGAAAGAAAAAGAAACTTGATGTTTAAGAACTGGAAAACGCGTTGCTTACAAGTAAAATAATATTTCCTCTCGCATGCTCTCTGTTCTTCTCCTGCGATTCCTCCCTAACTCCTCTTGTGTCTTTCCACTTTGCCTTCCTCTTTTTCTCTGTCTCTTTTTTTGCTCTGCAGCGTCTCTGGTGCGGAAGAGCTCGGCGAAGCGCAATATTAATCAGAGCTCAATAGGTCGAACGTCTGAGCCTGCATCAGGAAACGTTCGTCCAATCGGGCTGAAAGCATTCTCGTTGCACGAGATACTTTCCAACGGTCTTCCTCGTCGTCCTGCTGATGCAATGCTGAACTCGCCATCGAGGCTACCACACACGAATTTCCATAAGGCATTCGTCGGCTGAACCGCTGCACCTAGCGATTTCGCTTGACCACACCTGAGCCTCCAAGATCGACCGAAAATTCGTCGATTATTCCGCCGCGTATGCTTACGAATCGCAGACGTAGGAAATTACGCTACTTTTGCTGGACGTCTTCGCTGTGTTTGGAAACTCTGAATTCGACAAATTCGAAATCGTTAATTGAATTGGAAGTGTGATTACAAAGCTTCTCTGCGAGGGTCGTAGCTGTAAGAAATGTTATGAAACGCTCTACAAATTTTTGTACCGATTATTGTTTATCCTTCTGTAAGATTTTCTGTGAAAATTCGAAGAAAAGCTTGGAAACAAATCGAAGAATTTCGTTTTTAGGCTTCTCTGACAAGCTGTCTTTGCTGTCTTTATCCTTTTATCAGGAAGCACTAGTTTCGATCTTGACACAATTAATTCAAGAAAGGAATCGTAAAGTCTCGTTTGTCAATTGCAAAGTTGAATGTTCTGTATCGTTTGTATTCTTACAATGATCACGAGTCAGTATGTTTCTCAAAACTTCTATTTAATATTATCATTCTTATTTGGAGAAACTCAATATGAAATAATTTCAGATATCTTCTCCAAGAAAAAAAATTATGGATATAAATATATAGTAGATTGCAATTAAAATTCTTCGCAATAAACGGATAGACGTCAAAGACACAGAAACGCCATTCTTAGACAATTTACACATTGAGACGTTGCATTTAATTCTATTTTATCATTATTGAAATTATCGAAGAGAACGTTTTTAAAGTTTGAAAAATATTATATAAAATTGTAGAATTTCCACAGTTATCCCGTCCCAAAAAGGTATCTCTGTTATTCGAGTTTGTAAAATCTTTCGAGAAGAAATTATCCACACGTAATACACGTAACCATCGTGTCGGCTCAAGATACATTACCCTCGACATGTTTTATACTCTCTCATGTTTGTATATTTTTTAGGCGTCATAGATCACGAATTTCTTTCCTGCAAATAATATTTCTCTGGTAAGCAAATGCGGTTTGGTTTCAGAAGTTCGGCCGAGAAAAAGCACTTTTTCTCTTTCACCAACATCGGTCGTGTATACAGCGGCGCAATCTAATGGGCTGCATATATCAAAGACTCGAGCGAAGCTCTAGCTCACGTGTCCGTTCTAATTTTTCACAACGGATTTCGTCGACACCTTTAAAAGTACTTCTTCCTCTTCGTGAACATGGACACGGGATCCTTATTCATCCTATAAAATATCATATCGCTTTGTTTTTATTATCTGTATTATAGAACAATTCCTTCCAATTTTCTTATACCAACTAGGTCATTTAATACGTAACGTAATTTTTTAACCTTTGTCATACCCAATCGTATATCTTCCCTCGTTCTTTACAATTTTTCTTTCCATTTCTCAGTTTTCTATTCTCTTCTTATAAAATTCCAATCTTCATGAGTTCTATTATTTTCAATTCAACGTTCAGAAGGCATATAACTCTTACTCGTGGAAGTTGCTGCAAAAATTGTGTATACAGTTAGTCATGAAAATCTTCGTACACTCGGGAAAGAGTTTCTTTAGTAAAATAAAATTTCAAGCGAAGTCAGAGTATTCTATACCAAGTGGGCCACATTAAACCAGTCTTTATACTCTTTCTCGACTAATAGGATTAACATCGTTGGAGCTGACTTCCTATATCGAATGATTGTCTAAAATCATGTTGTCAAACTCAATGATTTATCTTCGTGCAAAAAGAATTTGAAACAATGAACTAGATAGACAAACTAGATAGACAACAAAAGATACAACTTCCAAATTTAAGCTTTCTACAATTCGTGATTAAAATCCTGTGGATCTCTAGAAATAGTAAATACGTATGTGTGTGAAAGCTAATGTAAAATCACGTTTCCTCTTCTTCGTCCTTTATTTCCAACTACCGAGAAAAGAAGATATAGAAGAAGCTCGGAGCGAAATCAGAGCTTAATGATGTTTACTCTGAGTCTATTCTGAACAAGAATCGTTTCTGATTCAACGTTTTCGATGATCGTCATCTCGCCGTTGCGTCGTGTCGTTGATCACATTTTTCAACGACGAGCGCGGCACGGAGTCTACAGATTGGCCTGTTAGAGACAATTTTCTCGCCAGTGGCTCTTGCTGTGGCAGGCTAACTAACCGGCTGCATATTTCAAATTGTTTCTCGGTTGTTGCTACGACAAGCAGAGTAATGGCTAGCTGGGTCAAGCCGCGTGGCTGGCCTTTAACAGCGATAATAAAGCTCGACGTTCCACGGGCAATAAGGATCCTTCATGCAAATCCGTCGACATGTTTTTCCATCCCTTCTTTCGCCATTTCCCATTTCTTTACGACGGCGTACACGCCAAAAACACTCCGTTGGCATTCGTCGAATTAATCCTCGAAACGAGACACCGGGCGTTTCGCGAAAGTTTCACGGAAGGCCAAGTGGTTTGGACGTTGTTGTGAGTAATTAGAACAGCGGCTGGAATTTTCGCGATACCCTGGAATTTTTGTCGTAAATCACCGTGAAAGAAGGATCACATTCTACGTTAGGTTTCTGATGAATTACAACCTGCTCATAAATATAGGGAACACATAGGAAACAGTACAATTGAGCTTGTGGGTTTGTAACTTTTTAATTAATGAAACAAACTAGGTAATCAAAATTCTAGTTACTAAATATTGCTGGAACATTTCATTTATTTTATCATGTTATTACGGTAGAACGAAGCTGATTGAGTTGGTTGGTTTATTAGCTGCTTGATGTTCAAGGCAGGTTTTCATTAAAATATGCGGATGTTGGAGACGAAGAAAAGAGATGCGTATATTGCCCTTTGTGGAAAATACGTACAGTCGACTTTAAAACGAACGGTGCTCATTAGCGAATTCGTTATCTTCTAAAGCGAATCAGAAAATCTACCTTTGTGAAAAGAGAGCCTTTAAATTTGCCTATCGTCTTTGTGGAAACTTACCTTAGGCTAATTTCCACTGAAGCAGAAGGCTTTAACGAAATTAATGATCGTATTTGGTCTGAGTGATACGAAATAATTAGAACAATTTTTTCCGTAAAGAATTTCGAGAAAGATAACTTCTTAAATAATACCGTTGTTCGTACACGTGATTTTTGGTAGCAATTTTTTGTCTAGAATCCTGTTAAAATTCCTTCTGTTTGTTGAAACGAGATTGAGACTCGAATATAAAAATTTGAGTAGCAAGTTTAAGTATTCTCATTTATTCTTTAATTTCGCCCATAAACATAACATGATATTTACTTGTTAAATTATTTAGAACATGTTATGCGTCATAAAATATAATTAAATAGCATAATAGGAAAAAATCACAAGAATTATTTGAAACAATCTATCGTGGAATAAGAAGTTTCTGCGATATTTAAAATTAAAGAAATATTCCTTTCTTTTCAAAGGTTTCCAAAGAAAGACGCAAAGTCACGATTCTCGAAAACTTACAAATAATTCGAAGAAAACGTGAATCTCATTTTTGACATTTCGTTTTACGCTAACAATAAGTAGAACTTAACTTTTTCGGATTAGACTTCACGTTACGTGCCTCGAAAATCGCATGGCGAATAAAAATCGCGAGTTGCCAAATTAATCATCGATGTCGAAAAGTCTGAATAACTGGCTTATTCATTTTCAATGCAAATATATCAAAATGACCGATAGTCCTTAGAAGTGACTGATTTCTATGGTTCTGAAATTGCGGCTCGAACGCCGCCAGGCACTCCCGTACGTAATTTATCACGCTGCTTGACGCATTTATCGGTCTGGTGATTTAAAAGATACGAGCAATGATAGCTAATGGCTTCCGTAAAGCGGCGATTAGCCAAAGAACGATTTCGATTCGCGAGAAATAAATCCAACTTGTTTAAAACAACGCCGCGATTAAGGGCGAAATCGAATGCAAATTCTGCCGCGTTTCGTCTTCATTCCGGTATACGTTTAACCTAATTTTGTCATCGCTGCAACTAAGTTGTAAATCCATTTCCAAGTTACTTCGATTGCACCAGCGATTTATCAAATGCTTTTATGTTAAAATAAATTAGCGTTTCGTATTTGAAGTTCAGGCGATTAAATTCATCGCTGTAAAACTTTGCTTTATAACAATTTATTGAAACGTATACTTTTAGACAAAATTTCCGAAGTACTATAATATCCTCGTAATACTAGTAATCTGTAAAAATGTATTTCGTAGTAGCATTTTGCATATTGGCTCTGGTTTTGAAGATACGAAAAGCAATCAATATTACATATACAGTTTAAAGGTGAAATGGAACAATTAAAATTTAATTAAACACTGCCATATAACAAACTTACACCATATACAGCATCATTGTAGTAGGTGTTCCTTTCCTAGGGAAAAGTCTGACGTATTATTTTATGGAGAAACTGAAAGAGAAGTTTCGCGAAAAGCTCCGCGACAATAATATAATAATAATAAGATGAAAAGACGTAGGAATTTTAAAATCGAAGCAAGAAAAATAGAAACTGACTTGTAAATTGTGAATGTAGCGATAGTTTCTCGACTCAAGTGATAGAACAGCATTAACGTTAATTAAACGTCGCCTAGTTGCGAGAATTATGGAATAAAATCACGATATTACGTTCTATATTGAATAATAAATCAACTGTGACAAGTAACAATTTAATATCGCTATATCAGCAGTTTATATGAATACGTTTAAGGCATCCTTCTCTTAGCTACGAAACAGATTTATTTCCGTGGCAACAATATTTTATACGTAGACCAATAAATCGTAACTAAATTGTACTACTTCCGAAAGTATAATAATTTCGTTGCTTTACGACGCGAGCGTACGGTAATTAAAATGAATAATTCATAAAATACATATAAATTGAATAACGTATTTCATTCTATACGTTAAACACATATTTCGTAGGAATTATTCGAGAAATTCACTTGCATACAGCTACCTTTGATTAATAAAACGGTAGAGTCACAGTGAAGGATTTGTTTCCATAATTTTACAGACCAAACATCTGATTTTCGAAAGTTCTTGTAAAATATATTATTAACATTTTTCTCAGCACTTGATCATAAATCTTCGTAGAAATTTTCATCAATTTCTTTGCATTCCTGTTTTAATAGCTAAAGAAGGATACTTCTTTCTACTTCACAAATTCAAAATAATCATCTCGTACAAATTATCAGCTGGTACTTTTCTTAAAACAGCAATTGCTATAGCAAAGGCTGTCCGAAGTGAACCATTCGAGAGGTTTCAAAGATTTGGTAATATATCAAGCAATTTGACGTGTCCATTAACGGAGTTCCACAGAAGACCCTAATTTCCGACAGCAACGTCGTACCGCCTTTACCGCTAGCCAATCATCCCACCATCGTACTTTCCCTTTTTCAACCTTGGTTAGATTGAAAAAGAACGAACCTGTTACCCTTTTTGTAGCCCAGGAAAACCTGGGTCCCTTCTTAATAAGCATTTTACCCCTTAGTTCTTGTTTTCCGCCATTTCCCCCCTTCTTTTTTTTCGAACGAACCTCACCCTCCGATCGCGCCGACGAGAATGTCCCCAGCTAATTTCCCCTACGACTGGGACTTTAAACGATCGGATTTGAGCTTCGAAAATTGGCTAAAAGTCACAAGATATTTACCGTGAACGTATATATACAGCGCGAGGAACCATCTTAAATAGGTATATAATAAACAGACTGAGAATATTTATGCAAATCATATTTTTATCAATATAATTCAAATTCATACTTCTATGATCATAATTAAAATTCATATTCTTATGAATATAATTAAAAGACTGATATATATATATATATATATATATATAGATAGAGAATTGTTTCACTTACTAAATATTATAATATTTTTCCATACTATGTATATTCCGTATTTTTTCGAACCTTCCTATGAATTTTCCACCAGTGCATAAAAATCTGCAGTCTATTCCTTTCTACTGTTCCAGATATTCTTGATAACGGAGTGAATTCAGGAGAAAATATACAGTGGCTCGTGAAAGTATTAGAACGCTTAGGGAAAAAACTATTGCTTAGTGCAAAAGTGTTACGGATGCGTTGTACGAAATTTGTTGAAATAGTTTTTTCCCTAAGCGTTCTAATACTTTCACGAGCCACTGTATATTTTCTCCTGAATTCACTCCGTTATCAAGAATATCTGGAACGCTCTACGTCGTTCTACAAGTGGATCGTCATAGATCAAGCGATCTCGAATAGAGTATTGTAAATGTTTCACCAACCCAATTCATCGTTATCTATCGTCGAAAGTGCACTGGGTGGTTGTTGTTACTCGACAAGTTCGCGTATTAAATTGTTCGTTTCGTGCCACTGTTTTAAGCATTACGATTTCAAACGTTACCATAAATTCTGGAAACCGTGCTACGAGGTGCAGTCGCGCACTCCTTCGGGAACCATTGTAGTACTCGTCTATTTTGGTACTGCGAATGCGCAGGTTGAAGTAGTATCGCCTAAGACTGCTTTTAAATTGTTTATTTCACTGCAGCCCACTTGCACGGAATTTATAGATCGTCGTTACTCGTCAGCATTTAAAAGCGAACCTTCGATTATATCGCCGAGTCTCCTTAATTTCGTGGCGTGCTTAATAAAATTTAGAAAGCTGTGAAACGGCGAAATATCGCTCCTTTAGTTGGTAACTGCATTAACGAAGATAAATTGCGCATATTGTCACGAAAGACACGGCGTAACTCGTTTTGGCGAAGATGACGTTTGATATGCGCTGAACGTGTTGTGCGTGGTTATTATTGTTACTATAGTTATTTAAATTACATATTCAGACTAAAAACTACATATATCATGTTGTCCATCGTGCGGAATAAAATCAAAAGAAAAGGAGGTTTCATCGTTGTACTGAGAAATAGATTTTTCGAATTATTATATAACTTTGTTATTTTACGTCGATTGTGAAAATATTTTTTACAATTTTTATTAGAAATTCAAAAGTTAAAGACCTAAAATCTCCAGTTGACGATTTTGTATTAATTTCCTTCAAAGTATCCGGATGCTTATTTAGCTTACATCGACGTTACATTGTTTCAACGTTACCAGCTTCAGGTTTCTAACACCAAAAAGATGTTTTCTAAGAGGAATACAAATAAACAAAACCTGATAATTAACTTGATCAGAAAATTCTGGAAAGCATAGAGCGTGGAAAAATCGTAAATCGTAAGATATTACAGGGAAGTAGAACCTAAACGGAAAACGAAACGAACTTGGAGGAGAAGTGGGTCGTAGTCGTAGAACTACGGCGCAAGATTAACTTTGATCTCTGTCCATTCGTAACTGCGTCTAGCAACGGTGCACGGGATATTTTGGGAAAAAAGGTCAATCGATATCCGTGCGAGATGTATTCGCTCTATATTTGAGACGTACATTTCGCGTATTTCGATTTAATGACGCCACTTGGGTCACGGAATGAAATATCGCAGAGAAACACCAGTCGATGCCAGTCGTCGATTCAAACCTTGACAGGAATAGAAGCTCGCGATCATGATCGATCGTGATTATCAAAATCGTATTTTCCGTCTTTTCAGATTTATTTTCAACACGATCTCTGTTTACGTCGTTGTATACGAGCTGCGAAGAGCTGTGTTCAAGATGATTACTCGAGCTGTATTCTAATTGTTTCATAAATATCTTGCGACTTTTATACACATTTACGCCGAAACTACTAACGACGAGACAAATCGTGTTTCTTTTTTAATCGTAGAATAACAAGAGATAAAATTCTCATTGTGAATGTGAAGCACAGATACAAAGTCAAGAAATTTCCAAATTCTCTTGCTTCGGTTGTTGCCGAGCATAACCGATCGATTTGTGGTAAGCAAAAATTTCATCAAATTAAATGGACTTTAACTTCTAACAAGCACTCGACGATATCACGGAGGAAAAATTCGTGCGGGATTCTGGGCGAGCGAACTTTCATCGGCAAAGCGAGATCAGCGAATCGAATGTGAAAGAGAAGGGGAACACACAAAAAAAAAAAAAAACAAAGAAAAGGGAGAAGGAGGGAGGAAACAATGAAAAAAGCAGACAGTGACCGGCAATAACTTTGATCTATTTCGATTTTCAACGTCGATGACTCCTTTTGTCCGCGAAACTGAAAATTTGGTCTTCGCCGGCGTTATGTAGGACGAGCTTTGATCGACGAGCCTTGATTTCACCGGAGATCAGAGAGACTGCTCTCGTGCGTGGCCCCGCGCTCTCTTTTCCGCCAAGCTACGCGAAAAAAGCCTCACGGGTCACGCGACTTTCGATGAAAAGCCGAAATCGTCTATAGGACAGGTGCAGAGGATGCTGACCGGCACGAAAAAATATGGGCGTTCGAATTCGAGGAAATGGTGGAACCCACGGTAAAATGTTTGACCAGCTTTTACTACCCCTCTACCTATATTTTTTCTATCTTTTCTCTTTTGAAACGTTTGTTTGTCAAGAGATCGATTGATCGGCCTGAAAAAAGCACGGGATGCGAAATGCATTTTTTTTTTTTTTGTCTCGTATGAATACGAAACTAGTACGATTACCGTCTCATTAGAATTTCCGAGGTATCGAGTATATGTACAGACAGGTGAAACGATATAATGTACTCTATTCTTTGATACTATGCGATATCTTGTACACGTTTTTTGTAAAGTTAGAATAACGTCGTGTGTGATGTGATAATTATCCTACGAAATTGAAAAATATTTGTAATTTTGTTGTTCTTTGTTGTGTATCCTGAATGATTTGTCTGTCCTAGATCGAAGTATTACGTAGAAAACTAATGTCAATCGCTGAATTAATCTTTGAATTATATTTTGATTACTGTAAAAATAAATTCATAATTTTCTAAACCAAGTTCTATATTCTTCTTTCCGTTGCTAAGCAACAAATTTGTTAGAAAAATAGAAAATAGAAGATAAAAATGGGCATCTTTTCATTCGTATTATTTCTTTATTAGGAAGGTAAAATTTTTGTAACATACAGTTTATTTTAATTCAATTTTCATTCTTTTAATTAAAAAATGTGAAATTTTTCACTAGAACAAAAATAAAAAGAATTCGACATTATCAAGATGAAACAAAAGGTTAGAGGAATTGAAAATGTCCATGTTTGAATCGAACTCAACCGTAACAACATTTACACAGTGGGATTTGTGAAAAAGAGCTGTCGCCTGAATGAGAGAAAGAATCGCTAGCATAATGATTACAATTTAACTACGACCACTGGAAAACATTTTCATTTAAGCAGCTTTCCATTGTTTAGATTTGGGCTTTGAATTACGCGACCGGTGCCACGAGTAAACGTATAAAGTAGATGTGTTTGCAATTTCAATTCGAAGTTTGCTGGGTCCTTTGTCACTCATCTTTGTTCCGCGTGTGTTTCTCTCCTTTGATTCGATCCTATTTTTCATCTCGCCAAAAAGAATAAACGTACTTTACTAAAAGAACCTATGAAGCTTACGTTTACCGGTTCGATTCCACTTTACATTCCATTCGATCGTATTTTCGTGGAACATTCGCAACAAGCATATTGTCGGTATGAGAAGTTATATCTGACACGAAATATTATCTACGTGTTAGACATGCGATACGAATTAAGAAATAAAATCAAGTTTCGTAAATTAAAGATTTTTGAAGAAGCTTTTAAACAGTTCTTTAAAAGATCTCAGCCGTGTACTTTAAATATCGCGTTTATTCGAAGAGATTGAAAAAGAATTTTTGATAATTAGTTACACAGAACAGCACAGTCCTCGTCGATCTCATTCAACTTGTATTCCGTCGTCGATATGAACGTTCTGAACATTTCATCTCTATATAAACACACGTATGCAGGATGTTCATTTGAAAATTTCCCACAAACACTTCATATCCGAAAACGTATTAGTCGTAAAAGTGTCACAGTTTCACTGTAAGTAAGTTTGAATGTAAATTTTGAAAATAATTCTGAATAAGCGATTCGCAAGATAATATCTACATCAAGCAAGGTACCATCAACAAAGGTGCCTTTGAAGGAAAGCCATTTTATAAAAATTATTGTTCTTCCGTAGTCGATAAATATTAATAAGGCCCCGGGCATTGAAGCTATCTATCAAAAATTCCCATACAGCGTTATCACAAGCTGCAGACAATGCCATAAAGCGACGTAGTCGATGCTTCTCACAATTCACTCTCGAATCCGCACTAAATCCTCACGGAGCGAAGTAAGCCAAAAATAAAAGAGGAGGAAAATATATTCTGCGCGTCGTGAGAGTCACCACGACAGGACAGAGGATCATTTTTCGTCGTGGTACACGACACGTACGTAAGTACACGAGCCACGAAGAAAAAGAAGAAAAAAGAAGAGGGGCGGGGAAAATATTTCTGCTCGATAAAGCGGAGCGATGCATTAATATTCAGTTTTCAATCGTCCTGCGCGCGATCCGATTGAATGCGATCCAATACGGTTTGTTCGATCGTTCCACTCAATCGTTCTATATTAATCTGGACGTTGCGTTTCTCCTAGTTGCCTGCCGGAACGAATCGCCGTAATTTACGACATCGTAAATAACATTCTTACATAGGTGAGCAGAAATCAAGGAATTATTTGTTGCTGGAACTTCCATCCTACTCGTCTTCGTTCTTCCTCTTCTTCGTCGATTCAAGATATCGTGACGGCGATATAACATTTTCCTTGTAGGTAAGCACGTTCGGCCGCCAGAACGAATGGGAAAACATCTCGGCCGTTTCATCGAGACTCTTCCGACCAACTCTCTTTCGATTCAAGTCCGATCTTTCCGTGCTTCTCTTCTGGCCGAAGAGAATTAATTTATCGAACATTCGTCAAGCAATATCGTGGAAGACCGCGACGATAGGACCGTAGAAGCAATAAGGGACATTCTAGAGAAAGAAGGGAACTGGAAAACCAGAGCGAAATTATTCAGGAATGAGTGCTTTTAATAATAAACTGGTCGAAGAGAAAAGATACGATAGGTACAGCGAAGATATCGTAGACGAGAAACGAGGAAGTCTGCGTTAGTTTCTCGAAACGCGAGACAAAAGAACTTCGCGTTTTATAATTTCGATCGTAGAGATTCCTATCTCGTTTGAATGAAACTGTCATAGAATAACGAACGACTATTACAGATATTTTCATTAGTTCTAGCAATGTAAAGTTTAATTATAAAGTTATTTCGAGAATTAAATTTCTTAAAGAAAATTATATCAATGTTTTAGTTCTCTGTTTTGATAAAATTTAGTTTTATAGACCAATGTGTGTTTAACAGAAAATATATCGTTGATAAATGTCAAATCTTATGGAACTGCTTAATTACTCCGAATTACTCATTGTCTAGATACAATACAAACAGGAACATTCTTTTATGGTGTTGAAAAAGCTGCTTCGATTAAATCGGGTAATGTTATCTAAAGTGAACAATTACATTGACAAAGTAATACCTGATAACAGTTAATCTAAATGACATCTATTTTAATCTTAATGTTGTAACATTTATCGTACGATAACTTAGAAAAATGATATTGAGCACAAAACGCCATGAATCGTTCAGAAACAAGCAATTTTCTTCTGACACGATCTTTTGTATCGATAAAAGTAAATAAGATTAACGAATTCAAAATGGAAGAAACATCTTGTACATTTTACGAGAAACCAGAAGTTGACGAGTATGCCGTACCGCAATGTTCAATTTGTTCGAGAGATCGAGACTACGAGGAACCTCGCGTTTCTCAAGGCATTTCGTCGAACAATCTGTATTGCATCGATGTCGAATTCTTAATTAGTTGGCATTGTTCGCTTAGTTAGTGGCCTGGAATAGGTGGGTAGTAGTAGGAACGAAGATTGCTTATCGTCAGCAATCTGCTAATGGGAACAACGAACTAAAACATCAACTTAGGTGAAAGACATTCGCTGTTTGTCAACAGTATAATAGACAGGTACTTTGTTAGTTCAAAATGTTTCAAGACGTTTCATATAAAACGTACGATGTAATTTTATTCCAAGATTTTTGCGAATTAAATGTCTTTTAAATTATATTTCGAAACGTATTAATAATAATTCCATCGATACGTAACTATCAGTAATTTTGTGACAAAGTACACAAGTCAAGTTTTTAGTCTTTTTGGTCAGTCAGATATACAAACTTCTATAGGTGCATGTAGAGTTTTGTAACTGACTGTAAATGTACGTAGAATTTTGTAACTGACTGTAAATATATGTATACTGCACATACGTGAACCATATGCACATACGTATGGTTATTCGGGTAGACTGGTACCAGAAAATGGCATATAAACCAGGTAATTATATCTTTTTCCGTAGGTGGTACTAAAGCGTGATGTAATAAAAACGGTTGGTGATAATAAATTCTTTTTCTCTAGGCTTCCTTGATGCAGCCAGGTAATAAAAGCGCGCTCGGTAAAATAAGACGTAAAACGGATAATGGCACTTGTTACGGTGTGTATTTCGGTATTTAATAGGGCGTATTGCGTGGAAATACAATACACCGAGCTTCTTCGCCGTGGCTTCGATTTGCAACGGTTTTACAGGCGGTTTTGCAGCTGTTACGATCAAACTTTGTAACAGATTATATGGAAGCGGACGTATTACGATGCAGAAGATAACCAGGAATACGAGATGAGAGTTTGTTTAAAACGTTCTTTCTTGTTAAATACGTCGTTCTACTAAATGCGTTATGGAAATATAGCCGATGAAAGTTGAGGAAGATAACCACCAATGGCGAGATAGCAGTTTCTTTGTACTACGTTAGAAATGATCATGTTCTTTAAGAAATGTTCCTCGTTATAAAAAATTCAAAATAACAATGTACCGAACTTTTCGAATAAATCAATATACAAATTTTCAGATTGGTTTCGAATTTTACTAATATATCGGATGAAAAATAATCGCGCCTTATAGCAGTGTTAATGAATTTTCAAAATGTTTTAACACGAACAATATGCATATACTTAAGAGTTTGGTCTGGTAAGTGTTCAAATCTTTTCGTAAGCCGATGTATATAAATTATTTGTCCATGAAAAGTTTCATATAAACGTAAATGACGTACGTATTTCATATCATCGAACAGACTATTATGTTTGCACTTTTGTATTCCAAGTGCACTATAATATTTGTGTCAAAGGGAAGCAAAGTTCACGCATTGAATGCACGGTTTCTTCTCTAAAATCGATTCACGAAAGAGACGGTGAGCTCCGCAATTTTGTCTTCTTTTGGCATTGTTACAATAGCATATAGATTACGGGGTCGTCAGGAAATTGCAGACCGCGCTGGTAAGGCGGCCATTATTTAGAATCATCGAGCCGAACCATCAGAATGCTTGGGAAGATGAATACCGAAGTACACGCAGCCTTTCATCGCGATTCGCAACAAATGTATCGTGAATTTCCGGTCTCACAATACAAATTTGTCAAAGAACTTCGTGTTTCTTACGTTGCTTCCAAATAATCAGCGAATCGTTTAGCGTCGTTATCTTTTACATTTATGTAGTATCGTCGAAGAAAGGCCTGTGGCGGCACTAGATAGCAAATACCACCACTCGACACTAATTAGTGTCGGGCGACGGTAGCGCAGTGGTTAGAGTCTTAGGTTACGAACGTTTGGAACCGGGGTTCGAATCCCCGCGACCCGGAGTCCGGTTTTTCTTCCACGATACAAAAATGAGAAGAAAAGTGGGGGGTACCGAGCGCAGCGACGACATCTACAGCCTAAGTATTCAGATGCTACAAATGAGGCCCCTCCGGGATCTGGAGCGGGAACGCGGTGAGCAGGAAGACGACGACTACACCGACGATGATGAAATATAAATATTGTGGCGTGATGGGGACCGTTTAGACGTCAACGGTCCGGAACCGTTTAGATGTCAACGGACCAGAAAATCGCGATCTCAATAATCAAATCGATAGGTTTGAAATTCCAGTGATAAGTCGATGAAGACTAAAACGAGCCTAAGCGCGCACAGTGTGTTTAACGCTCAAAGACCAAAGGACTCGCTAGAGAAATTCAGCGAGTGAAATTAGCGTTGACGAGCACATATCTGCGGGCAGATGTGATTGTCAGGTATGGCCGCGGAGTGTAGTATCGTGAAGGAAAAGGCCTGTGGCGGCGCTCGATAGCAAATACCACCACTCGACACTAATTAGTGACGGACGACGGCAGCGCAGTGGTTAGAGTCTTAGGTTACAAACGTTCGGAACCCGGGGTTCACATCCCGGCGACCGGCGTCCGACTTTTTTTCCGCGATACAAAAATAAGAAGAAAAAACGGCAATACCCAGCAGCGACATCTTACACCCTAAGCATTGCGATACTATATTTATTTGGCGACATTTAATTGTCACCTCTATCTTTTGTACAACAATAGCAAGCTTTCTTCTAATAAATATTCAAATTTCTCAGCCTGGTCTTGCTGTTGAATTCCATAAAAAAATAAAAAAATAGGAACTCATCTTGCAATGAGAACGTTAATGTTTTAACAGTAATATAATCATAAATTTAGAGTAAATATATAATACATTTTCAGAGTGGTTTCAAATTTCATCGATGTAACTAATACAATTATTACTTGTATCTCATTACAGCGCTACTGAAATTTCAACAAGTTTCATACAACATGCATAATATATTCATATAAATTTTTTATAGCAAATTTCAGTCATTGTACGATCAAGTTATAAAATAGGTGAACGCACATCTTTGTTGATCGTGTTTAGTTCATTTAGCGAACACAGTTTAGTTCTTTCAATGAACACTCAGGCGAACAGTACCGTATAAGGATTTATATCCATTCCATTGGAAAATATGTTCGCATGGTGTGACGTTATGTTTGAGGAACTCCTCGTATATCGATGACAAGAAGGAATTCCGACATTAGCTGCTCTTTGGCCAGAACAGAGGCGGATATTTCGTCATTATACGCCACGAAGTAACGCGAAAGCGTGTGTTGGAAGTTGTACGACCTGAGTTCTCGATCAATCCCGGTCGACGATCGTTTTGAACGACGATTTACTGGGCACCGTGCACTTCCGCTATGCTTACAATGGCCGCTTTGACGACCACGTCAAGGAGAGTGATAACCATCGGTATCGGTGTTAATGGTTTTCGCGGCAGTGATACGGTGATTCGAGCAGAGAATTCTGGCTTGTATCGTGGCTGATGCGAGTGTAAACATGACACGGGGATCAATTTATTCACTGATGAGGCGGAAAGATGGGTTTGATGAATGAGACTGTTGGTTTCCATGAAGTACGCAGATGTTGATTTGTGAGGAATGCGATATACGGTGCTGAATGATTTGTTTGCTATCAGCTTTGGATCGGTACGTAGATCGGTCCATTCATGACTCTTCTTTAATCAGCTTTTGACTCTTTAGTGTTAAGAATCTATTTCGTACGTCAAGCATATATGTTTCGACGTAAAATACCACAGGTAAAACATATTGTGAGTTTAAGATAACACAAATCTATTTCTTGTTGACCACTGTGTATACAGAGATTCGAATGATATTAAATCATACTTTAACTTAATCGTACTTGAAGCAGTTAAATCTTCGACAGTGCCTTTGAATCACCAATTATCAATTTCTACGATCTTAAAGCATAATTTTTACACCTTCTCGTAATTTACAATACTTGCACCAGCGTTCTCTGATTAAGGAATATAAATTCCAAAGATGCAAATAATCCCAAAGATTGAAAGATCAAGTATGCTCGCCTATACAGCTACAACGCGACCGAAACGATCTGCGAGAGCTTCATGCCAGTTTCGAAACCACTCCGCGTAACATGGCCCGTGTAATTCCTAAAAAAATTTTGTTTCAAGCTTCTTTGCCCAGAAAAGTTTTGCAACCAGTACGTCCCGGTATGTACGTATATATTTTTTTAATAGAGAAACTCCGACACGTGTCTGGTAACTTTTTATCGTCACGATAAATCTAACACGTTGCGATACCGCTAGAACACCCGGTATTCGCACCTCGAGGTTCACGAAGACCACCGAAACACCGAGGTTTGATGTCGTTAACTAAGTCGCACTCGAGTTGATTATAATGACCCGGCTTCAAAGCGGTACCCAGAGGACCTAGGTCATCACGACACCAGACTCGACGCAGCTGTTGAGGCAGCCAACTCAAAGGAGCACATCCCCTTACGGCATCCTACCATCTTTCCACACTGTCAGCTATATCGTTCTTATTCCCGTACAACTGTGCCACAAGCATAGCGATGCGTTCTGTTTCTGTGTCGGCGAGATATGCATCACACAGAAGATGTTAGTTAAGCGGTGATTAAGTGCACTTCGACTGCTTGCGTTCACGTGCAGGATTCTGACTCGCGAACTTTGCTCCAAGACGGTTGTTAAACTCTAATTTTCAGTTTGAATTTTGTGTCACCTACTGCCAGTTGCCTGACTCTATTTCCAACCGTATAATGCCATTAGTATGAGTCTAACTATATTTGTTCGTACAAGGTGTCCCGTAATCATGGTATTAACGACAAGGGGATGGTCTATGTTAAAGAATAAATTGAAAATATGGAACGAAATTTTTACATACGTTGCTTCGTTCTCGATAAAATCGGATTTGAAAGAACGTTTAACGTATGCTAGTTTTCGTGCGTTTGTAAGTTCGTATTGATCTGGTAGAAATGGATTTATCTAGCCTAAATTTAGATATAGTCTTTTGCCGCATTAAAACTTTCGGATTCTAGAATCCTAACTCGCTATGTGTTCATAAAGAAATCGATATTTTCAAAGTAAAATGTGAAAACATCTAATAGAAAATAGAAAATAGAAAACATTTTTCAACAATAATTTAAAAACGAACTTACATCTAGGAGTACTGCATTCACCTTTAATGAGAGAGGATACGTTTTACTCACCTGAAACAAAGAGAAAAAATAGATAGATATGAGTAAAATTGTGTCTTATTAATTGTATTCGTATTAATTTTGTATTTGGGAACCAGACTAAACCAGGTTCATTTTTTCTAGAAATTGATATACTTGGAACATTGAAACCTAAATTCCTTCGTTTCTCAAATTCTACTTTAAACGAACCAAATCTCATCTGGTTACATGTTTGAATGTACAATTTTTAAAATTGTTCCCTGTTTTCTTTCTTTTCTCCCATTTCTACCGAAATTTATCATAGTTGAAAATATGAAAATACTTTTGGTCCAACCCTGTTCTATGGATTAATCGTTATACAAAAATATTTTTCACCCTAGAAAGCAAAATATGACATTAAATAAAAGTAAATACAGTGATTTATAGATATAAAAATAAAATACACGCGATACCAAGAGCGAAGAAATAATAAATGTTAATATCTGTACGAACGTATATATTTTAATTTCCAGGTAACTAATCAATTTAATATTTAATTTCCAAGAAACTGACCTATATATAATGTTTCATCAACTTCAATTTATTGCGAATAACGAAAGCACACGCTGATCTTCCACTTTGTGCGATCAGATTCCTCGTTATGAATGTTTACATTCGATGGATCGATGTGCTTACAATCAAGTAGCGTCCATGAAATATTCCAACGTAAAGGATCGAGATAAATATTTGCCAGATAGAAATTCAGCCCGCCATCCGACGAGTTACCCAGATATCGGAATATTGGGAACTGTTCTCAAAATAGCAATATGATGCTCCTTCAATATCCTCGTCAAACAAACATAGATTCTATGAATTTTGACCAAAAACCGTAGATCGTCATCTTGCCCATTATATCTGACGCTTTTGGTTCCTAATCATTTAAAATTCATCGTCATCTATTTTCTACTTTAACCACCGGATATAACTTTCATTTTCCAGTTTTAAGCTCTGATATTTTCGATTCAGTACAACTTTTTATAACGTTGCTGGGTTTTAAAACAGGATTAATTTAAAGTTGTTATATTTGCAGTTTCAGGAAGAAAATGGATTTTAGATCAATATTTATTCGAGAGTCGATTTTTATTTTATTTTACAGCAAAAAGTTCAATAACGTGGAATTAATTTTTCGTGAAAATAAATACCGAGAAGACTGATGTGTATTGTTGTATTCACTCTGTGTATTTTTACACACTGAAGTTTCATATAAATACACGAATATCTGCAGCGTAACAACAGCATGAACGTTATGAACAGTAATAACGTTGATACTTATTTTAAACAATTTAAAGTACCCAATTTCACAGGATGAAAAAATTACCTACGATATCACATATAATATAATCGAGACTTCGAGAATTTTGCTTTGAAATAACGCGACCGTGGAAGGGAAAAAGCTAGATCCGAACTCGAGACTTTCTAGAACTAGAAGAAGAACTACAAGGAGAGCAGAGAAAAATTTAGCAGCCCACTTGGAACCATGATCTCTATTGGTCAAAATGAAGGTTGAAACACGGTTCTTTTTGACGATGCACTCGAAGATCAAAGGGCTGAC
The DNA here is from genome assembly GCF_024542735.1 of Bombus huntii. Lineage (NCBI taxonomy): Eukaryota > Metazoa > Arthropoda > Insecta > Hymenoptera > Apidae > Bombus > Bombus huntii. The sequence continues at coordinate 6,024,686 of NC_066244.1, forward strand.
TCGTCCTTCTATAATCCTTTTCCGAGGAAGCTGTATCGACTCCTGAATCGACGCTCCTCGAGCAAGCACTTCTTATTCAATAATCTATTCATCCATCGTCCGTGTTCGCAAGCACCACTAGCCTGCACTCTCATGCGTCTTAATGATACTTGAGTAGTTCAGTATCCTATTTCCGTGGTATACTCGTAAAATCTAATAAGGGGTTACGGCGAAATCGCTAGACTACTCGAGATTTGAATTTTTTCATTTATGATCTTTGCGTGCAAATTTATATCTTTGTAAACGCAATTGAAAGAATGGAATCTAGATAGAGATTTGTTTCACTTAGTAAATATTAAAACGGGTATTATATTTTGCATTCCGTGCATTTTACAGAACATATTTTCATCATATTAGCAATATATTTTTATCTCAATAAATAAATCCCCTTTTTTTAACAGAAAGAGTGAAATTCTTAAAATTTTATTTTCTCCAATCAATTTTATCTTTTATGCTATTGTGTTCTACCGTCCTTCAGGATTCACATGCCCAATTTATCGGGATTAAGCGCACAACATAATAAAAATATAATACACAAAGTTTCCACCGACGTGAACAATCTCGTTCCATAAAAGACTAAAAAGTTAATCTTTCGACCAGCCAATCAAGATCTGCGCGGAAACTCTTAAACGAATGCACTCCACGGTCAAATTATCGAAGCTTTAATTATCTTTTGCAAGAAAGGAACAAGCAGAATCGATAATTTTAATTAACAACGTGGAACATCGGTAATTAAACGACTCTCGGATGGATTATAAAAATGAATTTCGAACATCGCGTTTGGTCGTACAAAGAACCAGCCTTTCGTTCTTCGTAATCGACTGCGAGTAAGGACTTCCTCTCCCTGTATCTGCTGAATTATTCACTCGATCCGAGTCTGGGTGACGTTTAATGGATTCTGATCGACCCATGCGATACTTGAATCCACCGCCATCCCTCGTGACTAAATGCTCGCGAGCAATTAACTAGCCGGCAATTAATTCGGTCGTTCGATTGACCGCTGCTGCGCGGTTTGAAATTTCGCGCGTATTGGCAACCGCCAATTCCGCGCGGTTTTCCTATCACGTGTGTTATTGAATTTATCGCGAAAGAAATGATGGAAACCCACGACAGTAATCGGGCTCACGAAAGTATTCGAAAATTTGGAGATATCTCACGAATACATTGTACGTGTTGTAGATATTAGGTCGTCCGAAAAGTTTCTTTCGTTTCATAAGGAAATAATGGAGGCACAACATTTTTCGTTTTATATTATTTTATCGAATCCATTTCGTTCTATCAAAATAAAGATCACAACGTTCGACAGGTTAGGTTTCGTGTTTGTATAAAGATGCATCGTTGTAAAAGAATAAGGCATTTTGAAATTTTGTTACTTGACTGTAGGTTTTTACGGAGATTTGTATTTTTCTGGACACAACAAATGAAATCTAAGCAGAGATTTATCTTGCTTGCTAAGTATTATGAAGACTACTATATTTTGGATACTTTATATACTTTCTGCACGTTATGATTACATATTATGATCGCATATTATATTCTGTAATATATCGTAATTCGTTTTTCACGCAATAGGAATAGTTTATATAGTAGAAAATTACGTTCAAATAAATGGATTCAACCTGTGACAGTTCATTTAATTGAGCACAAATTAAAATTCGTATTGTAAGCATATATAAAAAAAGATTTATTATTTGAAACCTAGTAGATAAAATTATTCACCTGGTAGGGAAAAATTTTTGAATTCCAACTATTAATCGAGGTTTACGGATTTAAGCCATGTTCGTTTGTCCTGGAAGTTAATTGCAATCGCAATTGCAGCTGGCGAAACGTTAAAATACGAGAATCGGACGCGGCTTAAACTCTAAAGCCTCGATTAATAATTCGAACAATTCAAGCTGTGAAAGCCTCAAAACTCACATGGTTGAATTCATTTACACCAATAATAGATGTTTACCTGGATTAATTGCTTCCTATTGCTCGAGTAAATTATACATCCATTTATAAGCAATTACGAAATTAAAGTATTAAGAATTAAAACCAAAAAACTTCTACCTCTGTATAGAAAGATAATATACGAAGTTGGAAACACGAGATAAAATTTCTTATTTTGAATATAAACGAGGATAACGTGGCATACGTTTTTTAAGCACGAAAAATCATTTTCTCCTAAGCAAAAGGAAGGGGAAAAGACGAATGTTGGTAAAAGCAAAGCAGAAACCGCCAGGGACCGGATATCCCACGAGCCGTACCTGTCTCGTCGAGCTTAAAACTTTCATATCTTTTTTGCACGTTCTTGTTTTCGCGTGCACCAACGCAGCATAGGAATACATTTTTGGTAGGTGAATTTTTCTCTAATCTTGGATATATGCTATATACGTATAGTAATATCGAAGCATTTCATGCGTGTCGTACAAGATAGCATGAAAAATTTGTTCTCTTCCAATAGACAGAAAAATCGGTTCGACGTTATAATTCAATGTTGCCAATAAAATACGCCAATGAAATTGAATGCTGCATAACTTCTTTTACAACGATGCTATTACAATTTTTTATGTGTTTTATTGATATACATCTGTAGCGGCACACGTATTATTCTGCCTTGGAATACCAACGTTGTTTTGGTTTGCTAGGTTCGAAGGCAAACAAACTGCGGACAAAATATTATCGCTGTTATTTGTAATCGTCAACCGGTGTTACATTCGAACTTTTTATAACAACACCAGTCGATAAAATTAGACGAACGTGCTCTCTAGCAGAGTCTGTATAGCGAGTTATTATAGCGAGCAGTAGCATTGAGCGAGCGACGAATACGACAAGCATGTACTATCTCTATACTTGTACTTAGAGTGATTTTAATATATACTGACTATTACAATTTTACCACTCGTCTCTTTCTTAAACAAACCAACACGTATAACAAATCACCTCACATCCAATGTATTTTCTTTTCTACGTGTGTACTCGATATCCAATATTTCGAGATTCTTTCATTTTTTTCTCGTTTATTCACATAATTAGTAATATATTTTAGTACAATGTTTGAATACGATATTGCGTTTAAACGTACGCGTACCCGATAACAAAACCATTCACGTTATAACGTTTATTGTAGAGAATTCGTTTGCTGAATAAATTATTTACTCAAACATTCAGGAAACACATTCTTCTCGCTATTTTACTACTTTCTGTAAAACACGATTTATTACAAGAATTGATACAATGTATATAGTTTAAATATATTCGGGATTAAACTAAACAGTAAAATAATGGATAAAAGTTGCATAAATATGATATTATTGAGAAAGAAATAAAACAAGCTTACGTATATCAGAACACAAAAAATGGTACACGACTTACGAGTGTATCTATTGGATTTTATAAAATTGCTTTATATATTGTCTGAACTAACGATGATAATCTTTTTATGAGTACAACAGAGCGATATGTATGTTTGCAATAAATATCTTCTAACATCTACCTACGTTCTTAGATTCGTATCAAATTTTACTAATGTGATTATGATATTTATATCTTATTACAGTGATAATGAAATTTCAAAATATTTTGTACAACACACATAGCACTTATATTCATAAAGTGTCATAGGTCAAATAGTAGATGAAATAAATTTCTATTTACATAGGTTTCATTTCATTAATTATGTTCATAAAAATACAAAAATGCGTAACAATTCGCAGTTTACTAATGGAGTATCTATGTAGGTAGCGTGTATGAACAATTTCATAGAAGATGAGTTTCTTCAGTTTGACGTCAGTGAATTTCGCGTGTAACTGTAGCGATTGTAAATAGTAAAATCATTGTAATTCGGTTAGTCTGTAATTTCGTACTTAATTCATATCTTGCCAGAAATAAGAAAGTATTGAGATAATTTTGAACGGTAGTGTACATAATAGTTGTCAGTGTACTTTCACGTGACTAGATTTTCATCGTGAAACCCGTGTACGTGCTTGGTGAAGCGACGAATTTTTCGACCGGCCACCCGCCACCCCTTTTATTATTAATTCCGCCGCTCGCCCTTGGATTTCACGGATTTACGAGGTTCGTGCGTGCCGGAAAGTATCTTCGAAATAGCTCCGCTCCTCTAAGCCACCGTATCCCTTTCTGCATCCTGGAAACTTGAAAATAAACAGAGGACGCACTCTGCAGCGTGGCACAAAAGGATGAAACAAATTCTTCGCTTCGGGACTCGTGGATTAGGGAAGATCATGCATGTGCAGGTATTTCAAGTATATTGAAGTCTACTTTGTGGAAATGGGTACAATTGTTATATTTTTATCGCTTCACTATGCTGTCGCGAAGAACGAAACATTTGTCAACAAAACAATTTTTGTATTTTTATTCTCGAAAATTAAACTCCAGCCAAACTCAACATGGTCCCTCTAATGATCTTGCAATCGACGCGACGTTAAAAGCATAAGAAAAAAAAGAAGAAATATTAGTTTTCTTTAATCTCCATGTTTCTAATTTGTGTAATAATCTCTTTAGAAAGTGGAGAAAATATCGTGACAAGTTGAAAATTCTTTTTAAATTGAAACTGTTTCATATAGGACGTGTGAATCTATCGTTGATCTACTAAGATAAACTAAGATCCTTGAATTTAAGAGAAATACTCTAGGAAAAAGGAATACGTTCGTATTTCATACGAGAAAACGCGTTGACGTTTAAAGTTACTTTGCTCTGAATTCACCGAAAATTAATTGCGAGTATTTTCTCCAATTGTTGTGCATCGTACAGAGAACACAGAAGTTGACTCAGCGTCGAACATTCAGTGCAATTACTTCCAGGAAGAACTCAACGTCGAAGGCGTACAACCTCGAGTGAGCATCTGTATCGCTCATTACGCCACAGCATTGTTCATCCCCTTCAACAATTAAAGCGAACCATCCATTGGAAAAAATAGGTGAAACTACTTAAAAACGGTGTACTCGATGTTCGTTTGGTCGAAATAAAACAAGAACAATACGATTGAAATCGAGCGAACTGAACAAGTAATTTCGTAACTTCGTCGAAACCGAAAAATTAATAACAGAAAACGTAAGATTCGTGAAAATTAAGAATTCGTACATTATCCGCCTGAAGAATTATAAAACGGTTATTCGATCGCATAAAAGATGAATGTCTGCAAAAAAAAAATGAATTATAAATGCCAAATAGAATACGTATTTTCTTCCTTTTTAATGTCAGTAACACTGTTTAAGAAGACCCAGTAATGATACTTTTTACTGTCCAATAAGAATATTTATGGAAGCTGCGAATACTTGTAGGCGGATGCAAATATGGAAATTAAATTAGCTTTTATACCGAAAGAGGAGAGAGACGCGATAAATTAATCGCTGCAAAGCCTTTGATAAGGTCTAGCTTGCGGGAGGCCATCGTTTTCTTTACAACACTCCGGAACAGCGTGGTTCTAAGGTAAAAACTTTCTTCGTGCCTTTATTTAGCGCGAACGCTTCCTTTTCTACCTTTTGTGGATCGTACAACACTTTGTACGAAACGAACAAGGGTTGCAGATAATTTCATGCTACCAGCGACTAATTTTTTCGAATTTTTGTTAATCGATCGAAGAGAAGAATGAAAATAGGAATAGAATATTTATGTGCGTTTTGTTCTTACGCGTCCTCATTTTATATTCGTTGTATTACGAGTAGAGTATAATAATTTAAGTAATTTTTTTTACCAGTAATATTAAATAAACTTGATACTTGCCTTTAATAGTAATTTTTCAATTGCAAAACTTAAAAAAAAAGGTTACGTGATTTTTAACAGATGAACTTCGGTTTCTCTTTTGCGTGTCAGTTTTGATATTAATTCTTTGCCCTATAGATTTGCATGATAATTTATTAACGATTAACCTAAACCATTACATTTGATGATGCTGATTAAATATTTTAACCTTACACTCAAGTTTATTGGACAAACAGATGTTGAACGCGAACTGTTTTATTAATCGTATATATTTGTTAAATATAATCGTGATATACATATTTAACGAAACGAGAGATAATTGCAACCGTTACGGTAGTCGTTGCGTTGCATTTTAATGACAACGAGTCAAAAACGAGAAATTTCAATTAAATTTTTAATGAAGTCGCAACGACTGAAACGCCAAAGTTACCGTAAAACATCGTTGATTTTCAATCACATAAGCAAGTTGCGATGACGTTCACGTTGATTTCGCCATTGTATAACTAGGTAGAATATAGAGATCCTTGTTTCCATGCATAATTCAATTTAATCTCACGTTGTACATTTTTACACATGAATTGCACTGATGGATGAAAGAAAAATGCATACTCGATGCAATCATTATACAATTTAAACGATTAATATTAATATACTTTAATTTTAAAGTAAAATTTCGTGGATTTTAAATAAACTATACATATATATGTCGGGTTTTCTGTTCTGCAGTTGTGGACAATCAGGTGCGATATGGCCCTCCGCGCGACACTTGAAGCAAACCACCTTGGACGATGTGGCTGGGCGGTTTCTTTCCTGGTGTCTTGCGGCACTCCGTTATTTTGTGTCCGTAAGTACCACAATAATGGCACTTCACCCGGTGATGCGATAACTTGCGTCGTTTAGCTTCAGGTTCCTCCGATGAATTTCCTAACAAAGATGTCGGCTGATCGTTGTAAGAAAAAATTCTCATTTCATCATAAAATTGATCCTCCGTCTTGATATTATTTGCGAGCGTTAATCGTTGAAAGCGTTGATCTTGTGAGCTTAGCATATAAAGGGCGAAGGCATTGATTACTTCGGGCATCGTTAGATTTTGCAACTTCATCTGCAACATGGAACGGAGGCGACTACCATAAGCTCCTAGGGTTTCGGTCTCCGACGGTCGTTCTCTGGATATCCTTATTAACGCCGAGGCGACTGTCTCTCTGCCACCAAAACGCGAAAGGAATTGTTCCTTAAACGTTGGCCAGGAAAACTTTCCACCGCGCACTATTTGTAAAAGCCAATGCGCAGCAGACCCCTTTAGGGCGCGATTTAGAGCAGAAAGTAACGCACTATCTTGTATCGGGTAGTCTTTCAAAATCATATCTGTATATGAGCACCACGCGGATGGATCAGCGCCCGTGCCTTCAGGGTCAAAACGTGGTAACGTTACATTCTTAGGTTCCATACTCGGTCTTTGCTCCCTTGGCTGAGTTATTCGGTCCATGATTTTCATGAGTTGTTCCAAAGTGACACATGGGCTTGATCCCACTTCTGATGTCGGGTTATTATTAGGATTTAAGGCGCGTAATGATTCTTCGTTTGAATTAGCCATTGTTTTACAAAACAGAGAATATATTTACGCGAATAAACAAGATTTTACAAAATATTATGAATAATGAGTTTAATAAATGATAAGATTAACAAACGATAAGTTTAATTAATAATTAGATTAAAGAATAATAAGTTTAACGAACAATAAGAGGAACGAATAATATGTCTTACGAATAATGAATTTAACGAATAATGAGGTTAACGATTGATAGGTTTTACGAATAATGAATTTAATTTACGCTATTAACAATGTTCCGGGGTTCAAACGAATCCACAGTCAACGGGATAACTCTTTACTATGCGTAGAATAATTTTAAACACAAAAATACGATTGCTGAGACACTCGGTAAATTGCTCGATGTATCACTTTCCAAGGCGATCACACGAATGAATATCCGATGAAAATCTTTTTCGCTATACGACTGAATTTGTTTGTTATATGCTCGCTGGAGACATCGAGAAGTTTCCAATCGTTGTTGCTAGGCAATTTCTGTCAAAAGTTTGTTGTATACTCTTTGGAAACATCGAGAAAGATCCAAACGCCGTTACTAGACAGTTTCTGTCTGGAGATCGATTCCTAATACAACGTGTGTCCCATTATATCGACATCTCTAAAGTACAATTCTATGTGATTTCTAGGGAGAACGATACAACCGATCCACACCTTCGTCAGGCAAAACGTTTATCCCGTGACCGTGGCTACGTTCGGCGACCAGTTGTCACCTCGAACCCACTTTCGCTTTTCACAAATATCAAACAATTACAAATGACAATTGCTTAATTACAGTTATGATAAAATCTAGGCTAAAGCATTAGAAGGCTTCCTCAAAATTGCAAAGGGAAGGCTCCGGTTTTCCTTTCATCTCCGACATATATATATATATATATATATATATATATATATATATATATATATATATATATATATATATATATATATTTACATTGTTAACAAACAATATCATCTCGTACGGTGGTATTAATTATTAAGATCAAATTAATCGATATACACCTTCAAAAACATGCATCGTGTTTAAAATGCAACTATTAATAAAATAACTTTCTGTTTTAATTGCCAATTACATAGAGAACGAGTAATTTTATTTAATGCATATAACTAATTTTATATGCAGTGATAATGTTCGATATTCCATTTGGTATTATTTAAAATGACGTTCGAATAATCTAAATTCCGTGTATCCATTCGTCGCGCTCATCGTCACGAATATTATAAGGACAATCATTCGACAAGTTCACTGGGGAATCGTTGGAGTTCGGTTCGACGTCCACACGGGGAAACTTGGGAAACTTGTCTGTACGCAGGACGAGAATAGGAATGTTGGAATATCAGGATGACGTGGAAAGCCCCGAGGCTCGAGAATACCGCGATACCGGATTTACGAGACGCCTCGATGGATTTCTCAGCTATGATCAACGTCGTGCGCCTCGGACGAGGCATGGATCTTGTACGATCTCCCGTTTCCATCGCGATTCTCGATTACGGCTTACTTCGAACCATTGATGTGTACAACCACTTACGCAGATTGGTTTCCTTGTACGTATCATGACTCGGAATAAAGAAGTCAATGCGCTTTGTCTTGTTTATTAATATCGTGGCAATAATACGACTTTGTAATGTAAAGAACGTTTGAGAACAGATAGACGAAGATATACAGAATGAATATTTGATATACGAGCTACCAGAGGCCACGTTAATTCTCTCCATACATTGAAAATGTACGGGAAAATGTACCGAATGCTGCAATTTGCTATGAATTTTCGTGAAATTTCCGCTCATTTGTATCATCTTGCAACGAATTATTAATCACGTATTCGGATAACGAAATTGCAAAGCTTGCAAAAAACGCAGTTAATCTGGAGTTATTTAACTTCTGAGAGGTTCACGTAACGATATCTTAAAATCGGTATATGTATGTATAATAGTAAGCGCATGAATTAAACCTCTTTTTCGATCAAACGTCGAATATTCATTACAATCTCTGTATTTTTGACAAAAATCTTGCTCTTTACGTTTGAAATTGAACGATTGGGACACGATTTGCTCAGCACGCTACAGAAATCTCTATCCATGGAAAAAGAAATTACTATTTCATGTATGATTCGACGTAGTCCTGTTCGACAAAGAAAATCAACAAAAATCAAGAGTGCAGTGGACGTCAGCATTATTCCGACCGCCGCGTTTTCAACTTCCTGCTACGAGTTTCCGGCTAAATAAATTCAAATACGTTCGCCACGGCCGAATGTACCGGATGAAATGAATTCGACCAAACTATCTCCAAACTGTGCCGGCCTCGACTAATTCCGCCGATTCACGATCTCCTTAGCGCACAATGCCTTCGAGTATCGATTAAAAGTTTCGCAGTTTGCACTGGGGAATTTGGACGTCCACGCACAACAGTCTCACCGGAAGTTACGTAAGGAGGCTCTATGAGCATCCCGAGGATAATTTCCATTGTAATGGTTCTTGTTTGTAAGAGGTGGATTCATTCGTGATTTGTTCGCGAAAGAATTAAATATTTTATTATATTGAATTATCGTATGAAATATTATTATCTAACCTTTAATGGCAAAAAATATTAATAAATAATAAATATTAATAAAACTCCGTGTTTTATATAATATAATAATTTAATGTAATTTTACAATTTAATATTTCATATACAAGGTGTATCAGCTCACGGAGGCCACCTAAATTATATATCCTCCGTTTTTAATGACACGAAATATATTCGTGGCACTTTATTGTATTACATAATGGTATTATTATCAAACGTATAATTACAACAAAAAAAATGTTATTCTCGTGTAGGCTTAACCTTTCTAGTAAATTCTCATTAAATGGATTGAACCGAATAGACATTGGATTTTTTAAATTCTTTCGTGTTCGATATAAAATATCTGAAGACAAGCGATCGAAACTATTATAGTCACAAAACTGCACAACTACCGTACGATACAGAGAATGAAAATGTCAAAGACTCTATGAACTGTCCAACTTTCCGAACGTTTCCCGATATAAGTGAAAGAAGAAGGCAGAAAACAATTTTCATCGAACCAGAAATAAACGAACAACCAACAAAGAAAACGGTACCTTGTGCTTGGTGCGATGACGATGATAATGGTTGGGCCTTGGATGCTCGACAACGACGTGTTCGGAGGTGGTGGGCCCGAGGGTGGGGGTGTTCACCCGGGGTGTACGGGAATGATGACGGGTGGTCTGCGACGACTGCTGTTGACTCCTCTTCGGCGACTGTTGCTGTTGTTGTTGCTGGTCTCTGTGTGCCTCGTGGCATCGACACACCGCCGACCCGCCGCCACCTCCCGCTGTCCCTCCGCCCCCTCCGAAGGAACCACCCCCGCTTAGAGCCGCCGCAGTCAGCTTGCTGGCGTAATAATACATCGCGCACATTTATCCGGCGAGAACTTAACACCACGGCCTGCACGCCACCTCACTGCTGTCATCACTGACGTTAGCGATGACGGTCGACCGTGCTTAACGCGCTGCTTTAAGGGTCCGGCCTTCGCCAGTTGATTATACGCGAGTAAACGAGAGTTGTACTTCGATGTTTACTCGATTGATCGTATGAACTTCATTGGTCACTGTCCACTTTATTTCTTCTTTATTTATATATTTCTTATTTATGTTCTCTGGTTGACTCGTTACAACTTATAAATCAGAGAAGTTATGCTTTCTCCTCTCCCGATTCTTTATTACACTTTTCCGAAGATTTATATATTTGTATCGAATGAAATCGTTCGATGAATTCGTTTCAAGCTTCTCTGTTGCTGAATGTCGGTATAGTGGACGAGAGATGAAATTCGTAGAAAATCCTCGTTAGATTCTAGGTATACCGAGCTCGAATAAGGCACTTGGCACTTTGTTTCGCAGTAGTTTAGGAGCTTTCTCGTGGACGTTTCGTTGTGCGGCTCCCCGTTGGATCTGTAGGTAAAGCGACGAATTTGGTCCATGTTTCGAGACTCGTGATACGTTATTGAATAGAGATTTCCGTGTATGTAGATGAATGGATTCATCGGCAGGAATACCCTTTGTCGCGGAAGTGGATCTATGTTTGTTAAAAAGTTACGTTGCTCGCTAATAAATTCTAGATACAGCGTTAAGCCATTGGGAGATACGAAACACAGGCTGATGCGATTATAAACGAGCACTTTCAACGTTTCACGCGTACGAGTTTACTCTGTCGCGACCGAGACTCGACTGAAAAGCGTACTTGCGTTGGATTTCGTGTAAACAATCATAGAACGAACGCGTTTCGTGGAAAGTTACGCTACTCGAATTACCTACTAACGTGTTTACATTGTTATTCGTACTTGTATCGTGCTGTTCATGATAAATACATTGCACGGATTTATATGCAAGGTCGCATAAAATTTTATTTGTATAACAGATAACGCATAAAAATGAACATTTATTATTTTATTATAATGAAAAATTTATTCGAATAAGGACTTATTCGTATCAGAATTTATTTGAACAAAAATTTATTTATGTTCTGTTCTTTATAACGCAGATAAACGAGGTAAGAATATAATATATATAATATAATATTTATTTTTAAGTTTTATCGTTTACTTGTTGTCATATTGACTTTTTCAATTAACTATGAATGTTACATCAAGAAGATTGTTACTTATTGAAATTCTTGCAATTAATCGTTGCAATTCTCACTTAAATAATATCTTAACGGTGTCTTTAAACGATGCACGCGTATTGTTTTAAATAATTAAATTATAATATTTGTGTTTAATATTTGTAAGTGTTTTAACCTTACATTCCAGAAACGTGACATATCGTTAGTTAGAAATACTAAAACCTTTACTTTCAAGCGCAAGAACTGTACAGTTGCTACTTAAACTTTTTTAACAACGCAATTGTGAAACTCTCTTTCGGGATAATGTGAACTGGTTTGCTACCAGTCCACTTTTGCACGTAATTTAACACCAGGGAACGAAGTCGGGTTATTTTCGCTCTATAAATAAGTCAACCAAAGTTATTATTTTTAATTAACAAATATAGTTATTCACAAGGTTTTGGCTGCAAAGAAAAATAAGTGCTTCTTTGCCTCGTTCACAATAATAATGATAATTTTATTTTTCTAACGTTAAAAAATATTTCGAGTCTCGGCAAAATATTAAAAGATTCTTACGCGTGACTTCTCGTTTTAATCCCACGTGAAGTATCTTTTGAAGACATAAAAGGAATTGTCTTTGTTAAAACGAGAGAAGACGACTGAAATATGAAAATTCGAGATTCGCGAGAGAGCTAAGAAAAAGTGTACAGAAAAGAAAGCTTCGGTATTTCTACCGTTAGACATCTCGTAAATCTTCAGAAACTCGTTCCCCTGTAACTGAAATATTATCTAGTACTTCCATCTGTTGTATTTACTCCAGTTGTCCATAAACCGAAAAGAGAGCAACTGCTTGTATCGTATTCGTTCGGGTCGTTGATATCGATCGTGCGAAAAAGGAGTATTGTTTATGACGTACATGTCCACCACATGTATGGATCTCTATTTACAGGGTTTGTCTATACATATATCAAGCGACGGAGAGGTTCACTGTTAAAATCCCCGTAAATCTTCTTCTCTATAAAAGTCGAACGAATTGCAAACGCACAAAGCGACGCGGCATTAAAACGCCGCTCGGAAATCCAACCGGTTGTCTATGATCTGTCTTTCACAGTAAATATCTCGTGGACTGCCTAAAAAATGTGATCGAATGAAACGTCAATGAAAGGAGCATTCGCGTAGTACGAAACCATCGAACGCGTGTTTGATTTGGAGATGGTACGTCACATATACGGTGTATAAAGTATACATTTTCCTGTTTTAAATACACGAAATTATGTAAAGTGTTTATAATGTCGAGAGAATCGATGTTAAAGTATTATAGAATAGCAGCACCACGTATGGGAAAATTGTATAGAACCGTGAACTTCAGATTTGAAGTATAGCTAGCTTGAAATAATTGAGAATATTTCAGAATATTATTATGCTACCGTTGAAGGTAAATAAGAATAAAAATATGTAGCGGCACATAAGTCACAAGACGATTCGAATCGAGAGTGACTTATATTATTGTGCCTCGGAGTATCAATGCCGTTTCGGTTTACAAGATTTAAAGCTAAACGAACTCGGGACAAAACTACATCGCCGTTATGTGTAATCATTATTTACCAATGTAAACGAACGACCAATATAAACAGACGAAAATCCTCTCTCAGACCAGTCTAGCAAGCGAGTCAATAGAGTCGAATAGCTGAACAGCTAGCGAGTAGCATTGAGCGAGCGACGTAATACACTACCTCTGTACTTGTACTTCCAGTGATTTTAATATAACTGACTGTCACAATTATATCACGCGTCTCTTCATTAACCGGACTAACACGTAATACCATCTGAAATTGGTGACCCCAACGTGATCAAAAGCGAAGAGAGGTGAACGTGTTACATTCGAAATGACGAGTATCAACAGACAACTTAGTACAAGATTCGCAGACTTAGACAGTTGGAGAATGCGCAGGCAGCTCGAGGACGAGCATATGGGAGATTGGAGGCTGTCTCAGTTTTACAGGGACCTAAGGAATCAAGCCACACCTACGACATCGAGTGACTTCATCTTCACGCTCTGGATGAACCGACTACCGGTGCATATACAGCGCGTTCTAGCCAGCAAGGAAGAGAAGAAAGCCGAAACGCTAACCCCGATAGCCGACCGTCTTGAGACGGGACAAATTGCCGCGGCCTGTGCCGATAGCACAGCAACGGAAGAACGACAGAACCGCGCCATGGTCCCGATAAATGATAGTGTATGCCGATTAGAGGCACAAATCAACGCGCTGAGCCTCGACACTCGTCGCCGTCTGCGATCAAGTTCGAGACTTCGCCGTCTGCAATCAAGTTCGAGATGTCGCCGTCTGCGATCAAGCTCGAGAGGTCGCAGATCGCGTTCGAGAAGAAAACGGCAGAACTCTGGTTTCTGTTACTACCACAAGATCTTCCTAGGCCACGCAAGGAAGTGCCGGGCCCCGTGCAACTGGACCCAGCGAAATAGAACCAGCCATTCGTAAACGCGGCATGTGCCGACAGCTTTGTATCCCGTCGCATTTTTGTGACGGATAGGACATCAAGGATTTCTTTGCTCGTGGACACCGGTGCCGATATATGCGCAACAAGCTACACGGACCCGCGAACAAAGATGCGTACGAGCTGTTCGCGGCCAACGGGTCACGCATCGCGACTTACGGCATCATCCTAATGTTCCTCGACCTATCACTGCGACGAACATTGAAACGGCGTTTTACAGTAACGGACGTTAACACGCTCATCATCGGCGTGGACCTCCTGAGTCACTACGGATTGTTGGTAGACTCAAGAAATAAACGCCTGATTGACACAACCATTTGTGTGTCGACAAAAAGATACACGGACACGACCGATACATCGTCGATTAAAACAATCATCGGCGAATCAACATATCACCGACTCCTCGTCGAATTTCCGGACTTAACTGATTTCCTGATAGGTTCCAACCAGGTTTCGGGTAAAGCTGTAGAGTTCGTTGAACTTGGGAAATATACCCACGAAAACTATGTAAACCAATCACACATACAAAAAAAAAAAAGGTTATCACTGGTAAGGGGGTGATGTAGCGGCACATGAGTCATAGGACGACTCGAATCGAGAGTGGCACATGTTGTTGTGCCTGGGGGTATCAATGCCGTTTCGGTTTACAAGATTTAAAGGTAAACGAACTCCGGACAAAACAATATCACCGTTATGTGCAATCGTTATGTGCACTTTACCGACAAATATAAATAGACGAACCTCTAAGATCATCCTCTCTAAGACCAGTCTAGCAAGCGAGCCAATAGAGTAGAATAGCTGAACAGTTAGCGAGTAGCATTGAGCGAGCGACGATTACGACGTAATACACTAACTGTAATTCTAATATAACTGACTATTGCAATTATATCACGCGTCTCTTCGTTAATCGAACCAACGCGTAATACCACCTCGGATATTAGTTTCGATGACCAACGATTAAAATAATTCTTACTTTTGCTCTAGACAAATATTCGCATATTTACCATATTTTATAAAATGTTTTAGCATCTCAGGATTGGTCGATAAAGGTATTTTATCGGTTCGTGGCAGCAATGAAAATGTTCCGTGTTTAATTGTAAGTTAAGCATAAGTTACAATTATCAGGGGGAATGGCGGAGATCAAAGGGAATGACGATATAGACTCGGTGCAACGATGTGGCTTGGTTGGGTAGCCTTGAGAGGATACAAGGGTTGGCCGACCCTCATAGGGGGAGTTTGAGGGTTCATCGAATTATCGAAGGGGGTTACTATTAATTACCAACGAATAAGCGTATAACAAACGCTGTGTTCTTTCTTCGTGTTAGATAATCTGGTAGACAGTTTCGATGAATTATCAACTTTATGATAGCTTCTTTATCGTAAAATGCGAATAAGAGAAACTTTTGAGAATGTAAATTCAATGTAAATTACTTTCAAGTCAATCATAATTCGTGCTTCTTAAATCTTAGTTTAAATTATTTAAACATAAATTGCTGCAAATATTATTTCCAATTATTTTGGTTTTATAAATTGAACACGATTACTTTCTATTTTTATACTGCTTTCTACAGAATTGTTTAAAACATATGGCCACTCATATGGCTAACAATAGTTAACAATAATCTTTCACAAACAAAATCAACTCTTACTTCGCATTTCATTATTCGTATTCTCCTTTGTAGTAGCATCTATATACAAATGTCGCATAACACAAAGCAAGGAGCTAATTAATTCATTTCCCATGCATATCTTCGTTCCAATTATAAGTAACCATATGCGATCGGTATCTAGCCGAAACGCGTAACGAGGCAATGAATAAATTATATAGCACTGCTGGTATTTCCATGAGCGACGAACTGTGACAGGATACTGTAACAATGTCGTCCCAAAGGATATGGAGGAGCACGTAATAATATCTTTTCGCGTGTCAATCGCACTATTATATTTTATTTGCTATTAGCCGCAAGTAAACTGCAAATTTATATTCTTGTAAATATAGTTAAAAATCTAACAAATATTCTCTATTTTACCTATTAAATATTATAGAGAGTATTGTGCTTTGGATATTATATACATTTTTGCATATTATATGGATTCTCAATCCTTCATTTCCCATAAACCTAAAAAATGATTCAATCGACAATGAAATCGTATAGATTCGTTAATATGGTTCAAAAACGTAAGCTACAAAGTTAAAAAAGAATATTTAAAAATGTTACTGGAAATCGAAGGGTTTGCGGCATCCTTTTTATTATGTTCTTCTGATTTAATTAAAAAATCTACATGATTTCATCGGTCATCGAATATTATTCCTTATTAGGCGGGACAATATCGTTTGGCTTTTTAACAGCTGGTCAGAATATGGAATAATTACTCGACCACTCGAGCAGCAAATATACACACCGAAGCAAATTCATGGAAATTCGAGATAATAAATTCTTGCCGGACGTTAATTGTATTAATAACGAATGACGAATTGTTAATACCAGACTGAAAATATAAAGCAGGTATTATTTAATTCTAGTACGCTTCAGCAGAACGAGATATTTGTTATTTCAAGAATTGACAATGGTTAGCTCGATTATAAGCTATTTGATCGCAGAGGATTATAAATGTGCAACGATTAACTCTTGTCGGTTTCATTTGAGTGAAATTATTTATATCGGATTATGTAT
The DNA here is from genome assembly GCF_024542735.1 of Bombus huntii. Taxonomy (NCBI): domain Eukaryota; kingdom Metazoa; phylum Arthropoda; class Insecta; order Hymenoptera; family Apidae; genus Bombus; species Bombus huntii. The sequence continues at coordinate 6,041,823 of NC_066244.1, forward strand.
ATTTCAATAATTATTGACGTTGAAGCGACGATGAACATTTTATCTGACAAGAAGTAGCCCACAAACGAATATTTCGTTTTATAGATGGTGCAGCAATTTTAATTATGATTCTTCTTTCTCCTTTTTACAATCGAGGAACAAAGATAGCAGTCGATATAAATACCAAAAACTGGAAACGAAAAACGCATTTCTGTTGATCTTATCACTTACGTAATTTATCGCTTGTATTTATATAAGTTAAGTTATTTGAATTCAAGTTGATGTAATTCAAAATAATATATAAAAATTATTTTTTTATCTCATATCTCGTATCGTTTACAATTTCAACTCTGCAATCAGCAATACTCGAGGAATTGCTTCGTTGAACTTGAATTGAGACAGTGTCAAGCGTATCATCGTCAAAGGGACAATTCTCGTTTCAGCAGATGTTAGACAATCACGAGGAACATTGTCGACCTCTCAAGGGATGCGTCGTGCACCAGAGCATTACGAGATAATGCTAATATGTTACCAGGTGTCATGATTGTATATGATCAGGCCTACATAGACGATCGTCCGTAACAAGTTATTTGAAACAAAGGATTCATGCGAGAGAATGTAAAATTACAATTAGACGATATTAAGTCTTTCTGAAAATATAAATTATATATTATAAAAGTAAACTTTTTGATATTGATTTCTATATAATATTAGACACAACATTTTGTTTGAAATTTCAAAGATAGTAGGTTGTAAAATGTAAGTTGTCTACTCCTTAACTTTTCAGTTTTTCATACTTCAATGAATTTTGAAAAATATGCGTCTATGTATGTAAAAGGAAAAAAAAAATTGGAATCATATACGGAAAAAAATTCTTAATTTTAGTACGATAAGTACATTGCATAAAATAATCTTGAAAAAGATGAAAACGTTTGTTGAAAGTAATTTTTAAAGACTTTCTTTTGTGGAATAAACATAGCGCACAATTTTGTTTCACTCCTGTGTCTTCATAATTACTATCGATTATTTCTCTTGCTCTATTCCCATTGCATAAATGTAAACAGATGTCTAACAGCATCAAACAACGATATTAATAATTCAATAAGAGTCAACACTGGACATCCATTCCCTAGGCCAATCTCATATTTAACACCTATTAATACATATCCTATAGTCTTCAAGCAACATGTCCACTGTTTTGTTTTCATTGCGTACAATTTTGAGTGCTCGTAATAAAAACGACTCTTATGAAATTTTCATCGTTCAACCATTGAGGTGACGATGTATTTTACTAAACAAAAATTAATATCCACAATATGATTAATTTGTGGAATGAAAATTAACAGATGCTATAAAATCTTCTGTCATGGGCAGATCGTAGATTTGTATACATTCATGGCAAATTTGAAGATACAAAAATGCTGAGAATGTACATGACATGCAAAAATATATATAATGTATATCGAAATGTATATTGAACAGAAATTAAAAATACGTTTGAATATATGTAACATATATTGAAAATACGTTTATTTTCCTGAAGAAAGGCAAACATAGACACATGTCGTTTCTGTTACGAGCCTTTCGATGCTACGATGGAAATTCGATTATTCGGTCGTCTATTCGACCAGAAATCTGCGTAGAACAGAAGCCAAAGAGGCGTGTTTTCCCCAAAGATTAGAATTGACCAACGATTGACAATATCCCTCTACTCTCGTCCAGAGTCGGATTTACCGATAGATCTCGATCGCTGGCGTCAATTAATTATTGAAACAGTGACCGCGCGGTCATAATTATCTATTCGATCGCCTTCGTGTCTGTATTTATGGGACGCGTGCATCGAATGCTTCGACTATTTGTGGCCATCCAATCGCAAACCTATTCCATCCCACGCGGACGCTTAATTTTACTAATTAGTGTGACACGTTGAAAATTCGAGGAACGAATATGATACACATATCTACATATAAATATAGAAATTATGAATATAAAAATTTATATACATATACAATAGTGCATAAAATTGACTAAGAACGAGGTAGAGTTGATGTAGGAATTTTTCTAATTGTAAACATAATCTTCCTAATAAGCACTGTACATATATATTTAGTAGAGCTTAGTAACACGTATCAATTCTTATCAATAAATAAATACGTGTAGTATCAACGAAAAGCTTCGACAAACTTGCTTATTAAATTAGTGAAATTCTACGAACGGACTTCATCTACACGGTGCAATTATGAAAATAACGAAGTTAATAAGAAATAATCTGCATAAAAGTAGTTCCTTTTTTCTCTGTTTCTATTTAAACTCCTTTTCTTTCGCAGTTCTTGTGATAATTCACGGGAATGAAAATTCTACGTCTTTTCAAGAGGTGATTTCACCCTTAAAATTGCATTATGGCACCAACGAGAAACAGAATTATGTCACAGATGACCTACTTTCTTTGTACACAGAGATTCATAATTTTTTGTGAATTTCCAGATTCTCTAACATTGCGTGTTAACGTGTATACTGCCTAAATTATTCTTCTAATTATAAATTTAATTAAGAATAACTGTACGCAATACTGAATTTTTCGCATTGCACTAGAACGATGCATTAACAACGCCACATGTCCCTGATACAAATCGCAAGAGGCAACAAAAAATTTCATTCGTTTCCGGTGCACCGAAAATGCATACACGCAGCATGAAAATGCGCATTTTTAGCATCGACCGGCGTTAACGTCGAACGCGCGACATTAACAGAATATTTACACGAACGTTCACTGTACAAACGTTGCAATTTGTGTAACATCTGTTGCACGCAGAAAAACGCGTGCACGCGTAGCAATGAGGTCATACAGATATTAGCACGCTGTTCGGAAAAATAAATTTAAAAAAATTTTCGTTGCTTGCCGCGCGACTTATACGCATTGTAATTCGGAATAGCGTAACGCGCAACATTTTTACGTGCGAACGTGCTTCGAAGTTGCGATGATATTTTCATTGTTACATTGCCGAATTAATTTTACCAAGCAGACGCTCTACGGTCTTTGATGGAAATTCAGGCACCGTGATTACGTCCTATTGTCGATATGGTTAAATTTATTTTGATTATCGAAAAGGGGAGCTGGCACCCTCTGCTTTGAAATGACAGTGAAAAATAAAGAAATTCGTGGTAGTAGTGGAGAAATAGTTAAAAAAGTATAGCGAGTCCCAGAAGCCTTTGTACTTTCGTAATTATCGAATCCAAATGACTAATGTTTTTTTAACAATATACATCCTGCAATATCTGTCAATGGGGATATATAACGTAAAATTTTGATTGATGTATCGTTTATTGAAAAATGGTAACTCGTTTCAGTATAAACGGGAATTTAAAAATAATCGTCGAATTCGATAGAAAATTTTGTAGCTGAAGTAAGTAAAATTCATCGTTTGTAGAGCGTGGAGTTTCAGCTTTCGGGAATAATTTTTATCCCTCTAGTTTGAAACCGGATAGGTACAACTATAATTGGCGCTACTAACTTTGATCTTGTTGATTTTATTTTTATTTTTATAAACTCGCAAGCACGGTTGAATCGCTACGAAATAGAAATACGTATTTATATTAGCCTGAACGAAATTACAGAAACTGCGACGAGTTTGCCAGTCAGCTTGAAGCAACGAGACAGTATCGAGCTTTCAATTGTTCAAATACAAAAATAACGAGTCATGGTTCGTGGCCTCTCGTAGCGTCCACTATTACAATTATTTTATTTTTCAGGAAAACGTTCGGGCTGATTCATTTTGAAACGTTATCCGCTATGGAAAATCGTCCAATAATCTTTTTTATTGTTGATAAATTCTAACGAAAAATATATGAAACCAAGCTTCGTTTCGTTTCAGAAAGATACAAAGTCATTCAATCTTTTTTAAACGAATATTTTATCAATTGCATAATTAAATGGTTGTAGAAGTAAAAGCTGTTTGTGCCGAACTAAATGTTAGAGGGAAATAAATTTGACTTAACAGTATCGTTTGCAAATAATAATTTGATAAAGAAATGTTACTTAATATCCCTGCAAAGTATCATTTACATCTTAATTTCATAATAATTTTGTTTTTTAGATGATCGTTTATTGAATTGCGTATCCTAGTAGCACACGAATATTTTCAGAAAACATACAACAACATGTTTCTTTCTATTTCAGTAAAAACGAAATATACATGGTGCGGATGAAAATGCTTGCGGTTTTTAAAGCATCTACTCGAGTATCAAAGAAAAGCAGCGATGTTACGAGACAAGATTCTCTGCGAGGGATTAAATTAATTAACAGGTGTGTATGTTTGTAGTGGTGTGAATCAGAATATCGGATACGGTTTTCGAATATGACTTTAATGAAAGAGAAAATTATTTAAACGTATAATTTTGAAATAGATCTCTGACATAGTCGCTATAGTTATTACCCGATATATGGTACTTATGAAGTTATTAGTTACTATACTTATGTAGCTATGCGTGTAGTTATGAAATTATATACCACATTGTTGGAATAAGATACATCGACTTATGTAAATATTCAAACACTAGTGAAACCTTTTCTCGTCAGCGTATGTATAAATATTTACTCATTGCTTGTATCTGTTATGCCAAATATAAGGAAGGATTCGTTACCGTAATTGAGGATTAAAAAATCCATTCTTTAATTAAGTTAAAACTTAATCCCATCGATGTTAATACCAGCAATGAAAAAGGATTCCTAAGAAAACTCATCATCCCTCGTACCCTTCAAAATTCGCTCTTCATTCCCCGTTACTAAATCGTAGATTTTTGTGTACTTATAACAAATTGAAAGATGCGATAAAATGTCCAAAGTACTTTCTATACTCGATATAATATTTAGAAACGAATAATGTTTAGCAGGTGAAGCATAACATCTATGTAGTATCGGGGAAAAGGGCCTAAGGAATATCCAGTTAACCATGAACAATGTCGCGAGAGCCGTCGGGTCCATCAATGTATCGTCGGTCTTTTCAAGTGTATAGTTTTGTAGAAAAGGCCTACGTGACCCTGGCAACGAGCGTCTGCGGAACACGTATGTGGTGGGCCTAGGAAAAGACAAAGGGACGCTAGAACGGCCAGAATGTTAGTTGAGAGGACGCAGTGTGTCAGTTGAGAAGCGGCAGTGTGAGTTGAGAAGTCAGAGAGTGTAAGTGGAGGAGCCGGAGAGTATGAATCGGGAAGTTGAGAGTCGAGTATGATAATAAGACGTGCGATGATATTGTAATCGGTTTTTTGTATTGAGTATCGCTTATTAAACTAAACTAAACTCTAAATAAAACATCATTACTTGCCATTATTCTAAGACCCATATAAGTTACCGCATCTATCTAGCTTCTATCCTTTTAATACCCCGCGTAAAAATATTCATTTGCGCGGATATTCGCAATCTATTTACTGCGAAAGCATTAGGCTGATCCGGCAACGACCTCCAAAGACTCTCTCAAATACAACAAAAAAATAGAAAACATTTTCGCTCGAAGAAATCGCCGGGAACCGGGGGCAACGAGTCCGAAATAGGGCATAGGGTCAGCCCGGCGATCGTTTAGAAGGTAAAACAGCCGGCAATCGAGGATTCGAGCCGCTGGAAATCCAGGGGAACGCGTACCACCACAATCGCTAATGAGGTTAATCCGCGATTCCGTTTACATTTTCTCGTTCACGAGGCACGAAACGAAGCCAGCCAGTCAGCTCGCTGGAGGGAAAAAAAGCCGGCCGCATAAAGCGAGTCTGGCTGGCGGGGGTTGAACGGGAGGTGGAAGAGGCGAAGATGTAAAGCAGGGTACAGGGGTGGAGTCGCGAAAAATTACGGACGACCTGCGATGGGAATAAGAGCAGTGTGTTACCCTGTACATCGTTTCGAGTGCGCTGCACTCAAATACACCCTCTCCAGGCGTCCTCCTCCACCCTTTCCCTCGGCGCTCGTTCCCGCCACTCGTCGCGACCTAAATGAAACTTCGTCCCCTCCTCGATCAGTCAATCCGCGCACCTGCGTGCCAAAAGTCGTTCTTTCCATCCCTTAACCCCCCTTTTGTCCAACCAATTTTCTCTCGTCTTGCATCGCAACGACGATCCACGACCAACATCGCAACAGCGAAACACTCTTACTTTTCCTAACTTCCATGATTACTCTTCTGCTGCATCTGGCCTGCCCCTTACCCTTCGTTTTCCAGAGGATCGTTTGCTCTGATCGCGTAGCAGCGAACTTCGAGTACGTTTTAGAAACGGTGTAATAGGGCGGACAGAATATAGCAAAGTTGTAAAATCGGTCGATGGTTATGGTATATAACTTTCGACTATCTACGGTCTTGTTCGATGACGATTTAGAATTAGTTCGTTGACACTTTGACTGTCATGATAGTAGACATACGTTTCGCTTCAGTTTTTAGAACGATTAAAGTAATATAAATTTACTCAGGGCGAAATATATAAAATTCGCGAGACCTGTGAAATTCGAACAAATTCATATACCATTGCTTGATTCTCAATGGATCAAATGGCTCTTTTTATCCAGTCAGGTTGATGGAAAACTGCACTGTCTCCTTACGGCTACAATCCCTTTAATTTCATCGAGCGAGGACGAAAGTAAATTTCCCTGTAATCCCGTTACACAAAATGTTAACGCGACTTCACCGACACGGACTGAGACAATTTCAAAGCCGTACGGAGATAATTCGACCGATCCTCCCTAAATATACAACCGTCGCTATTGCGCGCAAATTTTTTATGCCAACGGATTTTTAATATCGTTTATTTTCTGGATAAAACGGCGGAGTTGACGGTGATCGATCGCGTTCGCTGTTTGCTTTTGTTCGTCGGAATTTACGAGGTTTCATCCCTCTCCCTTTGCCCTCGTTCTCGCTCTTCCTTCCGCCACGTCTGCGTCCACCGTTTCTGTCGGTAGAGAACGCTTTTCACACAGAGAGAGAAAAAAAAGAGGGGGCTAAAATTTATTCGGAAACGATCGTATTATTTTCGCGCGTCGTGTCTGATAAAATCTCGTCTCGGATCGGGGGAGTAAATTTCACAAAATTTACACTGGAAATACAATCAACGTTAATACTGATTGATGCGACGCGACGATAATCGTTCGTGATTCATCGTTCTACCGTGAATTAAACATTCGCAGCGACGATGGTGATATACTAAAAAATTCACGATCGAGCAATCGCTATCAGAAGAGTTCTCATCTCTTTCTATTCTTTAGTAGCTTCCAACAAGCCAAATTATAACGGATGAGATCTAACGAACTTTTGAAACGAACTTTATCTAGTTATCGACTAATAGCGATTATGTGTATTTTATGTGCAAAATTTTCCTTCTTTTCGTTATCTTCTTTTTGCGAAGGAAATTCTGTCCCCCATTTGCTTTAATTACAAGCGTCGAAATTACACGGATATATTCCCCTAATAAACGTGTACGATTATTAACATAGCAACGAAATGGAATATTAGACACATATATTCATGGCTGTGAAACGTGAGATACGAAACGTGAAAAATGTACTATGTAATGTGGTAATAAAATTAACTTAGAAGAGCGAATCCGTAATTATTCTGTGCGATGTAGAAAGAAATATACTCTTTGATACTGAGAGTTCCTACCTCTTTTTTCGTTTTACACGCTAAGTGACTTACTCCGAGAAAATGGAGTTACAAAAATTTTAATTAAAAAACTTAGTTTCTTCTCGCTTCCTGAAATCTATTTACGAATTTTTGGGAACTCGTGAGAAATGCAAGAAGTAACGAAAATATTATCGTTAAATCAGATAAAAATACGTCGAATCAAGGTTCTTTTTATCTTTAATTCGTTAAACTAACGTTAATATCGTAAGCCAGTTTCCTTACAAAGGCCTGTAAAGCTCATTTAAGCCTCTCTCGAGAATCGTATTACTTGTTGCGGCAATTACTCGTTTCTAAAATTTTTCCTAAAAACAGAAAATTAAGTCCAAATGAATTATCAACATTTCTTAAAATTTGTCGAATATTTTCACTTTCATGATTCTTTAAGTTTAGCATCCAATGTATTCGATTATTACTTGACTGTTAAAGGATGATACGATTGATTCATATTCCAAAAACGATAGAAATGACAAAAGAATCGAAAAGAAAGTAATTATGTTATAAATATTGCGTCTTTAAATTACATCAAAAGCTATAACACAATGAAATTCTCAATTCCTTTTCGTTTCTTGTAATAAAAAATACATTCTCGATTATTATTGCTTTTTTATCCTAACAGAAAGAATTCCACTGATTTATGAAAAAAGGAAGAAAGTGAGCCAGCTATAGGATCTTTTTACTTCGTTAGTTTTATCGGGTAGGAATTGATTAAACAATTATCCACTAAATTGAAATTACCTACGTCTCTTTTCTATGCTTATAAAACATCGGATATCGATTTTTAACTTTTAAAAAGATAAATTTTAACCTTTACCATCGTTACAGTATATACAGACGACGATAAGGAAAAGGTTACATAATAGTTAATTATAATTTCGTTGGAATTTGTTGAAAATGGTTCGCAAGGACGTTGAAGATTGGCTGCATTGATTTCACTGGAGGATAACGACGAGAAAAAGGGAATTGGATGGAGGGTGCGCATTGTGCAGCGATTTCCGATTATTGGATAAGACGGAGGAAAAATCTTGCCGAGGATTCCAAGATAATACCGACAGAGTATTTGGTTCCAACGATCGAGAAAAAGGTGGCGAGAACAAACAGAAAACGGTTGTCTCAGTTAATATTGAAGTTTCTTGCCCCCTCCCCTAGCCGTTTTCTTGTAACTTTAATCCACTCACTAAGCCACTAGCATTTGTCTCTTCTTTTCGTCTGATCTCCAATGTTCAAAATACAAATCACCGTTGCGTTTAGCCCTGATTTACGTACAGGAACAGGAAGGAGGGTTGAAAAGTATTCGGATATTGGATGAGAAAAAAATTAAAATGGCCGTTAAAACGTTCCTTTGGTGTACTTAATTGTCTGTAATGATCGATGCACTGCAGCATGCAATTTTGGGGAATTCTACGAGAATATCTTCCGATGGAAGTTCAACCATAATACCAAATTTGCAACACAATCGTTAAATTAAGTTGAAGAGAAATTTAGACGCAATTTCTCTTTAGGTAATGTTTCGTACGATAGTCATTCTCCTACAATAATGATCGAATAAAGTGTCTTAAAAGTTCTAGATAAAGATCATTTTATGACGTCCGTGTATAACTTCAACATACAACTTCGAAAACATCCCATTTCGTTGAAGTTTCACTCTTAAATCTCCTTTTATCGCGTCGTTCAAAGAAACCGCGTACCTTGAAGAACACGCGAAAGGAAACTAAAGATTCTACAAATGATTAAAGAAATCTGCTGTTGCACGCGACAAATGGTAATTGGCCCTAAATTCTACTTAACTTCGTTTTCGATAAAAGTCCCATTGAAGTCGAGCCCCTTCGAAAATTTCACGTTCTACTTACGGCTATACGTCTCGAGCCAATGGAGCTTCCTATCTGCGAGCTGGAAAATGAATGGCGCCCGAGTGCTACACGAGGCAAATTCGCAAGGCGATAAACAAGCTTCCGAGATAGTTGGGATTAAGGATAAGAGGCGCACGATGCGCAAGTAATGGCCGCGAAATTACGAAACCGACCAGGCATCGCTCGAAATTTAATCAGTTTCTTAAATAGATCCGGCGTTTCTCAGTTTGCCTCGATTTCCAAGCATTCACAGAAATAATTCATTTCTACTGGGTCGCTCGAAAAATTCGCAGTAGAAATTTAAGAGAGATTTGACTAGAATTAGACGCTATGCCGTTTACAACAGTCATAGTCTGATCGTAACGAGCATTTTATTCAAAACCTGTCTATAGAATCCTAATTACGATAGGATTAAAATGAACTCTCGCCAAACGTACAATTTAATGACAATTTTGAGAGAATCGTTAAGTTCAAATTACCTAAGAGCAACTATATAGAATTATTACGACATTTAAGTATTATTACCGTGAAAAGAAGATGTAGCAAAATTTCAATTATACGAACTTAAATTGCAGTAGCAAACGAAAGTATTCGAATAATTACGAAGAGCCTTTCCGAATATACTACGTGTGTTATAGGAGACGTTTTTAAATTTCATTAATACCGCAATGAGATCCCACTGTCGTAATTATATCGGTAAGGTTTGAAAGAAAGAAATAATTAATGTGGAGATTATACGTCGATCGATGTTCCTTAATAATCTCTCCCGTCGTATTTTTAAGTAAAATGATAGAATCTCTCATAGTTATGTCTTCATTATACTACGAATACATTATGTCGTAATATGAAATATATACTATTTTTATTAATATTATATTAAAACTCTATCTTATAATTTCACGACAGTTTTAGCTTAAAGAGGAGGAGAAGAACTTTGTACGTTGGGTAAGTATATGCAAATAGGAAGTAATTTTTTGTACGCCTATTAGAATGTCCGCAGTGTTTGCACACCCTAGTGTAACTTGCAGGAATATTTAGCCATGTTTAAAATACGAGCAACCACATGAATAATGAAAAAAAGGATAATTGCAGTAAATATTCACCGCTGAGAAATGTATATTTTAGAATAGCTACACACACGACGTGACATCGTGTTCCTACCATAAAAACCAGGAGTACATAACTTTTTAATTTTTTATTTTTCTCGGTAGCTACAACTCTGTTCTTTCCCTTTGTCTTTTGCTTTAAGTTTAAACCGTAGAATATGGGGCACAAAACGTACAAACTTCGCAATTTTGCTGTAGCTGCTTCAATATATTAATTTACTCATAACTATAGCGGCACACGAGTCAACGATAGATTCGAATCCGCGGAGACTCGTATTATTGTGCCTTGGAATACCAACGTTGTTTTGGTTTGCTAGGTTCAAAGGTAAACGAACTCCGGACAAAATATTATCGCTGTTATTTGTAATCGTCAACCGGAGTTACATTTGAACTTTTTATAATAATAACGGTCGAGCAACCAAACAAACAAACAGAGCAACGTGCTCTCTAGAACAATCATTCGACATCAATCGAATAGCGAGCGTAAAGTTGAACAGTAGCATTGAACGAGCGACGATTACAACTGGGCTACGCTATTTCTGTACTTGTACTTACAGTAATTTTAATATACATTGACTATTATAATTTTATCACTCGTCTCTTTAATAAACCAACAACACGTTTAGTATATATCTCATAACCATACAAAGTTTTTATTTTCAAATGTTTCGCTACAAAATTTGTAAAGAAAATTTGTAATAAAAATTGTTGTATCATACGAAGGCCAATAAAAAAGTTTCGATATACTTCTTACAAACATTTTAACATCGCATACACGTAATTTGTAGCAAATTCTCTCTTCCTTAATGCAGTTTACAATTGAAAATACACAAAATTTAATAAATAGTATTACTTTGCCAAATGCAAATCTTGGAAAGACATTTCGTGCATATCAATCTGATATTAACACAGTCAAGAAATACAAATATCGCGATTCAAATGAATTTTGTCGCAACCAAAGTTCTTTGTGAGCATCGACGTTCAATCTCGAATGCCAAAAGACCGAGCTACCAGGCTGCCGAAAACTACAATGCGGATGATCGTGTACACAGGTGCGCATACACGCGAGTACGTAGACGAGCCGCGTCCGAAGGACGATTAAACGGAATTTCGATGCAAGACACGAGCAGATTCGTTCCCTGGTCGTTTCAAGCCAGTCCATCCTTCTTCCCAGCAAGCATACGGTTCTATGCATAGCATCTAGTCGTCTGCCAAATGCTACTTCCTGTCTGCGGTACACTGCAAGTCTCGACGAGTTGCATCGTCAAGAAACGGTTAGTGTAATACGTATACGTGTATTATGAATATGCGTCGAAATCTCCATAGGAGTACTCAGAACGTGAACGGGAGAGGTCAAGTGAACGCGTGCAATATGATCCTACACGAATCTGTTGGATTGTACCGGCATAATTGTGTAAATTAACGGAACGCGTTGAGAAACGTCGATTGTTTCGCATAGCTATACGACAGCGACAGATTTGCGAAATTGTCAAATAAGCTAAAAAATTATTATCTTCCGACGATATATAAGCAAGCAAAGTTATATCGTTTAAATAATCCTTTTCCTAATATTTTATCTAAATAACCTTCAAACTCTTTTGGTTTCTGATGAGCATTCTTTGATATTTCATACACTTACGCTAACTAGCTAAAAATGATGCGAAAGGTACAATTTGCGATCAAATGTTCTCTGGGGATCATTTGTCAAACTGTAGAAATGCCTTGTACGAAAGATTAAAATGAAAAACTACGTACGAATATTCTGTGTTTCTTTAATGACATAAATACGTACGACAAGTTATTAGACACGAGGTTGACGTAACCATAAATAAATAAATAGGAAACAGTCGTCTCTCCACTGACGCGCAAGTTGTCGTTTAGTCCATGAACGTTGAAACAGGCCGAAGAATTAGTCGAGGAATTAAACAGGCAGTCCCCGTGGCAAGGACGAGCAATTCCGCTCTCTAAAATCCAAGATCGCCGGCTCTCGAACCAACCGTATCTCGGCTCGTACGAAAATCCCACTGGCAGAGAACACGTACGCGAAGCCTTGCATTTACGTGCTCGCGGTCGACCGAGAAGGAGACGGTTGCCAAAGGTGAAGGGACAGCATGACGGAGAACGAGAATAAGGGATTCGGCTAGGTATAATTCCGCAGGTTGTTCTGGCTCGACATAGCTAACATCCCTCTCTCCGACTTCGCTTACCGCTAGAATATAGGCGTTTGCGCAGGGAAAGCCATTAGCGTCCGAACCAGTTCACCAGCGGCGTTTGCCGTCCCTTTTCGAGCACAGCGGATCCGTCTCTTTCTGTTTCTATCACGAACCCGAGACAACGTCGGAGACCTTTGCATAACGAACAACCGCAATGTTTCCCAACATTCCCGATCTCAAAGAGAAATCCCGATGTTATAGCCGGTTGCGTCGTTAGAAACAGCGATACGCGATTCGAAACGCGTGATTGAAACTCGAAGACACTCGAACGCCAGAGGAAAATATACGCCACGAGTGTGTTTCTCTTGTTTTTCTGATTTCGATACTCCTTAGGCAAAAAAGAGGAACGTATTTTAACGCAAAATAGTCGAAGCGAGAATAATTTATTGTAAATTCACGAACTGTTGCGAGAATTCAATAATACGATCAGAATGCAATCGATATGGTGTTGTTCATAATATTGTACGAGTCATATTGTATGTTACAACGTTTACTATTCTCTGAAGTATTCAAGAGGATGACAAGAGCAATCGTCAAAAGTATTTAATCTTAAAACCAAGGGGAGAGACAGTTTTCGGATTGGTCGGCAGTGCAATCGAATTTTTTAACTGTTTAAAGAACTGAAAAGACGATGTTTATAATTGTCAGCTTTCTATGCATTTTAGTTCACGTAGTTCGTCAGCGACGTCGTGCGTAACGCAGTTATTGATATTCGTTTTCTACAAAATGTTGAAAGTATATGCTTTTCGTATCTAATATCAGAAGTACAAGAATTCTTGACGGTACAGAAACAATTATTTCCTAATTCGTTCGTTCTGAATTCATCCTCGTTTCATTGCACTGCCAAAGGACTAAAACACACACCATTTATCCTCGTAAAGCCGAAATTGTTCCATTGTAGCCAATACAAACAACAAGTTTGCACATCACGCGAGATAATTCCACGCACAATGGAACCCTACGATCTTCGAACGGTGAATCTTCAACCTCATCGACGGCGCACCGTGACCGGAAACAGGCAAACCGTGAGCTATCAGCTATGCGGTAGAGGAAGCGCGAGGTTGGCATCGTGATTTTGGTTTGGAAACGTCGGTAGAGCAGTTCCGGACAGGAAGCGAAAGCCCAGCGAGTTTCGGCCTGAGAATCTGTGCTTTAACCCCTTCCACCGGTAGATTTTACGTCGCCGCCATATTGTTAGCCGTAAAACAATATCGTGAGATCTCAGCGTTCTCTGCATTTTTGTTGAATATCTGTTTTGTTGTCGTATATTCCACCCCTTTGATTAATTTCCATTACGAAATTAACGTCTACAGTTATTCATCATAAATTTTCAACTTTTTATCACGATCTGTATTACGATGGAACATTATCGCCATTTTCTGTTACTCCCTTCCTGATATTTAACACTAATTGAATCAACCCTTTCTGCCTTTCATACATCCCATCTCCTACCTTTTACTTCTGGCCGCCCTACATCAACCCCCATTATCTCTTTCCCATTTCCTTTCCCTACTATTTACTATCATCCATGACCTACCATTTCCTTTTACGAGCCATTAATCAAGAAACTCTCAACCATCTACTATCCTTCGCCATTACGTCTTTCTCCACCATCCACTTAGTTATCGATTACACTGAAAACTTCATGCGAATTCTCCGCGTTTATTCAGCCTCAAACAAAACTGCACTTTCAGTTAAGGTTGCGTCGAAGTATGCGTTGCTCGTTACATTATACGTATTTCCCCTGCGTACGATAGTTTATTGACGTAACTTCTTGCAAATGTCTCTCGGATGCTGTCCTCCGTGGGGGTAAGTTTGATGGATGAGTTTGAGAATATAAACGTTCTAAAAGTACATACTTTATGCAGTGATTATTAATATCGATCGTTGTTCATCTATCACGTTAACCGCCACGCGAAGTTTACATATCTTGGTCCTGAGAACCATAATAGAATGAAATACGCTACACCGTAATATTTAATCTTTGCAAAAAAGTTACGTTGTAGCCTCGTACGTTTTTATTTTATTTATCGTTCTGTCACGTGATTACTCTACTCCCGAAGAACGTCACTTACTTTCATAAATTTATTTATCACGAGAAGATCGCACAAATGATAGAAAGTTCCACAGTGCGATTAAAAAACGTGTAATATAATTAATTAATAGTAATAATTATATACCTTCCACTATTTTGTGATATAATTATATACCTTCCACTATTTTTCAATTTATAAAATTCGATCGTTACGGCTTCCAATCGGCACTAACTAATAACGTTTCGCCCAGCTTATCAATCGACGATCATTAACGCGCAATGACTAAACATTGAAAAGCCCTCGCAGTATCGATCAGTTGGCGGATGTCGTAAATTCTATATTCCCAGGGATGGTAGGTCGGATGATTAAATGCACGCGAGCAGAGAAGTCGTTGTCTGATGTGCAGGCGCGCTAAAAACTGCTCGACTTCTCGTCGTACTCCTTTTTTCGCGTTGCAACGCCCGTAAATATGAAACAGCGAACCGTAGCAGTTTTTCAATCATCCACCTACCGACGATCACGAAAGTTAGCCCGTCAAAGTTACCGCTACTCTTTTTATTGCTGTTACCCCGTAACGTTCTCGTTACCGGTCGACGACAATTAACAGAGATCTCGTGACGGAAACGATGCTCTACACGTGAATATTCTCTGCGTCTGTCGGTCGTACGAACATATCCCGAATTGACGATTCGTTCCATCGTGTTTCAGTTCGTCGTGTTTCAATTACCGATTCGGTTAAGTTAACAGACGCGCGCTCGGCCTATTTCGCTTTGCAGCATTGAAATTAATTGGAGAATCGGCTCTGGTCCGGAACCGGTCCGAATCTGCGAACGTGGCGATCCCTCGGAAGACGCTCGTAACTGCTGATGCAATTTCGACAGCTGGGATCAATTGCGATCTGCGTTGGCGCGCAAATCGTCACGGAGAAACCAAGGGATAGGGCAAATGGCGTATGGGAAATAGTAAGCGAGATTAGGAGCTGTGTGTTCGGAATCTTCAGATTCGATTTGTTATATGAACGAATAAACGGAAACAAAATTTATTTATAAATCTCGTCCGAGTAGTCACCCGAGAAACGAAAGTTTCTTCGTCCAATAGTTTGGAGAAATATTATCGAAAGTTACGAATTATCAAATTCTAAAAGAGAACTCAATTTTTTAATTGTAAAGCAGATTCAGATATAACAGGCATTTTTGCTGAACGTTTAAGAGACACATATAGAAAATCGTAAGTATATAGAAAATCGTTTTTCCATTTTAATAAAAGTGAGTATTAATTTTATTTAAAGCATTTGCATCAGGTAATAATTGCGGGAACAGAGATACGAAATTCATCATGCTGACATGTTCCAGTATTAAACGTGTGATATTTCGAAGGAGATATAAAACGTACGATATTTCGAATGTGCCAACCTATAATACACAATACTCGTAAAACAAGTACTTCTCGTTTGTTGCATCCGTGTACTCTATTGCCATTCGAATGGGTGAAAATGAAAACGGGCAACGAGAACGAGCGAACATCTCAAGTACCTGAGCCAGATGTAGCAAATTGAGTTAACGATTTTTAATGGTTGGCTTTAAAACACGCAATTCTAAATCGTGATTTCAATTACTGCCGGGGGCATGGTAATCGTATAAATTGCATTCACGTTCTATCGAACCGTTCGAGCAGATTTCGAGGGATAAAGAAGCATCCGGGTCGATGTCGTAAACTGTCAAGCATCGAAGTTTTCGAGATCATGGCGGATTAATGCACCCGTGTGCCATTTGCCTATCTGCCGATATAGTTCACGCGTACTATCAGCTATCGAAGAACTCGTTAAAAATATCGTTTCCTCTCTTTAGTGTTCAATTATTACGTTTGCCGATGAACGATAAAGAATATACAAAATTAAAAAATTCAACCTAATTTAATTTATAATTATTAGTCGAAATAATAAGTTGAAAATCCTTTTATGTATCTAATAATTTCGTGGAACGAATAATATATTTTTTATATCTTCGAAGAATATTGTGCAATACAGTTGATACAATTCGAATCTGAGGATTTTCCTATTTGTACGCTTGCTGCCGTAACTGTGGTTGCAATTTGGTATCACGCAAATATAAATTAATATTTGCATAATTTGTACATTTCAAGATAACTTATCAGACCTCTTTGGTACAAAAATGTTATATTTCAAACCTTCGTAGCTTTAATACTAAGCATCATTAAACGTGAAATTTTAATAAATATATTTAACGAATATTACCTCGTTTGTATACCAAATATAATTATTAACTTAATCCATTTAATTCATTGAAACACTAATATTTTCGAAACTTTCGATAATTAGCACTCTGCGTTTTTCTCTTGCAATATAATTACTACACACGGCATTATTTCTGTTCGTTGGTTTTTCGAATAATGCGAATATAATGCCGGAGGTAAAATAAACGTCAGGAGTTGGAGTCGAAATTTCGATAATTTATTCATGCGGTTTCATGGAGCAGAAATCTATTCTAGGACCGGATACCGTAAAGTTTAGACGCCCGTGTTATTGGGAATTATAAGAAGGTAATGATCCATGAAAATCGGTGCACCGTATGGCGGTGCATTGCAAATCCGGCTTGTCGTTCACGAAGCTTGAGTACTGGATCGAAATGCATACGAGAAATTCGGTTCAATTGTGATCAGATTTGGCCATTTTACTCGAATTCATCTGAATGCTATGTTCCAAGGACATAAAATAAATTCCTTTAACGCATTAATTCTTCCAACAATTTTATAATTCAATATACAATTGAATATATATTTTTAATTTACTCATTTAAAATTTAATTTATCGATACAAACGATCGACGAAATTAAATGCTTGCGAAATAACATAAAAAGGAAACAATTTATATAAATTGAAAATATAATGAAACAATTCATTATTTCAGACGTATTTATTATTATTCGTATAGAAAATAAAATCTTCGCGAAGTAACATGAAAAGAAAGTAATTTGTATAAATTGAAAATATAATATACAACATATACATGTCTTTTATTTATTGTAGATACATATAAACAAATGGAAATACGTAATATGAAAGATATTCGATATTGGATAATCAACGATGCGATATAATTTCTGCACTAATTTCCTTCATTCTTATTTTATCAGGCACATCGTGTTACGTTGTTTACGAAAGAGTAAGTCTAAATAAAAAATTGTCTATCGATGTTTAAACAAACCAGACACACGAAACACCGCCACCGGTACAGTTTCGGTAACATTGAAACACGAATTAGTGTCAGGCAAGTTTTATTAAACTGTTTCCCGAGGCACCCCGTCCAAACTTATTTCGCACAGGGTGGAAACTCACTTTTTCGGATCGAAGTTCGGAACTAACTTGTACAGTGCAGCAGTCATGCAAAAACGACAGATGGCTCGAAGTTTCCAGTAAAACATCGAACTTTCCATAATGTATTCGCTTTTTCCAGCTGTCAGGCCACACGTTCCGTACCGGGATCCGACTTCAAAGCTTCATATCATTTTCGACGTAAACAACCTTCATCGACTGATAAATTCATGCACATGTAAATTGAGTTATCATGTACAAATATAAAAATCGGAATTTGGTGGTAGTATTTATATAAATTTGATTAATTGCAAATAAAACAAAACTGAGTTTCGATAACAGAAAGCTTTCGAACATTCCTTAAAATTTCGTCTTCTGTTATCACGTTGAATGAAAAGGACAGAAAACTTCTATTAATTACTTTCCAATAGCATTTCTATTATCGATTATGATAGTTCTGCACTTATCTTTTACTTCTGTTGTTCAAATATTCTTCCAATGCCTCGAAAATCTGATTTCGTATATTCAACACTCGCATACGGGCGATTTTATCTTCTAGCGAATTACGAATTTATTGTTTCCCCCATGTCGTCCCATTTTTATGTCGCTCTTTGCAAAATTATTATTTCTGATGTCGTAGGATCACTTTCATCGGATACGTTCTTTGATCATCACGATGCACTCGAAGTATCATTCTGAATCATTGAAATAAACCAGTTCTTTTTCTGTGATTGTAATAAACAATTGTATAAATCAAAATATTTTTTCCTTCTTCTATACTAAAATTTCTTTCTCGCAACCGATGATCTTCAACACTTTGAAATTCTTCTCGCGCTTGTGTCTTGTATCGTCTCCTCATTCTCTATTTTCCAACAGAGAGCATCGTCCATTGGAAATCCAGTCAGCAACATCCTCTTAACAGTAGACCGAGAGCGGAGTTTAAGCAGGGACCAGGCTGGTTAACAGGATTTGCAAATTTTCAGACGAGCGAGAACATTTACGCGTAAACCGTTTTCCGTCCGCGGAGTTTAGCATGTGCCGAAGCTGATGTCGCTGGAAAGAAGTTAGAAAAGCAGAGGAATGCCTTGAAATTCGCGACAAACGCAGCTGTCGCATCTGCGTTCAGCAGCAACACGTGGTCCGACAATCTGGTTTGGCCGAATACATTATAAAAGGTCCGTTGTTTCAGTCGAAACTCGCGGCCATCTGTCGTTTTTCGGTCGTCGCGTCGTCGTCGCCAAAGTTTCAACCTCAAGCTCATTCGCCGTTTTGAAATAAATTTCGCGCTCTTGGCGTCGAGTGATTTGCCCGCTCGCAGATTGTGACATCCTTCGCGGTCTGGCGAAACAAAATTCAAGTTTGATAGGAATCTAGATACGTATGTAAAAATTTATCTTAGCGTGAGATGGAGTCAGAAGGATATTTGAGTCAATGCAAGTACGTAATTTACCTTGTAACTCGCCAAATTTGATTATGGACAATTTCGAAGCGATCAATATTTGTAAGCAGGCTATACAACTCGTTATCAATGTTCTTAAGTTATTAGATTGTCCGAAAAGTCTTTCTTTCTCAAACGTGTTTTTTACAGCAGTGCACCTTCACACAAACGTGAAACCAAGTTTATGAAATGTCGCGGTGTTTATATCAACAGAACAAAATAATATAAAGCAAAAAACGTTGTACGTCTATCATTTTCTCATAAAACGAAAGAAATTTTTTGGACAACCTAACACTTTATTTTCAGAAGTTATTTTGTTGTCTATTTTAATAATTCTTACGTAATACTAATTGCTGACCCAAACAATTCTACTACAGGATTGTACAAGTCGTTTCCTCGTTCTTAATTTCTTTTTTTATTCGCTGAATAGACATACTACTGATGATAATTATAACTGAGAGTATTAAGATTAGTCGAACAAATTTAAAACGTACGATATCATCGAGATAAAGAGACAATTATTTTGCAAATTACCGATTCTGAGTTATTTGTCATTTCGTAATTTCGTTATTTGTCATTTTGAGAAGGTGAGAATGTAGAAATAATTATGACGAGGCGAGGCATAGAGATGCCTTAACGCTAAACGTTGAAAGGTTACTGCGAGAAGGTGAACTTCCTGTAACAGATTAAAAGTAAGAAGAACAAACTAGCCACGAGTTTCACCCTCTCGGTTGCTATCTTCATAACGTTCTTCCACGACAAAGTTTCAACAGTTGTTGACTTAACGATTATTCCCTATTTCGAGAAGTTCGTGCTTCAAGATTTTAACATGTTCGAAGTTTGATAAGTGTGTTTTACATGGTTCGGTCGATGTAGAAGCTTCCTTATGGAATTATAACGATGTTCTGTAGTTGAGCGTAATTAATGGGAAATTCGATAAAGTATATTTAATATGAAAGTCAGTTTCGTATCAATACGTGAGGTTTTAGTTGAGATAATAGGACAAACTTTAAGATACTATGTATATAAACTTTTGTTTCCTCGTACTTTTTCTTTTAGCTATGTGATTAATTATTATATTCTTCTTTGAATTATAACTCTAAAAGTAACTTATCGTTAGTATGTAAGAGCTAACAAAATTGCTACCATGTACAGGTATAATGATTACTATTAATACTGCAGTTTATGAAGAAAATAATTATGCTCCGAGGAGATCCATGAACAGCCTTTATAAAGATTTTTCAGGATATTTTATAAAGTTTTCAATTTTTTAATTAAACGTATTACGAAACACTCACGACTAATTTTTCTCCTTCACAATTAACTTTTACGTTTTCCTTTTTACGTTGCTGCTTTTGTGTTGTTTACTAATTACTATGCACACAAATATAATATAGTATTATACATTGTAATATATGAATCGCGTATGATTTATTATCAGCTACTGTTCAATATAACGCGTATTATATGTATAGTATAAATAAATAAAATATCTTAATTCCCATTAATTGAAACAAAATAGGAGAATCGACTAACAAAGTAAAGATATGGTGATTAAACTGTATAATATATTATATTATAAAATCAATAAAGTACAAACTTTTAGAAACATAAAATCTACTATTAGAAGCTTGACAGATCATCGACTGTTTCAATATCTCGTCGCTAAAGTTCCATCGGGAAACACTTTCGTGTAGTTCGAACTTTTAAATTTAATAGCGTTTGACGTTCGCCAATAATCACCGATATTGCATTGGACGTGAAATCCCTGATTTTAAACACGTAAAGTGACATCGAAAGAGTTTCCCAGCGGACTTGTTGCTATATCGATTGCTTCCTGTAAAGCCTTCTGGAACGATTCCAG
Source organism: Bombus huntii (assembly GCF_024542735.1). NCBI lineage: Eukaryota > Metazoa > Arthropoda > Insecta > Hymenoptera > Apidae > Bombus > Bombus huntii. The sequence goes on from NC_066244.1 coordinate 6,063,289, forward strand.
GCCAATTATTCCTGTGCCAGGACACGAAATCTGAAGGAACTCATAGGTTCCTCGTCTCTATAGAACTGTATAGAAACGATACGAAGTTTGAAATTTTTCTTCAATTATTTCATCACCTAATAGATATTAGGCTGACTATCGTGAGAGACATTTGAATCACATCTATTAAATAATTCTAAATCGTATTTATTCGAATAATATTATGTGAATTAATTATGCACATAGTAACTATATGATTTATAAAATAAAGAAGTCGTGTCAAGATATCGAAAGTAAAGCACTTGGATTGTAAAGCTTACAGTGAAACAAATTTTTATTCAGGTTCAATTTCTTGAGGTGTGTTCGTAAAAATATATAAATCTTCATAAAAATCTTTATAATCTTCAGGAGTTAACGATTGCTTCAGATTTCGGTCGCAACAAAATTTTTCCATAACAATCTTTCTCACATTCGTATTTTGCGACGATTCATCTTCGATGGTATTATTACTTCAATTTCCACGTAGGAATTTAATCTTAAACGTTCTAAAATTTGCAAGAAACCTCGAATGTCTCGAAACATCGAAGCTCGCCGCGTCAAGCGAAAATAATTCTGTCACAGTTAAACGTTTATTCTCGATGAAATCCGAGTGGCAATTAAAATCGTGAAAAACCAGTCGCACGAATATACGCGAATTAAAGATAAAAGCATCCGGCTAGCTTTTTCGCTTTAATTACGAACGTGTTCTTAGCTAGAGGCGAGATAATAATTTCAAGTAAAAAGTGCACGTTTCAAGATAAAAAGGCAGATGAAAAGAGCAAAAACAGAAATTGAATTGATATACAGCAACGACGAAATTAATTATGTACGTCGCCAATTGAATCTCCAATGGAATGCAAATCAAAATAATTCAAGCGGAATTGAGTGCGCGAGACGTGACGTGGTTAATTGGTTAAATTTATACTTATGGTACTTTAGTTGCAACAAAAATGATACTACGAATTTTCTGTAGCTTCTAGTGACGTATATCTCAGACTTGTTGCGTATAACTCACACAGAATGGCTTCTAAATGTCCTGGAACTATTCCAAGATCTATAGTTTCTAGTTAAATTCACTAGACCGTTTCAGTGTCGCCACTTATGACCCGTTTAAGCGGCTATAATACAATTTTCAACACTGATTTATCGTTGTCGTTCGATTTAATTCGACGTAATTAAGCAAATCTTTTCTATCTCACAAGAATTCGTATTTTTCTTTTTACACATACAATGGGAAGTCGTTTATCGATAATATATATTTAATAGTAAATTGAAAATGAATAAGTGTTAGAGATGATCCCATTGAATATTGAGCTTTGTTAATATAACGAATGATAACTGATTATTTACTTGTACCGAATATCTCTTAGCTATGTACATTTATGTGCTAAGAAAATTTCAAAATATTTCGTATAATACGTATAATATATTCGTCGAAGATATCTACGATTTGTCTACGATATTCAAATACGTTCGCGAGTCAGTGTATATTCTACTATCTTCAAAAAAATGCACAAACACGCAAATCAAATTTTTCTATCGCAAATACCTAGCCACGTGCACCGACCACTGTCAACAATTTATAACCAATAATATTTCACACGTTTCACCGGTTCAAACCTACAGGTCAGAGAAATTTTCAATACTGATTGTCAATAGCGTCATAAATCCTCGAGAAACGCTACAGAAACGTATCAAAGAAAGGGCAATCCTCGGTTCGTACGAATGTTCGATCACAACTGAAATACAATCTACGATAGTTTCACGCGAAACGTTTGAAATCGATTATATCCTCGCAGCAATTCGATTTATGTGAATCGCCAAGAATTTTCCATGCAGCCGTAGATATCACTTGAAACTATTCCCATCGTAGATCATACAATATTTTGAAAGTTTGGTATCGGCACGACAGACCATTCATAATCAAGCTGCAGGTGTTCTAACGAAACGACGACCAATTTCAATTGGCTCAATATTTCGATGCTCGATTCGGATGATCGCTTTGGATGCTTCGAAACGAATCGAAAATTTATCATCCGAACGATCCGTGTACCGCTGTCACGAGCTTCGTTGAAGTTCTACTTCACCAGAAACCGACGCTACATTGACAAAAACGGATGGCAGACTGTTAGGCAACACTTGGAGGTTTTGTTCATTTTCGGCGCAGAATTGGTAATCGTACATATTCACGAAAGTATTTGAATACTTGCAGAAACCTTTTCTGAATATATTACGAGTACCATATAAAACATTTTGAAATTTCGTTAGCAATACAATGAGACACGATCGTTATAATTATGCTGGCAAAGCTTGAAACGAATCAGAAAAATGTATAGAACTTATTAAAATATTTAGTACAAGAATACATTTCCCTGAGATCATAAAAATATTTAAACGATCAACTATCCATTATAATAATAAACCTCGATATGCAACCATATTTAACGTACTCCTAAAACGCTATATACTAATATCTTTATTAAACGTAGTATGTTTGTATTAAATATGTTTTAATTTCGATGTACAATTTCAGATTAAATTCAGATCTTTTCGATATAACCATGTCTAGACTTTTCTAGCGGATTTTTATGCATTTATTCAAAATTTGAAGATTCAAAAATGCACAGAATATATTACACAGGTAATGTATTTATAGTAGAATACTCATTAGAGTGTCTCATTGAGTGTCTCGTTAGAATGCTAATAAAATATATCCCGTGTAACAATGTGGAGATAGAAGTTTCCTATCGTAAATGTTCAAATAATAAAAACGTTCTTTCATAAGGCACTGTACCATGACTCGTTGGTCGAGTTTTCTCAAAGAATTTCGAATTTGTTTCATCGTATTAGCCAGGCGCTGCTCGCGTTTCTACGAGAAAATTCATTTTTGCCTATAGCCAACCTATCAGTTATCGTTAATGGTCCAACCCGGAAAAGCAATTTGCCATGCCTTTAAATAATTTCCAACTCGACTTTTGTCACGAGGCTTTAGACGCTCCCGTAAATAATTCTGCGTTTTCAATAACGCTGGATTTTCGTCCCAGCCTTTATAGTCGAATCAAGAATCGTGATTAAATGTAAGATATTAATTGAAATCACTGAAGTCACCGAAATCTTAAATATAAGTTAAAATATACGTTCTGCAGTTACACTGTTACTTCAAATTCAGTTATTCAATTCAGATATTCTTGTTTGAATTTGAATATTGATTTTCTTATAAGAAAGAGAATTTTAATAACGTTTCTGTGATTAAGTGGAGATCATGGGAGGTTTGTTGAAATGTTTGAAATAACTAGATATGAAAAGGCGATTTGTGGTAATTTCGCTTGCGATATTTAAAAATTTGGTGAACGTTTGATTGTATAATGCGTCATTCGTAATATGTTTTGTTATGAAATTATTGTGGGAAAGAAACTTTGATGTGAGTCATTAATATTAGTGATATGCATATGTTAATGTTAATTAACTATTGAATGCTTGAGATCCGAGACATTTTAGCGTTATTTCTGTAACTGAAATTCTTAGTTAGGAAAGCTATATAATTTTACAATGCTATATAATACAATGACAACTTTTATCATTACTACAATACATCGAAGTACGTCTAGAACTTATAAACGTTCTGTCGTTAATTTTCCGGTTACTTTCTTTCAATTTCGACGAAGTTGAAATTCATTAAAAAAATCTTTCGATTATTCTATTAACTATCAAGCAATTGCTCTATCAAAAACATTTCAAAGTTGCCGTTTTATCGGCTTTCATTTCACTCGATCGATCGATAAAGAAACACTGGGCGATGAATCTACATTTGAGTGAAATTAGTAAGTAAACAAGACTGATACGCTCTTTCTGTTATAAAATATTACGCTGTTTCTGTAATACCTACTGATTAATCTGGCGCCATGGACGCATAAAAATAAACGATAATGTGAAAGCCGACATTTCATAAAACCACCGACACATCCAGTTTCCAACGTTATAACAACGATACGCGCACATAGTTGCTCAAATTGACTCGCAATTCCCATTTGCTCGTTATTAAATTAATCGAAGCACTAACTCCGACGAGATATTTCGTTGTAAAATTTTGTTTTACCCAGCCGTTTTGTGGATGAAAGTGTTCCTTTCAATCATATTTAGATTTTATGGATTTGAATAATTCGGACAGTGAGATTATTTTAATAATAATATTTGGAATGATTGTCTGATTGTCAAATGTAAGCGCGTGGATATATTTCAAGCGAAACGTTGTGACTGTGGAGAGAGTAAAGAAAAATTAAAAGTATGAAAGACAAAATGATAAAGGTATAGAGAAAACATGGAAATCGAAGATCGATATGCAAATAAAATGACGACAAGATTCGCAAAACCCTGATCGTCAAATGTGTGCAAAACTAACGTTTGCGTGGTATCGTAAGAACGATGGAAAATAGAAGGGCAAGGTGAAAAATGAAAGAATAATAGGAAGGTGAAAAAGATGAAGAATGGAAGAAGAAAATGAAGATAAGAAACAGGCGGAAAACGCAAGAATAAGCCAAAGATGAAAAATAGAAGAATAACGTGAAGATGAAAAAGATGAAAAATAGAAGAATAACATGACAATGAAAGAGACGAAGAATAAAAGAGCGAAACTAAGAGAAAAAAGATGATGAATAGAAAAAATAAATTAAAGACGAACAAGATAAGAGGCAGATTTGGATTAGAAAAGAGAATCTAAAAATATTTAATCTGTTATTCTTGAATATAATTTTTATGTCTACCAATCTTCTATTATTCTCTTTCTTTCCTTAAAACTAAATTGTATCATGTTTACCACACAAAATTTACCACAAAAGAATTTTATAAATATATTATGTGGGTTATACAAAGTTCTTTTATTAGCAACTTCCTACTTTATACTAATTTTTCACTAAATATACATTTTCGATAACTATCTCGTAATTTCTGTACACATTTTTGCTTTGCTTTCAATCTTTGCCAACGTAATCGTGATGATCGATAACATTCCTAATGAAATTTCAAAACGTTTCATCTAACGCGCGTAATATATCTACAGAAAGTATTCACAAGCAATTGAATACTTTCGCGAGCCTGCATATACCAACAATTATTTCATACAGATAAAAGAATGAACGTACATTAACAAATCTAATACTCGACTCGTTTATTGCCATAATACGAAAAGGAACGTAAGAGCGTGCGGCCCTCTCATCGTTATGGTTAATTCTTTTCAATTAAATTGAAAGGGGGTCGGATTGACATTTTGGCAAATGGTTCTTCTGCGGTTGTGCTGAATGTGCTGCTGCAAGATGACTCGACTGCCGCTCTGTTGGCTCGACTGCCTCGGCTCTGCGGTTTACCCTGTCAATGCCTTTCCCTACGTACCGTGTGTACCGCCACCATATTACTTCCCCATTTATAGTGACCCAATATCACATTGCATCAGCCATCTCACGCTCTTCGAGCGTAAATTCCACCGTAGGGGAAGTACCAGCTATCCTACACTCTTTACGCTTTCGTTCCTGTTACAGATCGTTTTCGAGGTTCTGTTTTCAAACAGTACAGCCATCTTTTCTCTCTCGTTCTCGCGATTGTTAGGGTGTTTGCTGAAAATCGAACGATCAGTTTTCAATCGATTGAATTAATGGTACGAATATGCGACATTCGAAGATTTCAGGAGAGTCTTGTCGGTTTTTTCATTTTAATGTCGATTTAAGATCGAAGAATTTCAATATGACATAATTGAGAATGAAAATCTGTTGGGTCCAGAAATGTTCCTAAGGAATATACAGTGATTACAAAAAGCATTGCGTACCATTGTATTTATTATAGGATTTACATGTTATAATTAATTCCGAGTATAATAAACATCCAAGTGTATTAAATATCGTGTCATTTAGTAACATTTTCAAATGTGAAACCTGACTGGAAAATGAGCAAATAAATTTTGTAGCCACCGTATATATATAGTATCTTTGTCTCTATTTAGATAAAAATCAACGTTGATTTTAAGAATATGTGAATTTGTTTAGTAATTGGAAAAACAAGAAAAACAAAACCTTTGTAACCTATAATTTTAATAATAGATTTGATAGTTCGCTATCATGAAGAATATAAAGAATATTATTTCTATTTCCATCTTTTAACATCGATCTATTTTTGAACACAACGGAGGTCAGCGTCAATACCGTGAACTGAATTCAACAAGAAGCAGTTGGACATTTTAAGCGAAATAAGATGAACGCGCAACGTTGTATACATAAAACCACAGGAACTGTGTACGTGTGCCTTACAGTGGAATAGGACAGCGCTTGGTCGGACAGCCTTTGAGACGCAAATCAAGCGGACCAGTCGTTCCGGATTACATCTTCGTCGTTCAATTCGCTTATAGTGAAGCAACAGCAGAGAGATATTAAGGTAATTATCAGACTGCCACCGATCTGTATTCTAACGTAAAGTTCAGATTGAAACGGGACTGATAGTGGATAGATCCAGTTTCAAAGCGCCCACTGATTCAGCGAACTATCGGACTAGAAATATCCCTTTATAACAGAAAAGAGAAACGTAGAAAATATTACTTACAACTGTTTCGTATTACAACGATACAATTATTTGATGATTTTTTGAAAAAATATAGCGTTACGGTGAGTATAAACGATATATATGTTTAGTTTATTTTTTAATCAAATAATTTTATATTACTATGAAAGTTTCATTGATTTTCTAAATATTAGAAGAACGAAATTTTTTACGAGCCATTATAATTATCAATTCATACGTAGAAAGTATAATAAAACTATGATTACAAAACCTTCAACGCAATTTGTTAAACTTAATCGTGCCTTTTCTTTCCTTATGTTCTCTTTAATGAAATATCATTGAAATAGAATGCCGTGTTACTAAAGAAGACGAGAACAATTCCCCGAATTGATTATTACAAGACATACAATCATGTTTGTTAAGTTATGAAACTATCGTAAATATAGAATTTCATTGAATATAGGATTCACGGACGTGCATAACGGGGAATAACCGTTCGAACGCAAACATACGTGCGTGATATTAATTCACTGTTATTATTACTTAGTCAACATGCGTGATCGATTTAGGTGAAACGATCGGCGGAAGATTTGCGTCAACTTGGTCACCATACAATATCAATAGTACCATATCAATAATACCATATCAATAATACCATATCAATAGTACTTGGTCTAGAAATTTCACTGCGTTTCCACGATATTCAAAATACTACAAATATTCTATTAAAATTTAGAATTAAAATAACACAAGTAGTAGGAATTGTATTTTAACTACAACGAGAAAAGTAATTTCAAACCTTTGGTCGGTAGCGTGTTTAGAAACTCGAGGAAATAGGTCTATTCACGAAAAATCTTACCGATATCTTGCTCAGAAGCAATTCGCGCGATCTATAGGTTACGGTGCTGGTAAAATCTTATGAAACGCGTGTAAAAGTCGGCGCACATGGTACGTGGTAGAAGAACGTTACGCCGCTGGTATAGTAATGCTATCTCTGGTATATAAATTCCGATGCACGCCGAAATTGCCCACGGTATAGAACCGCGACCATTCTAAATATAAATTACCCGCATAATCCGGACGCGTTTACGGGAGCGCGTGAATCTCGCACGTGCGATCGTGCACGCGCGAACAGCCGCGATAAAACTACCCTTGGAATAGTGGAATCGGAACAAAACCGCTAGCCAGACGCTGGGTAACGATCGATAGACATCGGAGTCGACATGATGAAACACAGAGACTATATGCCGCGTGGTGAATCTATAGGCGATTAGCTCAATCTTCGCGATTTTTCGAATGATCGATAAGTGGACTGTGTATGGACTGTGTAATTACTAAAAGTTTATCCGATCATAATGATCGATGAGTATAACTAACGACTACGCAATATGATTACAAAAGTTGCATACGTACTCCGTCATGATTATGCCGCGAGTTTTTATGCGAGTTCATACATATTCGAGAACATAATTATCTACCAAGTATTATAGAAATTTTCAAATTTCCTACGAACGCATACAAATTCGCAGTCTGGTCACGTTGAACTCTTGAACTCCGCGTGAGACAAGGGCATAACCGGCCAACTATTTTTAACACATTTTTCGTTCTAACAAAGAATCACGTTTCAGTACTTATAAAAAACGCTTGTTCTCTTTTTACTTTCTATTATTATCTTTTACTCGTATCTTGCATCTTATCGTATGAAAAACGTAAGATACAGCATTGGAATTACAAAGAGATATATCGTTATGTAAACAAAAAACAATTGAATTTAGTTGTTTTTGAAGTACAAGAAGAAAATTAGATCTCTTAGCTACGGTGTAATGCACAGCTGTTCCGACGAAACACCTCTACGTCATCGGCGTTTTGTGACGATTAGTGGATTTAGGTCGCCAGAGGCATCGTTGCCAGAAAAGCATGTACGTGTGCGTTAATGAGACTGTAGTAATTAATAAATTGTAGTAATAGTAGATACTAAAATAGTGGATTTTAGTATCTGTTAGTATATGTACTATATTAGGTATATATACATTGCTCCCAGGTATAGGAAACTGAAACGAAATACGTTGAAATTGCCTATGAATAATTAAAAAGTAAAAAATGGTAGAGAAATCACGTCCGTGTGACATACCAAGCTTAAAAATAATATTGTGTATAGCTTATTGATAACGTCTTAATACCAGCTTTTCGATATAAAAGCAAGATTTTTGACGTTAACTCCATAACAACCGCTTTATGCCATCGTGTACACGCGATTCTAGGGGAAAATACAGCGCGTCACAGTGGCGAGTGAAACGCTTCTCTGTCGAAACGCTTCGATGCTCTCCTGTTTCACCTTCTGTATTCGGGGGCTTGTTTTGCGGCGCCGGATCGTATCGTCAGCTCTCGGCTAGTTTGTTGTGCGAATTGATCGTGCGAAATGAATAATGGTTGACTGGGGACAGCCGGAGACAGAAATCCTCTCGCTCTTTATCCGTGTGGATCACTGCACAGTTTTGTATGACGCGACAGGTGTTGCACGGAATTTGTAGAAAGTTTACGTATTCAAGTTTCTGGTCAAGTTTGACTATCGTTGCTGAGTAGATGATTGCGGGCAAGTTCGTATGTTCGCAAATTTAAAATTATGCGATGTAAGTAAAGAAATAGAGTTGAAATATAGATTTATTTTTTAGGCGACATACTTTATGAACATAAATACGAAATAATAATAACGATATTGTAGTATCGTGGACAAATGGTTTAAGAAATATCGGATGAACCATAAACAATATTGCGAGCAAGCCTAAGTGCCGACAGGCTCGTCAATGTGACGTCGTCGGTTGCGGAACGCGTACATGTTGTGGCTATGAGAAAAGACAAAGGGATGTTTAAGGGAGAAAGACGAATTAACAGGCAGTAGTTTGTTGAGAAGTCAGTGTGTCATCAGCGTCGTCAGAGAGTGTTGTCAGCGTTGATGAGGATGATCCGCGTGAAAGAGAGCGTTAGAACCGTGGTAACGAAAGTTGTAGATTAACAATTTAATTGTCTTAGTTATGGCACATTGCTGCATTTATTTCACGTTAAATAACCATCGTTTCCTGTTTCATCCATTCTAAATAAATAAAAAAATCCTACAATATAATATGTACGAATAAAGGTTTATTTCACCCACTAAGTATCATGAAAAATACTTTATCTTAGATGTTTTATATATTTTTGCATATCATACTGGATATTTTTACACCTTGAAATCTCCTACAAGTGCATGAAAGTCTGCACTCTCTAGTAACAACAGATTTATTGTATCTTTTAGATATTATAACGAGTATTTCAATTTAGATTTCTCGGATATTTTTGATATTATGCGTATTCTCTACATACTCATAAATTAACGTTTCTCGTAAATGCATAAATATCAGCAGTTTATTATACATATCTTGCAATAATAATAATCAAAAAAATTGTCTCCACTCTCATAAATATCTCCGACTGCAAATATTTCTGAATACTTTGAAGATCCGTATCTCTGGTATTTCTGTAAATACGCGCGATACGCATAATACGCAACAACGTATAAAATATCCAAGGTAAATAATAATCATGATAATATTCAGCAGTTGAAACAGATCACTGTACAAATTCCATTTTTCCACTCGCATTCGCTAAAATATATATTTACAATAATATTCTCAGACAGCTGACGATACACGTTTTAAGTATCAATGTAAAAGCCATTACACGTACGGCAAAGTTTCGCAAAAATTTAGAAGACGTCATCTTCGTCGACGACAAAGCGTAAACGCAATTAATTAGCCCACCGATCAACCGACGACGGCCTCCATCGGTCGTTAATTCATTACGTTTATCGCGAAAATGGCGTTTCGCCAGTAGAGCAGAGGAAACAGCGAAGTGCAGCGAGTGTATCGTCGTACCAGACCACGAAGGCACAGGCTGCCATGCCGTGCTTTTAATTAAGCTCCCTGAGCAGAACGCCTTAACGATCGATCCCCGTCGTAAACGTTACGCTTTTTTAACGTCCACCCCATAGCTCGACACAGTGGAACGACGACGACGACGACGACGAACTCACGCTGGAACCAGTAACCTTTATGCCGATAATAGCCCACCGCCCTCCAGGGAAAAGTTTCCTGGCGGGAAGCCGGTTGCACGGAATCCCCATCTATCATCGACGAAATGCTCGGCATAACTTAGTTGCGTGGCCAACGCGTCTACACTTTTCTAGGCCAGACTCGGCTTGATTCGGTTCACAGTAGGTACGTGGTTTCAAGATAAATCCTTCTTTTCTTGAGACATAGTGGCACTAGTGGCACTTTGGGGATGTCCCGTTGTAATCTGATTCGAAAGAGGTTCGTGTAGTTTTTTGGTTGTTTTATGAATGACGAAAAGATCGAAGTTTGAAGATTTAAGGCTTATGGGATGTTAGGGTTTAATAAGATTGCAGTTTTCACAGAATATATATTGTTAGTATATTTTTGTATCTCTATGTGTAATATAATCGTGAAAAATGATTTATAGTAAATATGCGAGCTGGAATTTAGTTTAAAAGAAGGTCGTGTACGTTCTTCTCTTTTTTTAAATTTTGGTTAGGTTGTAAATAATGGAAAGTTTGAAGTTTGAGGAATTATTGAATGTTACACTTTTACGAAGATTATGGTTTTTAGGATATGTCAGTACATTTTTGTATTTCTTTGTGCTATAATATGTGGAAAGTTATAATTGTAGATAATATAACTATAAAAATAGCGTTTCAATCATTTTTGTAGAAAATAATTTTTATCCCATGATTTCAATACAATTAAGTGTACAATTATTTTTCTATGCTAACGTGTTATAAGCGGATTATAATCTGGTGATTGTACACATGCGTATAAAGGACTGGTATAAAATATAAACGTTTTTCAAAATACATTTAGAAGAACAAAATGAAAAGGATGTATCGGGGATTACAGTGGCACATTAAAAACGAAAATAAAAGTATCTCAACAAATCCATAGAAAATCGTGGAATCAGATTATACGACTCAAATTGCTTTTTCGATGATAAAAATTATGTGTAAAAATACCATGGATCCGATTTCTGTAAAATTTTTAACAAGTTATTAAAACGTAAAAGCCAAATTATAAAAAAAAAAAAAAAAACAGAGACAAGAAAGAGAAACGCGTTTCTGCTTCGGTTAAGTACTGCACAAATTATTTTATACCATTATTTTATACCGAGAATCCAATGAAATCGAATGAAAATTCATATTTTCGTGCATAAATCAACTATAATTTTTATATATAATTTGAACATTTAACGTTCCCGTTGCAAGTATAAAAATGTTATAACAACTATACATACGAATTTGTATTTTCTGCATCATCGAAGTTTTAAATCCACGGGAATCCAAATTATAACGTAAAACAATATTGTTATCTGTACTATAAATTTCATCCACGCATTCACCATTTATTCAATCTCAAAGTTAGAAACGTGTCACGATTAACACCAGATGACGGAAGTGCGATATTCGGCGAATATCGGAAACGTATTCCGTGTTAAGGAAAGACATTTTTGTAACATTATAATTAATAGAGTAACAGCATGCTGTAGTACGACATGACGTATTAATCGATTTTAACGTGTGTGCATCAGATCGGTGCGAAACAGGGTTGTTCTTATGACGAAAACAAGCTGTCACGAACTAATTTATGAACTTCATCTATAACATTGTTCCTAGGGTAACTTCAACGGGAATATTGGTTCGTGGCATTATTCAATTTACAACGTGATTACAAGCTGCTAATAATACCATCGCGTAAATTGCCGCCGCCATCTCTAAAGGAATTCAATTGAAATCAAATATTCATTAGGATGGTCACAGTTAGCGCTCGGGTTAAGTAAAGCGACGATGAATTACAAGCGAGATATTATCGCCAACGAATATATATTTCATTAAAGGCGCCTCGGTTCTCCCCTGTTCATCGAACACGAAAATCCCTCAGAAAATTGGTACGTGTACCGACATTATCGATGAATTTATGTTACACCGCAGCTACAGATAGAGAAACGTGAATAACAAATGAACAATAAAATGCGAACAAAATTTCCGCGGATATACTTACGTAAATTTTTAACCTAGGTACTTGTGAATTTCTAGATTATCCAATACGTAATAATATGTAAAATTGCAGGATTTCAAATTCGATTATGAGAATTTTCTAATTTTTATATTACGACGCGGGAATTTCCTGATTCTTCAATTTTGATATTAGGATTTATACGATGTAGAAATATGTGCGATTTAAAACACTTTTAATCTCAATTTACGCACGTTCGAATTAGAAGACAGGAATTTTGAAATATCATAATTTTAAATTATAAACGATATCATTGTTGGTTTAACTATTGTATAATTTAGGTAAGTATTCCATAGAGTCTAAATACACGTGACTTTAATAAAACAGAGTATATACAGGAATAATTTAAATAATGGAAGGTAATGTAATAACTTGGACTAGCAGAGAATCCCTGTAGTTCTCCTAATTGCATTATATCTTCTAAAATAATATACCATTTGTCAGCTTATCCAGCAAATTTGATATCTACAAATTCATATCACGTGAAAATATATGCAAAGGCAGGCGAAAAATAATTAAACGGAATTAGTTAATATAAATTTATTTTATGTGACGCACAAAGTATCAGAAGTGTAGTATATAAAAATTTAATAACTTATAACCACATAGGAATGTACTAAAGTAAAAGGCAAATTTATCCTAAAATGAAATATTAAATTGTTGTTAAATTGTTAGAAGATTACATTTGTACAACATACTTTCATTTTATTCAAGTATAGACCGACACCGATGACGGTAGTTTCATCTCGTGAGAACTCTGAAAGCTAAAATTAATTATTTCTCTACTTACAAATTAGTTATGAAACCTAGGATGACCTATTCCACGTGGAATTTTCAAACAAAATATCAATTTTATATGTTCATATTATAAATGTATATATTAATACCGTAAGACGTAATTCACAGGCAAGAAAGTAACCCAACAGTTTTTACCAATAGCGTACACTCTTTTTTCCTAACAAAAATCCTAATAAAAATCATTTTACCTTTACAATCACTAAATTTTTATCATCCACGTGCAAAACCATCGATTCACGCGGAGCTTTAAGTTACGATCGCTTGATCGACGCCATTCACAGTCACAAACGATTGGATGATCGCAGTTGCATGCATTCTCGTGTCAACGTTTCCTCGCGAGGATATACAAAACCTTAGAACGATATCGTGGAAGAGCGAGCCAGGCAAATCGCTCTCTTTGAAACTCGCGCTAAGACCAGACCGCGCCCTCGCTCCGGCCGTTATTGAAATTCTAGAAGGGAATTTTTGCACTTGAGAAGACGCGAGTGCCGCGGCATAAGTTACACCGAGAATTATTCGCTTATTTTCTGCGTACACGCGAGAGGAAACTTTTCGCTATGGAATATTTCCGGCAAGTTACGTAAAACGTTGCAAACTAAGGGCGGATCCAGGCGTACGTACACAATACACACCTACCAGCGACTTGCTTCCAGCAGTAAAAGCATTATTCAAATTTCAAGCGTCAGCGCGCGCTTCCAAAGAATATCGACGAAAATTGAGTTCCATTCAGCCACGATGGAAACAACTAAATGCGTTATTAACTTTTACTCATTGGTTACGTCGCGTTGCGTTTAAACATTTGACGGCCTCGATTATTATTGTAACGTAAATTCCTTGGAAACGCGGCGGGGTTGCTGGTAACAGGATTGGCGAAGTAAAGAGGAAGGAGACGTCGAAAGGTTTAAAGCCGCGATTCGCTTTCAGAGATGACAGAAAGGATTCGTAAATCAATTTCAATGCAGGGTACATGTGAAATGGAAACAAACGGTACAGAGAATAAACATAGAAAAGACGTTGTACAATATTTATGTGATTGCATAAGGACATTACGTGGCGAGAGAAATTTGCTGGACACTTTCGACAGCGAAGCCTGAAGCGTGAAGATAATACATTTTTATTGTATAATACCGTCACTGTGCTCGCTGTGCGTTTTTAATAGATAAAATATGAATTAAAAATCGATGTGGCTATAGAATTGGTTCGGTTGTAGGAGAAGTTATACTGGAAACTGGAAATATAATTGTCAGTTCTGATTTGAAGAATTTGAATATTGTGTCAATTATCGAACTACAGTCGCTCGAACTATGACAAGTCGTGAAACGAGAAAACTGGTAGAACGCGAGAACCTTCGAGATGATGGCTCCTGCGGATTGTGTGTCAGCGTTAATTTATTCAAAATCGCGTCTGGATCCAGCAGCGAACGTTTAAACGAGGTCGTAAAGCGGAGCTGATTTTACGCGGCCTCGCTGACACCCGTGCACAGGGTCGGGAGGTGATTGGCTCTTCGTGAGGATGCAAATTTTCTACGGCATCCTCGTGTTCCGTAGCGTAAATCGGGAACAAATCGTTGAAGGCGAACGTCGACTCGAACACCCTCGTGGCCTCCACGACTCCGACCCACGAAATCCCGTCGTTTCTTCTCGGAAATCGTGTCACTTCGACTTCTCTTCCGGCGTCGAACTGGGAAATCTTTGTCGTTTCGCGGTGACGAGTTAATGGATTAGAAACTCGGAACTCGTACGAATAAAATCGATAGGATCGTGCGAAAGTAATATTATCATAGCTAGCATTGCAAAGGCGCCTGAGAATATTTTTACCGGGGAAAAGGCAGATGTTTCTTTAAAATGAAATACGATCTTTTCAAATATATTTTAGAATCTGTAGTATTTCAGCGATATTTCAATCAGTCTAGTTACAATAATCTTTAATTTGACGTTCGACGAAGTATTTTAAAGTCGACGATATTTCATACCGATCTTTAAGTTTTATGATTTGAATTTTTGCCAATTTAATCTTCTATGTGATTTTTTCGAGAAATATTTCGAAATCGATGATATTTTACTGATATTTTACCAATTTTTATATTTGCAATTGTCGTCGAGTTAATTTTCAGTGTAACTTCTTTTTAGAAACGTTTTAAGGTTTATAAATGCCTCTTCTTTTCATAATGGAGTTTATTTTTCTGGTGGAATTCTACGAAGTATTTATTATTCTGACTACTCCTCTTCTTGTTTCTTAACGAAATAACATTGGTATTTTTCAATAACGTTGAATTTATGCAAATTTGACGCGTTAATCCCGCCTTTTGCGCAATTCCTTCAAATTTCAATTCGTTTCTCAGATTGGTAAGTCGCGGACAAAGTAAAGAATGAAATTGGTCATGGAGACAAGACTCGATCGCCTTTTAAACCGGAATTATTCATGGATGTTTACGACTTGTCTCGGTGACTTGAATGGAAGAACGAACTGCAGAGGGACGTTTTCTATAGAAACACGATAAAATTCCGACGCGGCTAAGGGGAACGCGTTCATTATCGGAAGTTCTCGGAATTCAAATGATATAATTGCTCATTGATAATTGAGGAAATAATAAGGAATTAGCCAGAGAAATTCTATAATTGTTGAACTCGTCTCAGCGGATTAAAGGCGAGCGTCCCTTAAGCTTCTCCCTTTAGAACGATTATTTTAATTGTCATGAACGTGAAACGTTTCGTTGCGACGACATCGAGTTATAGTCGATTGTTTTGCAGTTGGTCTATAAACTGGGTAGACAGCTCCTCTATCTTCTTGCAAAGTTCAGCGAAGAAAGATGCTCGTTAGCTATCGAGAGGGAGAAGTTATTGAAAGGATGAAGTTAGGGTTTTGTTATTTGACAAACACCACCAAATTTGTTTAACCATTGCTTAAACATTGAAAAGGCAAGAAAATGATATGAATTACGATTTCTGTTGGACATTGATAAATCGAAGGGCTCTACTTCTTAAAACTTTTGAATTATTTTTGAGTTACATCGACCATATTCGTCTTAAATTTTCCTTTTAAATATTATTATAATCTAATAAATACATCACTGCTCATTGTTTGAAAACTTTAACAGATCGTACTCTTGTAGTATTGTTTCGAATAGTAGTCTCTCGTTAATTAACATACTTTAATAATATCGAAATATTTCTTCTTCGTTTATATCCATCGTGTACTTTTCCATACGTTTTTCATTTTGTTCTTTGGCAAAAATTGTATGTTTCAATCGTTAACAAACATAATTTTCTACGATACGCTATGTTCTTTGGTCGCATAGAAATAAATTGTAAAAATATAATACCGCGATACGATTGGAATATAGTATATCAAAAATACGAATTCTAAATTATATATCCATGAGATTAAGAATGACCAGTTCAGAGATTTTTTTCCAAAAATTTCCCATTGATGTACACCAATCCGTACTCTATTTATAGGCTGGTAGTTTCAGTGTTAATTTCCAGCAATTAGAAGTTTCGGTTGTTTCTCCTGATCCGGCACAGACACAATAAATTTCAACATTCCATTATCTCTCGAGTGGCAATCGATACTCGTTAAGCTCGAACGAGCGCCTTAAACAAATCGCGCCGATCGGGGTCGCGTTCAAGAAGCAGCTGCGAATTACTCACTCGTCTTTAAATGGAGTTCTGTTCTGCAACGATTAGAAACCAACGAGAGAATTAGAGATAATGCGATAAAGGTGTTACACGATGCACTCTGTAATACCATTAAACGGTTAATGTTCGGTCGAAAATAAAGAGGTGGTTTTAAATGATATAAGCCGTGGCTTCTCGAGAATTTTGCACTTACACAGGCAAGGAGAGACTTGGGAATTGGTCTCGTTTAATTGCCCGCAACGGAAGATGTATGTAACGTTATAATTGCAACGTTTTGCTGTTTTGCTTTTGAATTTCCATTGTTAAGATCATTCAGTTCCGACTTTGTTACGTTTCGTTCTGTACTGCAGGTGGTTTTTGTATTGAGAGATATAAATTAATTTTTCTATCATTTTTATTCTTTATCGCAAAACATTTTACGCAATTCTTTCTCGCAATAAAAATATTTTCTAACAATCCTTTTAGAAGGATCTCCCTTCAACTATTGCGTTTCAGAGTAGATATCTATGGAATATACTATATTTTCTCTTATTCAATTTTAAAGACTCGGAGCTTAAAAATTTCTTAGAAGGAAACAGAAGTTTGATAAGATAAACTTTCAGCGATATTAAGTAATTTGGAAATCAGATGTTTGTAGCTCTGTGAATCTTGTTTCATTTGCTTGATAGGACGATAAGAGTAACTTCTTGCGCATTTGTGCATATTTAAAAAAAAAAAAAAAATACGAGCTAATGGTCATAAACTTTACTCGCACCAGTGTATGCACAAGAAAACACTGATCTTATAGATATGCCAAAGTATTAAGTAAAAGTTTATGTTTCTATTTACAAAACCGATACATGGTTTCGTTTAGTTTTAAAGTAGTGGAACCACGTTTATCCTTAAATTCTAACACAGCCGACAATTAAATTCGGCTATGTGGCAATAGTAATTTCGCTCCAATTTGAGCCGCGACACGCAACGATACGAAAATCTAGCGAGGTCTCGTTTTCGCAACACCCTCGAATATAGATTGATACTCGTTAAAGTCGAAACGTTGGCCCGTTTTACAATTTCCGGGTCAGCCATAGAACGATACAAATATTGAAATACAAAGTAATTTCGCAAAGATACATAAAACCGCTGCATTTTCAATCTGGTATTAAGTCAACGAACAAAGCAATTAAAGAGTATTTATCAGTGATAATTAACTCGCCTTTAAATCCTGCTACGACTTGTACCAGTGTAGTGCAGTCAATATCTGAAATTTCGTTTTTTTCTTTCGACGTTTATCCCTTTACTTATTGTATCTTTTTTCTTGTATTCTTTCGAAGTACTTACAGCGAAAATCCATTAGAGCTAATCGATAATAGTAATTTTTTTCTCCATTAGCCAAGTATTTTAGAATAGAATATCGACATGTTTAAATAGCGTGTTAGTCTTTATCTGATTTTTATGATTTTTACGAGCCAATTCTTCCATTATACATTATACATTATATTTATGGAATGCATCGTGAAACCATTTTATGCATATGTTTGTGGTAACTTATATGGGTCTTAGAGTAAGGACAAGTAATGATGTTTTATTTGGAGTTAAGTTTAGTTTAGCAAGTAATACCCAATACAAAAAACTGATTACAATACCGTCGGACGTCTTATTATCATACTCGGCTCTCAACTTCCCGACTCATACACTCCCTGACTTCTCGACTCACACTGCGACTTCTCAACTCACATTCTGGCCGTTCTAGCATCCCTTTGTCTTTTCCTAGACCCACCACGCACGTGTTCCGCAGACGCTCGTTGCCAGGGTCACGTAGGCCTTTTCTACAAAACTATACAATTGAAAAGACCGACGACACATTGATGGACCCGACGGCGCCTCGGCTCTCGCGACATTGTTCATGGTTAACTTGATGTTTCTTAGGTCCTTTTCCCCCATACTACATGTTCTTTTCAACTGTGATGGAAAAGAGTTATATAGATTTATGTAAAGTTTCTGAGTTACGTAAAGTTCGCCACATATCATAGTTCGCTTCTCATGCGACGTTACACTGGAGGAAAAGTGGAGGTGTTATGGGGACGTTCGAGAGCTGGACGTGATATCTTTAAATATTGCCAATAACATAACGTTCGAGCGAAGAGTACCAAACTATTTCAATGAAAACGAAGCCTAGCGTGACCCATTGTTCTTTCTAACGAGGAAAGAGAGTGAAACGAACGCGGGGAAATTATACATTTGAAAAGTTAGATTATGTTAAATGTTATATTTCGAAGCCATTAAACAAATTGGTAACAACCGGGCAATATATTCCTGTAGAAACTTTTGAATATAGTTTCATCTACGTTAAAAATTTGTTTCTAAAATGTTACGAGTATCTAAGTATAGTAAAATCGAAACACTTAAAATTATTCAGATTATTACGACACAGTAGCGAAATATTAATTCACAGTGGCCTAAATATCCGCACTTTACCAATCTTTACTAAACAAATCCCAAAAAATTACGATAAAATAAATTTATTTCAAACATAAGGACCAAACCAACGAAAAACCATGCAACACTTTTGCGAACTCTCAATTGACTATCGATGCAACCAGAACTCAAGATCTTCTTCTCCAACGTTCGGTTCCCTATAAATGAACAAACGTCCACGCTCTATTAGTCTGCGACGAAGAAACCTCAAGTGCTAAAAAATAGAATAAACTTGGAAATACAAGAACAAAACCAGCCACGCAACAGCTTCACGAACCCTCGATCCCCTATCAATCCAGCTCGAATACAAAACCCTGTTGTAGAACATCCAAATCGAAACTGATCCACCGTTCAGCCCGTGCATCCCAAACCTAACCTCCGACCCTTAAAAGGCTAAAGGAGAAAGGCTTGGAAGGGTGACAAACGTTGCTTGCGACTGACTGGAGAATGGGAGGAACAGGGAGCATGAAAAGAACGAAGAAGATAAATAAGATTCGACGGGGAAAGCAGCAACCCTTTCGTGCTACAGCCTGTGTTTCCTGCAGGGCTTGCTTAGGGGATAGGAATGGGGTTAGAAGGGGTGAAAAGGGGGTTTGTTCTGCGACAGGCGCAGGCTGCATTTCAAGCAGGACTAACTCTTCGCCCCTCGAGGTTTCTCGAGTATTAAGTTGACGCCAACCCTCTACCCTTACTCCCACTTCTCTATCTATTTCTCTCTCTCTCTCTCCTCTCTCTCTCCCTCTCGTCCTTCCCGCGGATTCTCCGCGACTATTTCATCCAATCCCTTCCCACTCGTCGTTTATTATCGCTGCTATCTCGACGAAACGATCTCCGATATCGTGGTGCTCTCGTTCGCGCCACGGAAACGCGCAGAGTAAGGTTAATGGAATCACCGAGTTCCGTGACGAAACGTCGACTTCCGGAGACAAGATGACGGGATACCGTGTCACTTTGCTACCACTTGAAAGATAATTGTGAGACAATGGGTAATGAAAAGATCAAGGTGTTTTCCAAGTACATGCTGGGTCAGATGATCGAGCGTCGAGTAAGGAGAAGGTACAGTGAACGACATATTGCACATTTATGTCAAAAGTGACTGAAGCAAGTTTTTCAGGAAAAATGAAACACTATTTGGACAATTATCAAAATCATATGCCATTTAAAATATAGCGACTGTATCACACATCAGCGTCAATTTCCAAATAATTCACACGCCTTGTCCAAAAATCAATCTCTTTTTCATGAACGCAATTTTCATTTATAAATAACAAAATTTTTGCGTAATTTTCGTCTATTCCGTACACAAATCTTCGCTCCTTTGTCGTTAAACTGTCCAACTTTTCGATGACACGTAACATTTAATTATACCAGAGCTACAAGTTTACCGAACCCTTTAAGCTCGTTGGCCTCGTTTGAATATCAAACGGTAAAAGATGACAAGCCGCACAAAGGGACGCTTTGGGAAATAGTGTCGGGTACAGCGTCGAGCGCACGATGGATTACATGATAAATCGAGTACGGTTTACCTTTAAGGTTACAAGTATCATTATAATTGCAACCTTACCGGCCCTGAACTTTTTTTCCTATGAAAGAAGGGAAAAGAAATGGAATTAAAGAGCTCGTGAATCTCTAACGAAGAACGGTACTTTTAACGAATGAAGAGACGCGACATTAAAACTAATATCTGGAGCAGCCTCGCTGGTCTGGAATTATACACCATTCCCTCCTTATTATTTTCCTCCTATCGTCCACATTTTGTTATTTTACCTTTATTACCTCGTATTTTCTTGCGATTATTGCAACGATCAATTCCTATCTTGACTTACTTAAAATTTACTAAACACATGATACGTCGACGATGCGCCGTACGTTTGTGAAAAATTGCTTTGGAAATTCAAACTGGCGAATATTTCTGCTGGATCGAAATTGACTTCACGATGAGCTTTTCGTCTTTATTTCTTTTTTTATAGTAAGCGAAGATCATTTAAAAGATACGCGATAAATAACTTTAAAATTTAATTTCATTTGATAATAAGATGAAATACGAAGATATTTTTACCTCTTGGTAAATTGTATAGGTTTTCATTTTTCGAATACTTTAGAAAGATATTTGGAAATTTATGCGAAAGTTTAAAATTTAAAGCTTCAAACTTATTTATATACCTTTTGGATAATCCTATAGTACTTTGGTTACCTGTAAAAGTATTAATCGTTGTCATCCAATCAGTAAAGTTTATAATATCTAGCATTTCGCTACAGTTTCATAGTAGACACGAACGTTTGATTTCATTTCTGATGGAAACGAATATTTAATCTTGTATTATTTTCTCTTTGTCTAGCAAACACGTTATTCGTGTAACATTCAGATTCACTCGTATCGGTCTAAAACAGATGACAACGCACAGCATTGCACTATGTCCACTGTGCACACTGTACAACACAATCTCGCCAAGGTTAATTAACCATGGCCAAAATGATCCCCCATCGCTTTATACTTTCAATAAAATAAAATTTTCTACTTAATGAGAATTCCTGTGCCGTAATAATTCTCGAACCGATCCGACTATTATTTCCATCCATTTTCTCATCAACTTCCAACCGAAACATGTTCTTCGCATTTACTATTCTCTAGAAATATATGTTCCACTATAATCAAGTATAACACGAATTTTCGTAATTCAATATCGTATTATATATATTGGGTTATATTAAATCGATTGAAATTATCTATATTAAACTTGATAATCAGTGGCTTGATATAATATTGGGTTAGTTCTGCTGAACATTTTCCAAGCCAGCGGACACAGATCCCAACAATGGGAAATCAAGGAAAAACGGAATTTTCACAGGCGAAGAAAACAGATGGGTGGAAGAAACAGCAGACGATAAGAAGCACAGTGAGACGCGTTGCGAAACTGAATCGGGCAAAGTTTATCGAGTTCTGGAGCCGAGGACGGAAACGACGGTGTCCCCGCAAGAAAAAGGAAGAGTCCCGATCCAAAGCGAAAGATATCTCGAACTGGAAGTCGATAGATTTCTTTTTTCTTTCCTTTAAACGAAAGGACGGAACGAACTTTCGTGCCTTTTTCTCATTGTGCTGGCCAGGAAAAATTGTCGAAAAAGCTTCTCATGATGAAATTTTCATATTAGATTATACCCGAGCCAGATAAAACGAACGCCAAGAGAACGAACGTTACAATGGCGTGAAACGCGTGAAATTTCTTCGTGAGCAAAATAAAACTCATATCGTGGAGGCATTCAGCGTTCCTCGAGAAATTTTCACGTGGACCGGAGAAACGAAACGCGTTCCATTCGGCAAAACGAAACGTTCGAATTTTCGTCCCAGGAATTTTCTCTCCGCGCGCCACTCAGCCAACCAGAATGATTTTTCTCGCTGAGCCTGCCACTCAGTTAATTAACTCCGCTGCGTAGTTCGAATACCGCAACTTACTAATTTAACCCGGCGTAATTGCAACACTTTGCCGAGAATTCGTGGCTGGAAAAACGATGATTTCGTGTTCGTCAGATCAGTCGCTGTCCTGGCTATCAGTGAAAATTCGATACTATAGAAACAAAAGAGAGTCTCGCGAAGATATGCGATACATTTCTCCGTATAAAATTACGACTAAAATTCTTTGTTAAAGCAGAGACGTTGATAGATACAATTTCATCCCATAAAATTCGTTAATTCGATCTATTGATTAATTTGCATGCTTTAATCTGTTTCATAAGATTTTTAGTAGTTCTCGATTCGTCCATTCATTTGAAATTACCAAACAGCGTTGAGAAAACAAGAAGAAACTATTAATAGGTATAACTTTGTAATTTCACTTTACGAAACTTCGTAATTTGTATATTTTAATCTTTTCTCTAAGCTTCTTCTCAATTCATTCATCCGAATCGGTACGTTTTCAAAGAATTCATCAGAGATGCACAGAAAAACCATCGATGAATACAACTTCGCAATTTTGCATTTTCTATCCCATTATCTTCTCTCTGAGATATACTCGATTCGTTCATCCGTTTAAAATCGCAACTCAGCCCACTCTCAAACGATTCACCGAGGATCTACCAAAAAATCATCGATGGATACAATGTTGTAATTTCATAACTCGTATGCGTCTGCCAATGAGCATAATTTTTATATTTTTATCTTTTCTATAAGCCCTTCGTTTATCCTCGGTTCGTTCAACGTCGCGAATCAGCCTGTATTCGTATAATTCAGGAAAAATTCACCGAAAAGGAGAACTCGGAAAGTGTATTCCTGCCATGGTTCGACAAGAATATTCCACCACTTACCACGACACTCGGCGAATTCGTGCCAGCGCGTAATTAATTCGCGAATCTCGGCCGTGACCAAGCTTCTTCGTAGCTCCTTTCTGCGCTTTATCACGCGGCCTCACGATCTTCCTATTATCACCACAGACTAAAGGAAACTCGCCGGTAACAATCGCGAACCACTATGCAACACTTGTTTTCAAGCGAAAACTGTAGAAACCTCCTCTAACCTGTGACAAGAGTGACCACTGTATCGTTGCTGAGCGCAACCACAATTCACTGACGAAACTGTCGCACCACTGTACGGCCTGCTTGCAAACAAATTCACTTACGTGAATACAAATTCACCACGTAACGATCAAAACCGCCATCTCCCTCGTTGCGCACGAATCGATCAATCGAATTTGCCTAAATAACACGACGAAGGCGTGGAAAAGATCGAAACTGATCGCGAGAACATCGACTTTCCCGCCAGTACGGCTGAGCGGCTAACTATTTCCGGTTTCCTCCGGAGGAGAGCGAGACGGGACTGAGCGTCTCTCGGCTGGCAGGCCTCGATCAGCGGGGTGGCACCCTCGGTAACGGGGATGTGGCCCAGCGCGCTTGCGTTACGCTCCTGCGCGCGTATAACCATCCCTGTGTCTCCCTTTCTCTGTTTCTCCGCGTTTCTCTCGATTCGCTTGTGTCGACGTCTCGCGCGACTCGCTAGGTTCAGCCTCGCGGGCTTCCTTTTGCCGCCGGAAATGCACGAAATTCGCGAAAAACGCGATACGTTCGTGTAACGACGAAAGAGTAAGAGATAGATGACAGGAAAGATAAGAAGAGGGGCACAAGGGGACATCATTTTTTGAACAGACGGGTTATTCCACTTTATGCAGTTGTGAATTCGCGATGGGTTCAATTAAAGCGCGACGACCCGCGAACGAATTCTCCAGCGACAAAGCGTTTTTACGCTTGTTACGGCGGATCGGTTGCCATCGAGCTCGTTAACGTATCTCCCGTTTAAAGAGTGTGTTTAGGAGAAATTGTTCGAGAAAGATGTCGTGCTGCGATATTACTGTAAGTTTGTGACGTGTATTTAACGGGGGAAAGGAAGTTTAAAAAACGAGCAGTGTGGAGAAGAAACGTAATTTTGGGAAATGATATTGAATCGACATGGATTTTGAATAGGTGATAGCAAGTGGAATAAATAATATCTTTCTGAAATTTAGAATAATCGCGTTACGCGTATATGTGAAATTTTTAACGATCGAAGTTTTGCGAAAATAAATTCGCGCTCAACCGCCTGACCGTAATGAACAGTAATTATTTTTTCATGGAAAACGATGGTGTTTCGAATATTTGCGAACCAATTTTAAATTGACTAAAGTTTTAACGATGTAACGCTGAATTCTGTATGTTCGAAGTGAAACAATAAAAAGGTGTAGAACCTCGTGTTTCGTGAGATGCATTATCCTTTGAAATATTAATTTTAAAAATACCAATATTGGTTTTGCAATATATACCTGTAATATCTTTCCATTTTATACGGTATAAATATATCATTCGGCTAAAATGGTTTCATAAAGTTAGAGAAGAATTACAGGACTTTCATTTTACGGTTCCTAAAATCTCATTTAATAAGAATTCGTTGCTTCGGTATTTCATGAAAAATCAAATCTTACTGTAACTCTGATAAGTTCAAAAGAGAAATTAACTTTCTTTTCTTATGTTTTATTTGTGTAATAGTAATAATAAATGGTAGCTCGTCTTTTCGGACTAATCGACCGCAAAATATTTCTTCAGACTATCGCACGCCTCTTCGAATAGTCTCGTGTAAAATGAAGATTGCTAAATCACTAAACAAAGAATAGAGTGTAAATACGAGGGAACATTTTTCAAGCAGATTTTCTTTACGAGCGTAAAAATACGACCAGATGATACTGAGTTATTTATTTCCTGCCTTGATGTACCTCGCGATATATTAAACGCTTACGGTTATCTTTAATCCAGGTTTATGTACAAAACGATCAACGTGAAAGCAGAATTTCTACAAAACAGATGCAACAGACAGATTAAAGGGATATTTATGCAATGTGTTAATTTGCTACAAATTAATTTCAACGTTGGTATAAGTTACGAGAGGGGAACGTGGGCTTTGTGATAAATAATAAACATTTAATTAAGCGGAGTTGTATGATTCAAAGTTAAAGTAAGATAACCCATATACCCGATGTAATTCGGTGGTCTGATTGTTATACTCATATTCTACTATAGATACTAGTCATTCTAATCTCAATGTTCGAGACATATTTAATTATTCAAAAATAGTTTTCCAATTCTCAGATTTGTAGAGTTCTTATCGCACACTCTCTACGATATTTTATTATATTAGACAAACCTTTTTCATTATTTGCACGTAATTATTGTTGGCATGTAATGGAAATTTCATCATGTGAGTCACAGCTATGGTGTCTGACCATTACTCCCACTATTTCACTACATTCATACGACATATCTCTCAAGACATTTTCCATTTTATTTAAAATAAAATAAAATCACTTCTAACGGAAGAAAGTATGTAATTGTAGAGACGTAACAGAGATATTTTGGCAAAAAAGAATCTGCTGAGTAATTAATTATAATGGATGGCGACAGGTACACTGAAAGACGTACTTTCTATGTGAGCAACATCGCGAACGAAGCCAACAATTTTTCTTTTTAAATTAAGATCACTCGGAGATTCTTAATCGCTCAAAGCGTTGCTCGATTAATGTATTCTCCTTTTAATGTTGATTAACGCGCAAGCTGCTCATGTCGGTGTCATTGCAGCATCTGCATCGTATACGGATCTGCGTTTGTAACCACGTTATGAGCATTCTCAGCCCAAGAGTTAGCATAACAGTCGCATTGTATTCGTCGCGTAGTTGCCAGGCCAATGATTAACATAACAAACGCATAGTAACATGGTGGTTCGCTTGTTTCCACCCACATCTAAGTTTCAGTTAACGTGTATGTCAAGAAATTTAACTATTTGTCTATACTTAGATCTACAGAGAACTACTATATTTATATTGTATGCATTATAGTAAAACATTTAGAAACTTCGTTAACGCTGTAACGAGACAACGATCGTTATGATCATATTGGTAAAATTTGAAACCAATCTGAACGTGTATATAGAGATGACAATATATTTATTGTAAATGTATATTTAATAAAAAGTTAGTATATAGTATCTTAAACACAGGATAAGTATTACAGTCCCACTGACGTTAAATATTAAAAATGTTATCGTATGAAAAATGAAAAACACGAATTACTGTATACATCTGGCGTAATCTACAATTTAATTACTATATATTTAAAACAACACGTATTAACAAGTTTCGGAAGTAAAAGTCAGGAAACATTTTCTCGAAAGAAAGGCAAACGAAACAACAAGGATATCGTCATAAAACGAGTAAACGACGATGAATAATAAATATAATGGACATTTTCGGAGAATTCCGCTAATTCGAAAGATCCAAGAAAACACGCGTAAGTTCCGCGGGAATCGTCAGAGAGGAGGGAGAGATTAACGTTAGCGTTCTACGGATGATGCGTTTCATTTGCGAAAAGGCACGGAACCGTAATTAGATTCCAGTGTTTCTACGTCCATGCATATAGGCAACTTCGTCGTGAGTTACATCTGTTTTCGTGTTGCACGCCTTTTAGCATAATCGTATCTGCTGCCAACAAGATGGTCGAGATTTGAACGAAGCGTTAGTTAAGAAAGATGTTTTCATAGCCGGGTTTCATGGAGAATTTTCCCCGTTTCATCCCTTCTCGTTGACTGCTTCGCCACGCTCTCAACAGCTGCTCGCGAAATATTTTAATAGCCGCGAACTAGACAAAATTTTCTCTTTACCGCGTTTTCAAGGAAGATGCAGTAAAATAAGGAGAGAAGGGAGACGTTGTAATTAACGTGAAACAGTCCGCGTCCGGCAGTGTTTCGTAATCAACGTTATACGTACACGAAAATATTCGCTATATTTATTAAACGTTAATTCGGATAATTGACAGGCCTATAATCTATAACAATGACGAGAATATTTGTCGTTTTCGAGGGTTAGAACGTTTTGTTTATTTCGAATGTTTTAAGAAAGTCATTGACATAAAATTAAAGCGAAAAATGACGTATATACATATAATAAAATTCGAATATAAGAAATTTTCTAGCAATGGAGAAATTTCTTCTACAATTCCGGCGAAAAGGAGCCGAATAACGTAGCAAGGTTAATATACTATTCAGGCAGCGTGGGTCATCGATAACAACGTTTGAGTTTCTTTGTACAACGTACAGATTTATTCGTCCAGCTATTTCTTCAAACAACGTTCCAATTTCGAACGACTGTCATGAAAAGTGTATCAAAAAATGTGCTAAATTTTTGTGCGTCGCTGTAATTTTATATATTTTTTATCTTACGAGAAGTATGATGCTTATGATTGCACTAAAAACAAAAACTAGCCGACGATGCTAATAAGTGTATTTTTTGTTTAATATCTCAGCTTATTGTTTTATTTCAATAATTAATAACGCTGCGTGAAATCGTAATATGTGGCATGTTAATCATAGAATTGGAAAGTCCCACTGGGAATTAATCACGTCATGTTCAAACTAAATATAAATGTGTACTAAAATTGGTTGCTTTGATGTTAGAGAAGCGAGACGAAACTCAAAAATGAACGCCGACGCTATTAATACAAATTTTACTAATTTCCACGGGGAATGCGCTTTTAAAATCCCATGGCTCCTTAAATGAGCAAATTATATGGAAGAAAAGATATTTAAAATATACTCGAGGCACGGCAATGTCTATCACGATTATTCTATTATTTTCGTCGTTCCGTTTAATATCTCACGAGTGAAGTCCTACGATCCAACGTTTCTACAATACCGAACTACAATACGTATATCTTGTTTCTGGAAACAAAGAAAGAGCGTATTACATAAAACTGAGAAGCTTTTGCCGCCATTTAAAGCTCGAAGGAAAATATTCGTCTTTCTCCGGAGAATGAAAATGTGTGCGTCGAAAGATCGTATACGCGCACACATCCATAAAGCGTATTAGTTAACTTATGTTCAGTTAACGTAACGATAGCTCGCAGCTTATACGCATCGCGAAACGCGAGGATTATTCGAAAGCGTACTCGCTGCAAGCAATTTAGAAACTTGCTGGAAACTCGCTATTTGAAAGACAGCGCGTATGCACATTTCTCAGGCCGCTTTCATTCCGCATTCTCCAAGTACAGTGCTACACGACTCAGACGATGTCTGATTTATTACGTTTACAGGGTTGTCAAGAAAATCGTGTATAATTCTTTGCGAAGCCGCTCGTCTAACGATACGTCTTAATAATTGCGCGTGGAACTTCGCCGGCGTTAAACGCGTAATCACGTCATACCGGTTCATTAAGACGGCCGTTCGTTCCAGTGCACTAGGATTCTCTGTCGTAATTATAACTTGGGCTTGATGGAGTCGAGTGGGGATCGAGAAACGTTCTACGCTTCCCTTTCCGTACTGATGTAATCTTCGTTCGATGATTATTTCGAGAATATGCATACGATGTTACGTTAGGCAGATTATTGTTTAAAAGTATCTTCATATCTGTTTATTTTTGCACTGAGTGTGCGAAAGTATAGCGACGCCTATTGATATATATTATAAATTTAATATTTTTGCAACTTTTATTTTATAGTTATATTATTTACGAGCCTATTATTTCAGTTCTATCGTACGTGCTTAATAGTCGTTAAATATAAAGTAAAGTAAGATTTGTTAGAATTTTTCAATAAATTCAGCTACTAGATGTGCTTCGCATTTATCACTGTGGTGTAAATATTAATTATTAGAAGTATTTGAAATTATATTTATAGTTCCTCAAGCTTCTTTTCTATATGTATACTGGCTCAGATCATTTTGTTTTTGACTATCACGTTATGGTTCATTGAAAACTTAATCTCCGAATTATAAGTTCCCAATATTGATCCATGATGCAACAATAATAAAGGCATATCATTAATATTATATCAGCTGTTACACGTTTTATAAACTGTTGTGAATTCTATACATGTTATAATATACGAGTGGATTTTTTAAATTCTTCTCGAGCTTGTGAAAAATTATCCGCGTATCAAAAACAAATGTTTAATCAAAGTATTTTTCTGTCACTAAATTCCACTTTTCATTCTTTCCATTATCCTTCAAAATTAACCACAGAATATCGTCATACTCTTAGAAGCAACTTACTTTACCTAAACATGTATCGCCATGAAGGTTCAAATTTCCTAATTACCCGCACGACGTACTCGAAATTTAAAGTTACAGAAAATATTCCACGATGTACTTCCGCGAAGAGCACCGTGTTCGACAGAAAATTCAAATACGAAACAAAGAAGAATCGCGTAATGCCGAAGAGGTAGATTCCTTCGTTTGTCGTGCACTTTTCCCATCGTTTTACAGGAAACAGTTTGCCCGGCGCCAGGGAATCAGATATTTCCTGGTTCTCAGATCCACTTACGCCTTCTATACGACGCCACGAGTTCGGAACCGTTGCCCGTTACGTTATTACCTCTGTAACCATATGTGTACAAGGCTCGAGGGCCTCGACGCAAACTCGAAGTAAACTATGCCGGACGTTACGACGCAACTCGCCTTGCCTACTCTGCTCAAACTGCTCTGTGTGCGTTCGCAATACGATGTAGAATGCTAATCGACGGAAGGGATTCGTCCACGGGTCCATG
Organism: Bombus huntii; assembly: GCF_024542735.1. NCBI lineage: Eukaryota > Metazoa > Arthropoda > Insecta > Hymenoptera > Apidae > Bombus > Bombus huntii. The sequence continues at coordinate 6,093,902 of NC_066244.1, forward strand.
CCCGCAACTTGAACCACTGTTGGCCTGAAATTGTTACGTGTGTAACGAAGTGATAATGCACCGATGAATTACCGTACACACGTATAGTAACATTAGTCGCTGCATTTTCTGATCGAGTTCGAGATAAAAGTCATCTGCTGTTGGTCGTAAAAGTTTGCGGCGTTTTAACCCTTTGCGTGTGAATATCATCATGATACGGTTAATTAAAGAGTTAACGATATAATTTTGCCGTGAAATTTTGACGTTCAGGAAGTAGAACGTGTCAATAGATGATCAGACGACTGGCATATGTGAAATCTCTTTTAGGAACAACACGTATCGAATTGTGAACTTTTTAATGGCACAAAATTTCGATATATTGTTGTTTAATAGATTTTCAATACGATATAAAATATAAATGCAATGTTTTATTTAATACGTATTTATGCCTATTACTCATTGCTTATTCTAGCTCTTCGAATTTTGTAATATAGTTTTAAATATAAATGTAATTTAATTAAAAATAGCATATTAAGCAATTGTTAAACATATACACACGTAGTATACAAACGGTATAATGAAGATGTTTTATATCATTAGAAGGTACAATCCAATATGAATTATTCATGAAAATCATTTTACATATTTTCCAGTCGTCTGATCATGTGTTAACACATTCTACTTTTTGGATGCCCGCGCACAGGTAGACTTATTCCACTTGTCACCCATCTAGACATACAGAGATTTATTCTGCTTGTGGCCTGTGACAGCTCGTACAATAAATGTACTTCTGACGTATCCAACTATTCCACCAGCTTTTAATTCACCTCAACACAATTTTAAATAGAAACTAATTTGTCTTGAAATACGAAATTAGAAATGGAAGAACTTAAATAGGTTTATAATTTAAAATAAAACATTTATCCTTTCTAAAAATATTCACCAAAAATCTAGTTCGATATTCTATGTTTAAATTTGTCCTATTTTTATATTTCTCACATATCCCAAACATCACAATTAGCGAAAGTGAATAACTAGAAGTAAACCAGAGTACAAACAACGAGATACAGAACTCTCGTCGCAAAGTGGTACATAAAATTGAAGCACTTTGAGTAAATGTATTCCAAGAAGTTTGAATTACTTTCAACCACGTATACATTGTCGCTCTTCGCAAGATTTCTCACATCTTCAGTCGTATATTTTAGTTCGAGTCGCGAGTTGGAATTGTAGCAGAGACCAAGAGAAAGTTTCATCGGCGAGAAAGATACTCTGGCGTGAACAGTGACGGCAATAAATTAATTTACATAAATAGATGAGTTGGACGAAAGAAGCAAGCAAACTGCATTTCGCATTGTGTTATACATATGTGTTAACAACATTCTACTATATATAAATGTGTAAAAAAAAACGTCGACGAAAAAAACGGTCAAGATATCACAGTCGGAATTGCATTTCGAGATGTCGCGTCGTTGCAGGTAACGAGAAGAGAACACGTGAATTTCGGTCCACGTGATCCATCCCTTAAGTCTTTTTATACCTTTTCTATCAAGTGCTTCTTGTCACCACATGATAGGAAGAAACGTCATAGTAATTCTTTGGAAGAGATATATTTTTAGATAAATTTTTTTAATCGTATAATTAAAAACTAATATAGAGAAGTCAGTGACAAAAATGAAACGACATTTAAGAATAGAAGATGTAATTTTTAAAAGAAATTATATGCAAGTTTACCGTTACGATTCAAAAATTAAAAATTTGATTATAAAAAATCCATGCGAAAGGAAAATGTAAAATAAACATGGCTAATAGATGTATAACTATAATATTTGAAATATCCAGTATTATTCGAGCGCACTATTACGCCTGAAACATTTCTTCGTGATAAAAAAATCCTCTAAGGAATAACTTGAATTCGTTAAAACAAGTAAGACAAGAAATTAATTTCAAGAAATTCTATGTTTCTGTAAATATATAATTAATTTGAATATTACTTGAAAGATGCGACCCAAGAAGCAATATAACTAATAATTCTCCCTCTTGTATTTATCCCCTTCCATTCATATTCTTTCGTTACCCGATTCACTCTACAAAACTGTCAGTTCTATGCAGTCAAACGAAAAAAGTCTTGTTCCCCTTCCATCGATAAAATGACCAACAGCTAATTTCGATCCTGCCCAACGAGGCAACCGATGCCACGTGATTGGTCTATCCGCGGGGCTGCAAAATCGCATTAACTTCGGGTTAATATCCGCGGAAATCGCGGCCTCGGATCACCGGACAATTATCGTAGCCCGACAGCGAACGCCAGCCAATCGTGCCCTAGGATTTTCATCCTAGCTGCATCAGAGTACCTCGTAATTTCTCACAACGCGAGATACGTTCGTGCCGCACCACGTTCTCAACTCTTTATCCCTTCGTTACGCCATCGATTATCTTCTTCTTCTTTTTCCTATTCCGTCGTAATACCGTCGTAATATTCAACAACAGTTTCCATCTCGAAATTTTGAAGCAACTCTTCTTCAGAATGAAACTACGCTCGTTTCATTTCTTAAAAAGTGGTCTATTTTGTAAAGGGGCGAGAGAATTAAAAGAATTAAATTTTCCTTCGTTTTGAAACAACAACGAATTGTTGTTACGTCACTGGCCATTCTCTTTTACATATTTTCTAGTCCATCGTGGAACGATTGTACTATTCAATGATAGTTTCCATATCGAGATTTCAAAGCATCTTTTATTCAGTGCACTTCATCTTTTTCCGTTTCTTAACGAGTAGCGTGTCTTGGATCAGATTCCGATATGTCTCTTTATTTTATGTTTATACTTTTATTCTTTCGTCTACGAAGAAAGAGCGTAGTCTCGATAAAGATTAACCAAAGGACGTAAACGTTTAATTATTTAAAGAAACAATAGCTTTGTGTATTATTTACCATTTTTATCGTGAATTTTTCTTCGCTCTTAGATATAATTTATTATTATTCCAAAATGATACTGTCGTCCTGAGATGATACATTGTTCGTGGAATATTTTAAGAGTTGAGAAACCTTAGATTTTACTAACGAGATTCAAAACTGGGACAATTGATACATAGGAGCGAGGGGAATATACGGGTTGTAAAATATGATGCCCCATTGGAAGCAAAGAGTAATGTATTATTGATTGTGTGGTTGATCGCAACTTTCAGCACAAGGAAACCGTTCAAGCTTCATTTCCTACGCGCAAGTATCCCCTGAGAAATCTTGCCAAATATATGTTGCTTGAACTGACGTACCATACGTTTGAAATTACTTCTGCGGTGTGTAGAAAAGACTTTCCTTAAAAATGCCTCATCCAGAAGCGTTTCTTTCCTTCAAATCATGCTCACATACCATCGTGATTTTTTGATACATTAATTTGGTATTCCTCAGAAGTATAGCAAAAAAATATCTACGTAAATGTGTCCAAACTAAAATTATTGCGTGCTCATGCCGAAGGTAAATTAATAAACTAAGCGGATCAAGATTAATCACCAATATGTAATTAGAAATTCATTATGCAAAATAATGGCATAACCCGTTTCTCTAACACATTCCTACGCAAGAATTCAATACATTAACGTTGCGGATTACACCATAAATAAATATCTGCAAAACGAGAGAAACAAATCGTTTCGTTCTACACCGCCATCAAACCTTCTGTCTCTGTGTAAATATGTATTTTGATGAACATAACTGAAATAATAGTAGAAATTTTCATCTCGATAACGATACTGTAATTTGTTTATGTTGTATATTTTTGCATATTACGATTTTTTAATCGTTAAACTTAATATAAGTAATAAGAATCGCATAAAAATTCTGCTATCACAGTTTAAAAAGATCCGCCTGCGAAGAAACAAAGTTTCCACGACGTTTCCAACAAACAGCATTAAAAAAATGATTCGATAACGAGTGTCGAATAGTCGTTGGTTCCCAGAAGGCTCGGAGAGAACGAATTTCCACGGAAATTGCCACCTTTTTAAGCTCCAGATCTACGAAACTCTTACGAGGAGCGTTGCGACGCGAACGAAGATCCGCGTCGAATATCGTCGGTCGATCCTCTTGAATGCGCGAATTCCAACATTCTCGACACGAGGGAGTAATGCTACCCCCGTTCCATCGAGTAAGTCGCGCGATCGAAGAAGTTCACCTCGCGATGGTGGCCGATTCAAACTTCCAAACTGCGATTTAGTAAACAGCGAGACGATATCGGCCGCATTAAGCGACTTCTCGCAATTCCTCGCTGATTTCCGCGACAGTGACAAAGCAAATGGGCCGCGAATGCTAACGAAATCGCCGAGTTGTACGACGTGAAAGGATCGACTGTTTCTGGACCTGTTTTGTACCATAGCCAAGGCGACGAAGTCTTCGGATCCTGGATACTTTGTTTATCGAGTTTGTACGTTTAAGATCGTTGAATTTTCGTTGAATCATCTTACGGACAAAGTCTTGTTTGGTTAACCGTCTCAGGTACCGAAGCCGAGGTACGTTTTAACGTTATTAGCAAAACAAATTTTATTCTTGAAGTTTCGTATTTTACGCCTTTAATCCTTAGAGTGCTATGGACGCATATATGCGTCTGGCGAAAGCTATCGGTGTGGACTAAGGACACATATATGCGTTTGTAAATTTTTCCGTACACCTACGCGGAAGTAATACAATTATCAAGAAGAAAATGTGTTGTTTGTGTGAAAAATAAGAGAAGGAGCGACACGCGATACGAATGCAGAAAATGCGATGTCGGATTATGTATCGATAATTGTTTTGAAATTTTTCACACGCAACTGAATTATTAATTTGTGTTATATTTACTAAATTTAGTTTTCTAGTTTATCGTTTTCTAGTTTATTACCCAAATTCTAGTTTATTGTAAATTTCAATGTTTATAATAAATAATTAATACTAAAAAATAACGCTCTTGAATCATTTAATCTCGTGCAAAAGAATTACTACAACTTATTACGATTTGCACTTTGAATAGTCAATCAACAGAGTTCAGTCTAGCGAAAAAGTACTCCGTCCACAGCGATCGTCAGCGCTGGCCGCGCGTCGTCCGTACGGACCGCATAGGCCTCGAGTATTCAGCACTCTAAGGGTTAAGAATGAAAAAGATTTATGTTAGGTTTTTAAAATTGTTGTTATTCAAGAATATTTATTGCATTTACAGCGGAATGTATGCAGTTGTTTATCGTGTAACAATTGTGAAATAGGAACAGTATAAAAATTGTATCGGAAGGAATTGAAAATAGAAGCTAAAAATGCTTCTTAGTTTGAGAATAAAATGGCAGATAGAAATATACCTAGAAACGTGAATATAGATAATTTGAGATAATGTCTTTCTAGTGACAGATCGTTGTTCTATGTTTAAACTGATAACGCACGAGACGAAATAAGCAGTTTATCATGAGTGTTGATATAGGATACCATCTATCATGATTAAAGCTGTGTACCATACATAATGCGTAACACATTTTCATTATGTTGACTGTCTTTAAAATTTAATCCTGTTAATGTTATCCAAGCCTGCAATGCGTTTTCCCTTAATTTTAATATTCACAACTGTTTTATACGATATTCATACAGCTGAATATGTTAAGTGTTAAATAAAATTTAATTATTATAACGTTGTAAAATTTACAAATAATTATCACGTGTAATCTTCACGTCTCAAATTCCACGTTTATTAACTGGAAAAGATTATTTTCTCGAAGCCATGTTCTTCGACTTTATTTCAAATCGTAACCTTAATAAGTTATAATTTAAAAAATCGGAATCTGACTTTTTTCAGTTTGTTTAATTAATAATTATCGACATTACCAACAGCACGGTTATTAGCGACGAAAAAGGTTGTCGAATTATTTTGCTGGTCATTTCTGAGTTTTTAGTAAATTCCAATAGATCGTAAAACTCGTAAGAAATCGATGAAAAACTTTTTTTTTTTTTTTTACAACATCTTCTACCAAAACCAACAACAGTCAAATAAGTCAAATAAATTCACTAAAATATTAATCTGACAACATTTTGGTACTTCATTGTTTATATTTTATACTTTTTAGCTCCTCGACGCAAGTTCTTCGGCGCAATGAGCGTATGTGAAAATATGGAGACCCAGCATGCTTAAAAATTACGCGTATAGTACGACGTTGCATTTTGGCGCAGAATGATTTACGTGGTTGAACAATTCCATTGTGGCTGCTTGTAAGCAACCAAAGTCAAACATCTCACTCACACCATCATTTACACCAACTGTTAATTAGCGGGATAACATATATAATTTATAACAAACTGCGGTGAGAGGTCCGTGTTCCATTCCAGTGAGAGCCACTGTTGAAACGCCAGTACTTCATTGCTGCGAATTTCGACATAAATTCAAGTAAATTCCTAGTCGATTGCTCAGCGTTATTAATTAAACCGAACGCAACGCGTTCGATGCATTTGCTGGTTCGTTCGATTGGCCGAGGAACGCGTAGTAACAATGGTTACCACTTCATTATAATTGTAACTCGCTCACTATGAATTCGTATAATCTGTCGTCGGTACGATGCCCCAGTTACCGAGCGCTGCCCGGAAATTGGAATCGATTTCGGAGTACCAAAGGATTGCTCATAATTAGCTGAAAGCATTGAAAATAATTTCAACTTGTAAAATGTATAGTCACGTTTATAAATATTCAGACGCTTACTGCACTCCTATGTAACGTGATAATTGATTTACAGTGGCGTACAAAATTGTTCGAATATTTATAGACGTTATATTGAAATGTATCATTTTGAAATTTTATTAGCACTGCAAGGAGACTGCCATGATTACATTGTTTAAATTTGAAACCAACCCGAAAATATATGTATAGAAATTTACTAGATATTTAGTACAAGCACATATTTGATAGAAATCATACAAATATTTAAGCAGGCAATTATCCATTATATTAATAAACCTCGATACTTAACGAGACCATCTTTAATCTCCTTTATATGTTTAATGTTAATGTTTTCTACTGCAGTAAATATCCTGTAATTTTTACATACCGTTTTTCAATCGGTTTCAAATTTTACTAACATTATAGTGGCAGATGCGTTTTATTATTGTTAATGAAATTTCGAAGCGTTTTATATAAGCTAAGCAATGTACACAAATCTTCGATGATAAGTCTTCAAACGCTTGAACAATTACAGAATAAAATTGTCGTAAGTTTAAACACGTACGACCTGACGACCATAAACATTCTGACCAGCAACAGCTTCTCCATATTTCTTTAGAAATACTGCCAGAAATCGCGAGACCGTTTGCTTCTGCGAGCCATCCGGAACCGGAAATTCTCGCAGACGAAGTTCACTCGGCGAACACGCGAGCAGCGGTTAATGCAGCGCGCGGAAATATTCTACGGGGCAAAAATACGACGGCGGTTCCCCTTTGCTTAGATTTCATTTCCAAGCTGGCGACTAGCCAAGGAGTTTCGATACAAAAGCCGTGAATCCGCGAAACGTATCGAAAAAACCCTCGCGGTGGAATATTCGCCGAGTGAGACCTGATGTTTTTAACGTTACTATTATAGAATACCGCTACACGCTGTAAAAGACTTCTGATGGCATAAGAAAATCTAACCTCCAACGCGATTGTGGATAACGATGACTCGCACTGATCGATATTATTCGAAGAGACGCGACAAAAATTGTACGTTTCGTACAGTTTCTCGAAACGAGTGATTTCGGTAAGCAGAGAAATTCGATCTTAATTCAGAGCGTATTTTAAAAGTATTAATTTACTTTCGGGATGCCTTACGGGATTCTGGCAATTTCACAACGTTTTGTAAAAAATTCTTCGATTCCTTACGACCGCGACATCATATACATATTGACATACATCAAAATTTAGAATTATTTCTACAATTGTATTCACGTAGAATCACCTGTTGACTTTATGAATAATTCGAATTAAATATTACAATTAACGTGCAAACGACAGCATCATCTGTTCGTTTTAACGATTTACCTCAATGATATTCTTTAACGAGTCTAAAATGGTAGAATCTCAAGCCGAGATTCCTTTGAACTCTTAAATTCCATGAAACGCTTTTGGTGTGCACACAAAAGGGAATAAAAAGGACGCTGTAAAACAGTTACAATCTTTTTACCACTTTACAAACGTTTAAAGAACGCTCGAGAGAAACGCATATATGTGCACGTTCGTCCCATAACGCGCGTTAAGGAAGATTACGTGAAATTGTTGGCCGCGTAAATACACGCGAGGCGTTTAACGTCAAAATCCGGGTCTGGTTTTCCCTATTTAGATTTAATTCCCGAGTTGGAGGCCGGCCAAAGAATCGTAGTGTACAAGCGAGGTGTGAAAGTGTGGCGCTCGTTATATCGATAGAATCGTGGCGATTGTAACGATCTATCGTATTATCCGGAACCGTGTCACCGGAATTTTCTATTTTTCCTTCCTTTCCCCGACGTATTCGGGATACTTTCAGAAAGTTTATGAAAACCAAGCCATTCAAAACACTTCGGTCCACTCGTGATACCATTTTCGTTGCAACCGTCGACGGTGAATTCGCGAAAAAAACTCATCGTATTTACATTCGATCAATTTTTCGCGGAACAATGTATTCGAAGATTGTTTGGCTTGCAAATGGAATGACATTTTTCCAATGGTTGTATTATTGAGGTAAATGGAAATGAACAGGAAAAAAAAAGAATCGTGTTTGACTTGATGCTTTTCGATATTACGCGTCAAAAATTTTCTGTTGATTTTCCCTCGTTTGTTGTCACAATATACGGTTCACGTAACAGGTACACATAAGCAATTATTCTAAAATTAATATCGATAAATTGAAAGTTTCGAGCAAAGTAATAAATGAGCGGTAAAAAGGTTCATACCTTTATTTTTACAGCAATTTTATAGTATAACGAGTAAATATTGTAAGTCATAATTAGACTATTACGAAAATGTATAGAATATACGTAATACGAAAAAATATACGGAATAAAGTAAACGAAAATAAAATAGCCATAATAGTACTTAGAGGGTGGAACGAGCCTCTATTTAAATAGTTGTGCTGGTGATAACATAAATTTGCATAAACACAGTCTAGTTACAAAACACTGCGATAAATAAGCAAATGAAAATAATAAATAAGCCACGATAGAAATAAAAACATTTTCCTTCCTCCTCTTTCAAATTTCTTCGAATAAGTTTTAGCACATTTAATTCGTCGATGATTACACCAAGACGATGCACTGCGCCATTAGCGCAACCTCGCGTTCAATTGAAACGCGTGCTAAATTCGTCCTTAGGACGAAACGACGAAGAAGTGGAAGACGTTGAATTTCTTTCTCGTCGGTTTTTCTACCGGTAGGCGACAATGAAAGGGGACATAAAACCCTTAACGATACGAGACAGGAGGAAAAAGCTCGTGAAGCCCAGCGACGATTGAGATAGTAAGCTGTAATTAACTTTCGATGTTCACCGAGACGTTCGATACCGCCCACGTCATCATCCACTTTGTGTTTTGCTTTTCTTGCGCGATGCGATAGCTTTATCTTCACTCTCCTTCCCTTGTTCTTTTTTCCGTCAAACACAAGCAACTTAGATGATAGTCTCTGATAATTTAATTAAAACTGTTTTTTTAATCAAGTTGGTATAAATGTAAATGAATTCGTACTTAAGGTCTCAATAAACAATCGAGTTGAAGTACTTCGTTAAATATTTTATTATTTAGACTAGAAAAGATTTTAACTCTAAGGAGACATTTAGTATTCTTTTTTGTATAATTAATAATCCTCGACAGCACCGTTTTGCTGTTTTCTCCCCGTTTTACATATTTAAAAATTGTTATTATAATAAATTTGTTCTACTATATAACAAAGTATCTCTACCTTTATCAATCAAACTAGAGATTTTCATGAATACAAGGTAATTTTATTAAATAATTAATCACTTTTATTGTACCTCTATCTTATACTCTCTATCTTTAAACATTTTTATCGTAATAAATTCGTTGTATTAAATGACCTCTTATTTTTTATACAGAAATTGTTATATTTTTAAAGCTTATTTAAATTCGTCATGAAATGGACATGCACGCAGATATTTATTGTACTAACGTTATCACTAGCGTCCGATATACGCGGATAGAAGTAAATATAAAATATAGTAAAATAAATTGGGAACAACAGATGAAAAAGGATTTGTGTCTTCTAGTAAATTCGAAGAAGAGGAGCGTAAATTTCAAGCGTGACGGTATCTCGGCAATAATTTAAGTTTATCCTTTAAATACCACTCTTAAAAGTTTTCGTATTCACCCGCACATAAATTAAAATATCAAAATGTAAATGTTCCCATAAACATCACAGGGATTTAATCGTGACACTCGACACAACGTGTATCTTCTATATGTAGAAACGAAATTTTCTCTGCTTTATTTTTGTTACGTTTTACACGTTATTATTATTTATGAAATGGATTGCGTTTGACAGTTCGACAAAAGGTCCTATGGGACTTCGAAGCATCCCATAAACGTGCACACCGTGAAACGTTTCGCGTTGATATTGCCAAATGAGACAGCAAACATCATGGATACCCCTTAACTATCCTCACGGGGAATTGGTTGTTCGCGACGAGGAATTTTCTTCGGGAAGAATTGCGTGTGCTTAAATCAGGATTCCTATGGCGACAGGAAGGAAAAGTGGAATCAAGGATGAATATTATTTAGCCCGTTGTGAAAATTTCTGTGAAAGGCGCTTAATGAAAAATATACGAAAGAAAATTTTACGTAGAAAATTGCCAGTTGGTTAGGTTTTTAAAATTTTTTGAAATTTGACATTCCTATAGAGTGATATTAAAATAAAATTCAAATATATGTTGCAGGAAATAATTACTTTTAATTTTGAAATTATAATAATTTAATAATTTTAAGATGTTAGGTGTATTTTTAATTTTTTTTTTTACACATTAGAAACAATTTCCAAGTTTAGAAAGAATTTGAGCTTACATTTTTTTTTGAGTCACATTTAGAATAAAGTACAAAAAGAATTTCTTTGAAGCTAAAAATTTGCGTGTAATTATATCTATTACTAAAAACACTAACTTTTGCCAATTCGTTAATATATCAAAATCAAATGAAGTAAAAATTGTAGAGTTCGTGAATCATTTAATAAATGTTTCAAATATATCTGGTCTCTTCGTTACAAATAACCATAGATTAAGAGAAAATTGTTTACGATAAGCATCGAGTTTTACATATTAATCTCTGGCTATCCAGATCGCTGACTGAACATTAATAGAAATATTTAATTCATTTATAAGCAAACTTATCTCTCTTCGTGGTTCGTTTAACAAACGCAGTAATCAAACATTTGCGCGACGGATGCTTCACTTTTCAATTTTGTATCGTAGCCACGACTACCGCTGACTATTCATACTGCCTTCAGTTTACTATGCTTTCAAATTGTAACGAATATTCAGAGAAGTTAATGTAATGCGCCTCGAAAGCCAACAATTTTCCTCTTGAAAATTCCAAGATACACATTCGTGTCTCAGAATTGTCAAAGTTTTTACACGTGTCTTTTGAGTAATGGAAAATAAAGTATGGATGAATGCAAGTAGGTCAATTTGTATGCGTTTCTCTTCGAGAATCACGATTGAAAACTTTATTTGTTTAACCTTATTCCTTTCAAGAACAAAGATTCGTTCGTTAAACTGACCATAATGAACATAGTTGAATAATAATTTATCAAATACTTAATACATCATTTTTTCACAATATTTCTCTCGTTTTTATATTTATATCGAGCCGCTCAAAAAGTTTGCAACATTTTCAAGATTGGAAGACGATTATTTATTGGACTAGGAATAACGAGATTTTATTTGAAAATAATTGCATCTTATATTCAACTTTCATTACAATCTTACTCGAACAATCTTATAATCTCACTCGAACAACCAAAAACACTGTAGCAACTTTTTATCCGCAAATGCGTACAGATGCATTTCTTATCATTCGGGAGAAACAGTTACAGTCCCCTGATATGATAAACAACACGAGCAATAAAATGTATCTACATGAACATACAACTAAATTTTACACAATCAGACAAAACTACAAGATACGTAACAGCATCTATTTCGATAGTATCTTTCATCCTCACGTATTCTTTAATCAGACAGAATATGAATGAGCTACTATACGCAATAAAACACGAGAAAAACAAATGCAAGGCCGCAAAAGCTGAGTATAGATCCAGAGGTGGATAAAGATTGCGCGAACGTAAAAGCCTAAACAAAAAAGAAACAGGAGCAGGAAGAAAACAAAACGCATGACCGTTATCTGGTGCTTTCTGGTTAATTAAATTTGCATTTGTTTCACTTTGGCGACGCGCCAGGATCATCCGGCTGTATCCCTGCTCGTCGATCCCTCGACAGGCCGTAAGTATGGCCAAGCGCAACCTACGCGTAGCGTCTCGTGCAAGATCTGTAAGCTGAGGGGAAAAAGAAAATCCCTTAATCCCGCAGGAACGTTGTCCTTCCCATGGACCACTTTGTCAACTCGCTGCGAGGCAACTTTCAACGTACGCACGCGGCCACACCTTCGGTTTGTCGTGGATACTCCCCGGTTGAACGTATCGAGAGCTGCACACTGTCGGAGATTAGATATTTATACGTACGTTATAGAAAATAATTGTTTCGTAGTATTAAAAAAAAGTAATAGAATTTTCTAAACAATCGCTGAAGTTGAGAATTTCTGAATTTAAGTTAATTTCAATTTTTGAGTGAAACACAGGGGTAGTCGTCGAGACCTGCGCGCTATCGGAACTTATATATTTGCAAAAGTAATTATCAAATAAATTTATAAATACATTATAGAGAATAACTATTTTTAATTCTAAAAGTAACAGAATTTTCTAAATTCATAAATGCGTAAAATTTTTAAAACATACGTACATGGATCTGTGTAGGGAAGTTGTAAGTTATGTGGTGAATTCCAGAGAATTAAATGGCTCTCTGAGGCCCATAGTTAGTTTCAAGAGACTCGTTTGTGGAAAAATCTAGGAAATTTTAATGTTAAGTCCCACTTTGACGAAAGGAATGTTAGCGAGAGGCGGAAGAAACAGAAAGTTGAATTTTTTTCCACACTCTGAGAGATTTCTTTTAGGGTCGTTGAAAGTTGATAAAGTGGCGGTTCTTAGGAATTGGAAACAACTTTTTGGAGTTTTAGGATTCGGAAGCGGTGCCTGAACTTCTCGTTCCTGAGGACTACATAAACAGAAATTATGAAGAAGTATTATGAAGAATCTTCTTAATTTAGGAAATGAGTTCACGATGAAAGTGTCAACAAAAATAATATTAAAGTGCAAAAATTCATCAAACGAAGCTTATTTTTTCAAGGTACATAAGCGAATAGAATTTGAATGAATGAAAGAAATTGAAATAGGATAGCGCGTTGAACGAATTAAAGAAATTAAAATAGAATTCGTATGAGCATACAAATTTCCTAAAAAATTGTAATCGTTCGAGGCGTAAATCAGCCATTTGCAGATACGATAAAAATTTGATAAGAATTTCACAATACTACATAAAAAAAGACACTTGTAGTAAATACGTTCATGAAATAAAATATGAAATAAAAGAACAATCGTAGTAGATACGCAGTTTTATGAAACATAGGAGAAGAGCCGTAAAAGTGAAAGTATAGATCGATAAGAAAAGGAATACAGATTTATCAAGGAAACCTTTCGTGAAATAGGAGATCCACTGTTACATCAACTATATTTGAACGTGGATCAGTGATACAGTATGTGGATTGGTGATAAAAAAAAAGTGTGAATGGAGTAAAAAAAGCATAAAGACTTTTCGTTTGAATAAGAATCGAGGGAATATTGTGAGTCATCGGAGAATTGTATCGCAGCAATAAGGAAGCAGCTCTGCTTTTTATACATTTTTTATTGTATATCGCATCTTATTAGTATCTCATTAAAAAAGATCTTCCACTTGTTGTAAGATGAAGAATAGACAGCAAATGATATTGTTTGTTCCTAAACTACAAAGAATTCATGTATCGTATGTTACAATATAGAAAACTAATTAATAAATAGAAACCTCGTAAATGATAAAATTCGTTTCTTTTCGCGTGTACATTTATTTTCCTCGTCGATAAATTCTACTTTCTACTAGTAATATGATAGTCATAATACATTTAAAATATGCACGAGTCGACTAATTGCTATACGTATAATCTATTTACTAAATCTATAATTATTAATTCGATCAAATTTGGTACCAATAATCTCTCGAATATTCCAGTTACGATTATAAAATAAATCGAGGAATCTGTTAAACACATCACACGAAACACCTGAATCAACAGCTTTACGTTCGTTTTCCCTTACCCAACAAATATTGACACTAACAGGTAATAAACAGCGAATTCGAAGAAGCAAGGCGTATTTGTGGTACACGGGCTGTCAGATGGTTCAGAAATTCGATTGAAAAGAGCCCAGCACGCGATACGTTCATGGGACAATGCCGATTTCCCTTCTGTTTCATAAATCCGCCATGGATTCGTTCCACACAGGACGCGGCGGCCTGGCTGCGTATACATTATCGGAGAGTGCAAGCTCGCTCGCGCACTCGTGCAACGCGAATGTGTCTATACGGTGGCGGATAAGTTATAGGTCCCGTAGCGAGCCGTAGATCCCATGGACGCAGACGTACTGTGATCATTATCTGCGAATTTATGAGGCTAGTCGCAGCGGCGCGATTTCGCGTGCCAGCGCACCTGTTAAAAGGCCCTATGAAATCTATCGGATGCACCCTCGCGAGCGGCGCGTCGTTTAATCAACGAAATAATTGCGAATGCTTAACAATCCCGTAAATTCCACTTAAGCAGTGACTCGCGAGATATATCAGCTTTTACGAATTATCGGAATTTTTAGAATCTTTCAAGGATTTTCGTTGATTGCGATTCAATGGTAAATTATGAACAACATGCTGTGAGTTTAGATTCGTGTTACGAGCAAAGTCGACAAAATAAAACGAAACTCAAAAATAACGAAGTCGCGTTGAAAGCTTTATTTTCGAGTAACTGGAGCTTGAAAAATTGCCATGTATACGTCAATTTTCATTCGTAATTCTATATTATACACGACTAGACAATCGTCAGAGGGTCATTCTACGTACGCGTAGCAAGTTTGTGAACCGGTAGACAGGTTATGACATATAACAATGTTTGGAAGGGATTGCCCAACGACAGAGTTTGAACACGGTTGTAACATTTGATTCGGGGAACTGACAGTATCGAGAGGATTTGTACTTTTTGACAAAATCACGTGAAATATAGCCGATCTGTGGTTCAGTTTCTAACCGTTCCTATTGCTACTATTTCTTCTGCTCTTTTATTGGCGTAGTTCCCTTTATGGCATCCGTGTGCCGTTTTTCTATTTCTGAAATTTCTTTCTTTCAGTGCTCGTGCTATGCTTTCTTTTAATGCAGCGATATCTTGTTTAGTGAAGTCGTGCGCAGTGTTTTATTTTGAGAATTTCTTCCTTCTTAGTTAAAAGGTTGATATCGATTGGTATCCTATATGGTTTCTTAGCTTTGAAAGTTTGTTTCTCAATACCTTTATGCCATTTTCTTTCAATCCTACGAAATATATCGTTTTATTTCTGGAATTTCTACCCTTTTTATTGCTAGTTAGAAAATTCACTTCCCTGGCTGTGGTATTTTATTTTTTAAGTTTCATTTTTTACTACCCCTATAATGTTTTCTTTTAATGCTACAATATCCTGCTTGGTGATCTTATATCGTGTTTTATCGCCCGAGTTTCTCGCCTTTTTTTAATTTTCCACGAAACATCTTCGTGCCATATTGTTTCTCCGAATGTGAAAGGTAAATTTAAGTTTTACTAATCATAGTAGCGCGAACCCAAGAAGATACCGCCAAAGACAATCCCACGAGACAATAAATTAGCGATAGATAGGATAGGAATAACATCTGGGATGGAAATTAGCTACCGGAATAGTTAGAACAGTTTCACGATAGTCAAGTAGTCTGCTAGATACGATTTTCAAGAAATTGATCATTAAATGACCACACATACATCTACGGTTCATATATCACATAAATATTCGGTTAAAGGATACTTGTTAAGTCCAGACTAGTACCGGATACCCTTCGCATTTTTAAAAATGAATATACCAAAACTATAGTAACGCGTCATGCCACAGTATGCGGCTATCAGCGCTCCACACAGAGTAGCATCCAGTTATCAGCACGTACTCGACAGTATCTTTGCACTCGAGACGGTATGTACATAAGCATGTATAGCAGTATAACCCTCATCTATTTCAGCATATGTGACATATGCTTGTTGCTGCAGATGTTGCATCATCCGATCTTCCAACCAAATCTTCTAACCAAATAGGAATAATTGATATTTTAATACGGTAAAAAATAGTAATACGGTGAAAAATAGTAAAGAGTTTCAACGTCGCCCAATTGTAAAAACATACAGGAAATTATTAAGACAAATAATATTTCAATATCCTCGATATTTCTTAGTATCGTGAAAATTATCTTGGCAAAAAATAATTTTGGTGACTACGGATTCATCAACGACCTACCGAATTGTGAAACTTCTTTGGTGTAAAAAATAGGAAACGTGTCTTATCGTATCCTCCCTCGATAATCTTCAAACAGCATCGTGTTAAGCATTAATAATCAAGAAATTTTATTTAACTCGGTATTCGCAAGAATTATTAAACAATCTCATGTCACGTAGTAAACCGTGCCATTCATTTCTAACACCTGTTTTCTCGCAATTAGAGAAAAACAGTTCTCATATAACAGGGAAAAATTGTTATTCTCGAAGCTGGAAGAAAGTTATTAGCCCGAAACTCTAAGCTACACGCTGCTCGAATTTTTTAACTAGCTGCATCATAAACTTATTTCTCAACGATTCGTAGACACACCGCTGCGCTCGGAGACACACGAAAATTGTTAACCGTGCGAAAATTAACACGTGGTACGGCTGACACTTTCGCCGCCTTTCTTTTACAACCAGTCAACTCGTACGAGGGTGAAGAGCTTGGGGATGGGAAATGGTTCAAAGCTCGTTCGTTGAAGTAGCTGAAAGCAAGAGCGAGAGAGCAAACATTTGGACCGCGATGAGAATTCACAATGCGGCCTGGCACTCGCTGCAACTCGACGACTCGCCACAACATTATGTAACGCCGCGTGTTACGCTGTTACGTGCGAAAAACCACGGCTGGCTCGCGCCCCGGACACTTCCGCATCTACCGCGAAACGGGACTCTCCTCCCTCGCCATCATTTCTCTCCTCTTTCGCGACTAGATTATACCAATTTTCGAGCTCGTTGCTAATTTATATCGAGCCTTTAGTCTTTTACAGTATTTTTATTTAACTTATTTTTATCTTTCTTTTGTTATCGTTTCCAGAAATTTTGTTTATTGCATCTAAGCGATTGTGTACAGAATAGAACGTTTAATTCGTTAAGATTCAACGTTGTGTTAATACAATGTATCATTTGTCATCTCCTTCTAGACAATTCGCATTGTTAAACCCCATTGAATTTATATAATAATTATGAAACAGAATTCCAATAATTTGCTTAATATTACTTGCGTTACTATCTTTTTCTTCCATTCAAACGCTACAATGTTGTGAAATTCGAAGGAACCGAAGTAGCAGTATGTGATAATCTACTTTCTTCAAATTATAGGACTTCATGGAGTGCTTCGAATTTGTGTAGTGAAGATGTTAAAGAACTCGGAAATTACATTCTAAGGATTTTTTTATATCGTTTATCGTCTTTAAATATAATGAAAATTGTTATACGAAAATCAATTGGTAAAATTAAGGCAGAGATAAAGGTCAAGTTTCATTATGAACGTTATGTTCAATTGCTTGCAATTCGTTGTAATTTATATGTCTTTGGTTCTCGGACATTAAATCTGCATAAAGTTCCGAGAAAAGAAAAAGTGCGTGTACGTGTGTGCGTGTGTGTGTTTGCATTTAATTAAAGTATTAGTTGAAAAGAAGTTCCTGAAAAATTGCATCCGCTGACATGTCCGTTTAATCTGCAGAGGAATTAATCGTATGTGCGTTTAAGATTAGTTATTAACTTACAAAATTTTACAGTAATTTCGCTTCCAATTTGAAGGTTATTAATTTTACAACGTACAGAAAGGCGTTTTAGCCAGAGAAAAATTGCTGGTGAAATAGAATCTTACCTTTTCTTTAATCGAAACGTATATAAACAATCAGACATTAAACGAAGATGAATTTTCCAAGAAACAAATACACTGTATCTTCTAACAATATTAAAGTAGTTACTATAAAATACCAATAAGGTACTTGAGGAAAGAAGATACATTTTCGAGAATTCATTTTCTAAAATGAATTGGCAAGACTTGCACATAACGCAGCAAGTGTCTCTGTATATTAGAAACATCACTTAAAAATATTAAAATCGTAAAAAACACGTCCCTTAAAATCACCACAGGCGCCAGATGCTTGGTACCCCCCTCGTAATTTGTATTTCATTAAATTTCTTTCTCTCCCCTCCGGTTTCATGCTTAACCACCCACGCAGAAGAAGCAGTTTCGAAAAGTTTATACAATTTCGAACGAGAAACGGCTCATATTTCGCGGGAAAATGGATAAACGAGAAGAGGATTGAATTCCAAGCAGGAAGAGTGTTCGATGGAAATTGAGATGGCATGACTCTAGACTTTCTCGCAAGCTGAAAAATTTCACCTTTCCCGGGATTTGGGGTTAAAAAACGACCAGGGGCGACTGACGATCGTTGTAAAGAAATTTCCTGTTGACTCGAATTCTCCTCTCTATCCGCGTTGATTCCTGATCCTTTTTGGAATTGATATTTCACGCGTTCAAAGCATTCGAACGCTTGCACACACTTTCACATGAATATATTATGTCTGTTACACGAAACATTTTGAAATTTTATCGGCATTGTTGCGTTACTGTCATAGTTATATTGGGAAAATTTGTAAGTATACAAGAAACTACAAGACATTTAGTACAAGTAACTTTTCATAACAAAAATGAGAATTTAAGAAAAAGAAATTAATAGTAATGTGTCCAATATAAACTATTAACATGACGTATATAAAAATATTCTATTATAGAAAGAATTTTGCTCTTTCATGAAAACCAATAATCGCTTTGAAGCGACAGGAAGTTCTCCGAATCATCTCAAGTTTCTTTTTCTACACTTAGAATTTCGTACGCTGGCGTTTAGATACACCATGGAACGCGACAAAGCCGATAACCGGATTTGAAAGACGCAGATCGCCTGCAAATCCTTGGAACTTCGAAATCCACAAGGGTCCAGCGTAAGTTCGTGTAAGAAAAACAGAACGGAACACATCGAAGAGGATGAAATCGGTCGAACGACAGATTAAGGGCGAATTTAGACTTTGGACGTGCATTTCGGATAATTCATCCCCAGTGGGTTGTAAGATGTAAAGATTGTTTTCATCTATATTTACTTAAAGTGAACAATAAACAAAGTAAAGCCAACTTCTACTTCTGATTAATCGAATGAATTGATTCTGTTACGTCGGGCGACATTCTACCTAGACCAGGCCACACATCGCTGACAGGATGGCAACTGGATGTCTGCATGCCTTCACTGCGTACCTTCCATAGTCTTAAGAGCCGATCATAAATCTTAGGAATTTCTAAGGTCCTTCAGACCAAACCAAACATCTGCACTAAGTCACTGTCTAAAGTTTATTGTTTATTACGGAAAGATAGGAGAAGTTCGTTTTTCTCGTGTACGATGTTTCACACTAGCAACTTTCTCTCGGGGGCGGTTAACACCCTTCCTCCACCCTTCCACACCAATCCAGAAAATTAACCAATTACCAGAGAAGTCACTCTCCCAACAAGAACTTGGTCTTAACAAATCAGCTTTTCTCGCATCATTAGACCCACCCATCGCAAGCGTCCTCCGCTGCATCATCGTTACAGAAAGTTAGTCTTTATACATTTTTTGAACTGTCAACATCTAAGCGTGCGTCGAGTATAACACCTTGTTACTCTAGCTATCGATCGAATTTAATTGTATATTTCTAGTCAAGAAGTTGTTGGAATAAATATTAATTATATCCGTTAATTCAGTGTAAGGTCAATTGAACCACCCCTATTATCGCAACAGAAATCAGGGGATCGATCATTTCGTGGCGTCGATTATCCAATCGTAACGGGAATTTACGACTCCCGTTGACGTGCTTTCTCGCGATCGCGTCTCCCCGCGAATGGTCGAAACAGATTCATCCAGTGAACAGTAGCGAATAGGCAGTGACAAGTTTAAATTTATCCAAAAACGAATAATAATGATAGTGATCGACGAAAACCGCGACATCAGTCTAATTTCTTTTCGCAATATAAAATAGACATACGAAAAGATATTTGGTTCTTAATACCGAACAAATATTGCATGCGTATTTAAATATTAAAAAAAGATCGAAGCTCTTTTTAATATTGTATGAATATATATTCAACATTTTCTGCTACCTAGGACTAATTTCGTGACTGTGGATCTGGCTAATACGCCGTCGACACTTTGCAAGCTAGTGAAATGTGTTTAACCATTGAACCGATGTATTGGGTTGGCAACTAAGTGATTACGGATTTTGTTATTAAGTGGTATTGACAAAATCCGCAATCATTTCATCTTTCATCTTTCAGCTTTCATCTTTCACGTCCACTGTCGATGAATCGTTCGCGATGTACATCCAAAGCGAAGAAGTGCAAAATTTGCCTCAAATAATCCATCATTTACCCTTCCTGTTTACTGTTAATTAATCATCCACGCTATACAAACATAACATATGATAAAAGTACAAATTACCCTTAAGAAAAAGAAGAGGCGATCAAGACGAGTCTAAGCGTTTGGGGAGTATCAGATATCGTAGATGGCTCTCGAAGACCATGACGAAGGTTGGAGAGGGTCGTGTGATTGGTCCAACGATCCGAACATCCGTCGTTTTGCAACTTGGCCCACCGTTAAATATGGCAACCGACGGGCTGGGCGACTAATGTGATTGCTGGCAGACCGTTAGAGGACGCTAAAAGCACCATGTCGTAAACTCTACGTTCGCGTGCACGTGGGGTGAGGACGAGAGGGAGGGATAGGGAGGAGAGAGATAGAGAGAAAGTGAGGGAGTCGATAAGCATAGCCATGGACACGCGTGGCATATCGGTTGCTACCGGCTACCAAACTTCTAACACTCGAACGCTATCCAACAAACTCGGTCTCTCGTGTAATTTTGTCGATGGATGAATTTTGTATCGGCTAGATAAAACCTAATACGACCTTTAGACTTTCTTACTGATGTATATTTGACACTCGTGCGTTGTATTTTGTATTTTGTTGTATAATTTAGATACCGTAACTAGGAGGAAGATTAGGAGAACGGTTAATGTTGGCGGATATGCATCTTTAATGAGATTGTTGTATAATTTAGATATCGTAACTTGGGGGAAGATTAGAAAAACGGTTAATGTTGGCGGATATGCATCTTTAATGAGATTTTTACATTCCTATAAAAAGGTCGAACGAAAATGATACCGAAAGGCTTATTTAGCAAATTCAAGAAAACGTATAGTGGTAGCAACAGGATCAATATTCCAGATGACGGAACAAGCAAAGCGAAGAAAGCTAAACTATTATACAATTTAAAATGTAAAAAGAATTAAAAGTTGAGAACTTGGCTGTGAAATTTAAAAGAGGAACTACTCTAGCATGTATGTATTAAGAAGTAAAATGAAGTAATAAGTAAAAAGTTAGAGGATGGAACTTCATGGCACAGAAATCAGGTCAACGCAAATCTCAGAAGAATTCAAGAAGTTACGAAATGTAGGGAATGAAGTAACTTGGATTAGCAGAGGAAATAAGCATTCCTTAGGGCGATAATAATTATCGAAGCTTCGAAAGTTTGTAATTGGTGCTCTCAACGACAGTTACTTGATGGATGGAAATAACTCGTGATACTATTCCAGTGTCGAAATCTGATCTATCATCGTTCCAATACTGTTTACTGATAATTATAAATGACAGATACACGAGAGACTTGTCTATCGATCACTTAAATGCAGTTGATGGGCGGTAAATGAAGTTTGTGATAATACTGTGTATCTTTTTGAGCATCGTTAAGCAAATAAGCCATGAAACTAATTTTATCCTTTGGTAAATCTCTTGTTCGTGTACTTTTTCTTTAAATAAAAAAGCTCTTGAATCACGTTTGAGTATTCGTCTGAAGATTTTGAAAATGGAGCAGTATTTTTCAAAGGTATATTCGAACAAGTGTGCAAAATTTGGACATTTACTTCTGAATTATTGAAAATATTTTCAGTAATTGTATTTAATATATGCGGTTCAAAGGATGAATTATTATCCACATAGAAAAATAACCGTAGCATAAGAAAGCAGGGTTTACGAGTTATATGATATATTTACGTTACACATCTCATTTTTTCAATTTCCTTTCAACCTGCCAATAGATAGTCAAGCACTTAAATGTATTATATTACTTACTCGTTACTGAACTTCGTAACAACAAGCCATAACTAAGTAGAGTTTGCAGCTTACCTGAAACACAAATAAGGAGTACAATTATTTATTGATCGTTGCTTCTCTTGCACGAAATTATAAATTTATATAAAAATATTAAATATACTGTAAACCTGCTGATATTAAAAATCATTTAGTAATACCGAAACTCGCATCAAGATGTAACTTTATAAAATACGTTATTTCTCGCACGTACCGATATCTACTCCATAATAATTAACATCCATGTTGTTTCATCAAAAAATCCGAAAATTACGAAGAAACCTCATAAAAACATTTCCATTTGAATTTCCAATTTTCGCGAATTTCTATTAACGAAATTACAGAAAAACAGAATAGACATCTATCTAATCCATCCTCAAACCATTCTCAAGGTAGTCTCATATGCATCCCTGACCACAGACATCAGACGTTCTCCTAGCAAGGTGTACGCGAAACGTAATTTCTCGTCGAATTTCAATGTTATCCAGAACCACAGCCTTTCATTCACTGGGTCAGACGTAGCAGGGATAATCGCGGTATCGTTAATGTATTCTAGCACGAATCCACGGCGAGTCCATAAAGCCGTGTTACCATAACCTCTTAATTGGCCCTCCCAGGAGCCACCGAGATGGTTCTAACTGTGCGTCGATGGTAAATTTATGGAACCCCAAGGTCCGGGCTAATTCAATTACCGCTCCCATTAGGGCAAACTCTTCGTGGCCCGGTTGGTTCTCTGTCATCCGCAGAAGGTTTTCTTGCGATCGTACAAGGGGAGAACGAGCCGTGGGACCTTTACTCTTGCAAAGTGTATACGGACTCTTGTTTCACTACGCTCTAGACTCGATTTTGTGCTTACAGTTTCAGATCGTTCGGAACTTTTGAAATACAGTGGCTGGAAAAAAACATTTGCATATTAATTCCAACGAATTTTCCAAGAAATCGTTTCTTCGCTGGATTCTATATTTCATATTCATAGTTCATCGCATTTGTTTTTTAGCAATACATTGACAAACGAAAAGAAAATTTGAAATTGATATATGTCTATACGGGTAACTTTCATATTTCTAATCATGTCGATAATACTTTTATATTAAACATTTCTAACCATATTGATAACACTTATTCGTTGTAAAGTATACTGTATCTATTCGTTGCAATTCTCGAATGTAATTGCACTTTATCAAACCTACTGTACTAAACCGAGCTTTTTCCTCAAGCACGCGTCACAATTAAAACTGTCGTTAAAAGTTCATAGTAACGCGAATGATCAAGTACCTATATTCATTTATCCGCGCTAAAACTTCCACGTAAACATTCACTTTTACAGCGCAGCGGTGTTATTGAACGATCACCACCGTCTACCGAATATAGCGGGCGTTTCGAACTTCGAACAGGTTTGTTCGCATAATAGACGCTCGAGGCTACGAGCAACTCCTAGCAGATTACGCCTCATCGTTCACATCAGCGCTGTACGTAAAAGTCTTTTACGATCCTCTCGTTCGGCGCACGCCTTCCAAACGTCGTTGCAACGACGAATCGTTCCTCTCTACTCGCTATTTCTTTCCGCAGAAGCGTTCGTGGTTTTTGATAATGACTATATCAATCATAAAGACGTGTTACGACCACGTTAAAACGCGGGGGAGCTGCTTCAGTAACTTGGCCCGCGGTGAAAATAATCCGCGAGCTCGTGCCGCGGACTTTTACAAGTCTTTGATGGAACGACCCAGCTGGGAGCGGTTTTTTACCGATTGCACATACATGGAACTGATGGCTCGTCGGAGGAAGAAAAATGGGTTTTGTGTGAATTGTGGATGTCGAGTTCGCTGCAGAGGATAGAATCGCTTTAAAGATACTGGCAATGAAATATATAAGTATTAATGGAAATTTAAAGTTGAGGATTTGAAGTTAAAATAAAAAATTGGAAGCAGAATGTTAACCAGGAAAATAGGAAACTAGCAAAGATAACATTTACAAAGACAACTTAAGTATGTGTATTAATCTGTTGACCGAGCAAGACAAGTTATCTCGTTAAAATTTTGTTATTTCGCTCTTGCGTGTGTCGTTTAATTTCTATTAAAAATAAATTATATTGTATAATTATAAAATTAGCTCAAAATTTTCAATTTATATACATGTTCGAAATACAGGATATAAGACAAAATCTAATTAAAATCGTGCAAAATTGATCTCATAAATGTTGTTATTGCGATGTAATTTACAAAATGGAATCTAGGTAGACAATCGTTTAATTCGCAAAATATTATAACGAATACTATATTTTGGGTTTATCTATATACTTTTGCATATTATGTGCATTTTTGCAACTTGAAATATTTCATAAATGTATGAAAATTCACAGTCCGATCACAAGGATTCGCGTTTAAAGTGGAAAAGAAAAATTATTCTCGCGTTAGAAATTCGATTAATTCTTGCGGCCAGAAATTCTTCGACGAAGATTGCAATTAAAGGAGGATAAATTCGTTCTGTCTTGAGTTGAAAGGGAGGAACATTAAGTTCGTTAAACAACAAAAGAAAAAAATAAAGAGAGAAAGAGAGAGAGAGAGAAACAGATGGAGAAAAGGCGAATGCCTTTAACGTGCTCCATCTTCGTTTCGTAACTCTAATGATTTCTCTCATTAGGCAACGTTACTTAGCGTAGCGACGCGCAATCGAGCTTAATTAATTGCGTTTGTCGTCTTCGATTATCCTGATTTCGCGGCGATCCCGTGCTTTTCCTTCGTTTGACGTCTGAGAACAAACGCGTTACAAAACAGCTGGTGCTTATCGACTTCCTTTGATCGATTTTAACGAACGATTTCCACTTGTCCGCTTTAATCGGTAAAATCTCGAATAGCTTTGATTAAGAAATTGTGTAGAATCTTGAACGATTCAGATGTTTATTCTACGTGTTTTCTTTGGCTGAAGCGAGTGCAGTTAATGGAAAAATGAAGTGGTAAGAAATAGCTACTCTTCTGTTAATTTTAGAAACGTTAACACATTTTTATCGAATCGAATAATTTTATATTTTCGATAGAATAAATGTTATAAGTGGTACGAGTAAAATTTTATCCTTCTCAATGAATAATCTTTAACTTAGATACTTAGATAGATTTTTATTTCTTTATCTTATGGTATATCGAACTGTTATTCCATTTGCTTTCTTTTATCATTTTATTTAAGTTATTAATTGTATTAGCTTTTGTACGTTCGTTGTGTCAGATTCAACCAAACTGTATCTTTTATCGTTAGAAAATTTTTTGTTCGAAGAAAATAAGAAAGACTCGCCATTGCCATACCTGATCTCCTGTTTCGATTTTATTCTGAAGATATTTTTAAGCTATTAAAAAGTCCTGTTTTTATTACTGACAGAAACAAAAGCGAAATTTTTCTTGACGCATCGCTTTCCAATTTTTTATGCTTTACCTTGAAAACTTGATATTGCATAAAAGCTATTACTAACAAGAGATGAAACCTCGGAGATTTACTACATCATGTGTTTAAACTGCAATAAATCCAAATGTAACTAGATTAAAACGAAAGAGATGTTCATGGATTTCGAAAACAGGAAACGAAGCTTACTCTTCCATTTCGGTATGTACTTTGAACTCACGAATTATTATGTTAGTAAAACGCCAACTCGATATGTAATAGCTTTTCTATTTTTATGTACTTGTATGCACGTACATACATATACACCTGACGGGTGCCAATTTATGGAAACGTTTGTTTGGAAAAAAAAGATACAAAAAAAAGATAAAATATCGTGTTGGAAGATTCGTTTAATCAAGACTAACGCGTGTTTCATTGTTAGCTCGTTTAACTTCACTTTAAAAACTGCGTTTCGGAAAAAATTGTCTTGTTTTGAGGCAAAACACAACTAAAAAAAAAAAAAAAAAAAAAAATGCAGATGGTAAACGCATAACGATGCGTTCGATTGTACCGAATACTTTGGCAAATAGATCATCTCCTGTAGCAAGTTTAACGAATTTTCAAATATGAACGATCTTTTCCCTTTTTTTGTACATAAGAATATTTGTAAATACATCTTGATCAAATATACTTCGTACTTTTCATTTCTTTATCTTGCTTAAACATTTGTAACGTGACATGAAACAACGTCAGACCACATTACGATGATGCATTTCTGTGATATAAATCCAAGTTTAGATTTTTTAAAAACGCTACGATAAAAATTTCCACGATACCAACACGACGATCCGAGCCTTTTAATTGAGTCGCGAGGACCCCTATCTTCCCTGATCAAAATTCACAAAGAAACTATCCTATAATCCGTTTTAAATCTTCGATTCTTCGCAATCAATGCAATCGATACACTCTGTTCGTCAACTGAACAAAGGCGACTCGGAAAGACGTCAGCGTACAATTTCTAACGAATTTATTACGCGATCGTGGCCCGTGATAATAAATCGAGTCCGCGCCGTAAGAGGTTCGACGGAAATTCATCCGCGGTATCAAAAGGAGAAAGAGAGGGAGAGAGAGAGAGAGAGAGAGAGAGAGAGAGAGAAAAGCGGCTGAACTTTAATTGCGAAGAGTCAGGTAGTCTTTCTTTAGATCTCTAATCTTTTTTCAGATCTCTATACAGGGTGTCCGGCTATAGGTGTCAGGCAATTTAAGGAGTGATTTTTGAAGCCGAAATAAGACGAAAATCGAGAATAAAAATATTGCCTTTCTGGCCTTGTTTTTTTAGTTATTGTTGATTAAAAATCGGCCTACACACGAGTAAATGTTACATAAACGAAAGTAGGTCACAGCTGAAGCAACGGGGTGCATAGTGATCGTCAATCCGAACGACACATGGGCGGCAGCTTACCTCCTACAAGTCGTAAAGAAGAAGACTATAGTATCCAGAGACGTAAACTGCGATTGTGCCGTCCACGGGTGTCCACAAAAAATACAACAAATTAGAATAGATGTTCGATACGTCCTCCGTTTTTTTGTAAATGAAGTCCGACTGTTCTCTTAAAATTTTACCGTAGTGTGTCTTCGTGTGTCCGCAGTAGTAAAAATCGAGAGGATCTATATCCGAGGACCGAGCATGTTTCGACCGATCCACCTGTTTCCAAAACAGCTGGACAAGTGCTTTTGCACTGCGTTGGTAGAATGTGACGATGCACCCATCCTGCAAGTACTGTCTCTTAATGCGTGTGGTTTTTCACGTGTCCAGATATGTTCGTTACGTATTGGAATTGGAAGTGTGAATTTAGTTTCAGCTTGTAAAAACTATTGTAATTATATAAATGGTTATTGTAATAAATTGTCGAAGGCGTCAATTTACGATAAAAATTAAAAGATTATTAAATTTGGTAGCGTTATAATGGAAAAACCTTTTATGACATCAACAAACCGTTACCATTTGATTCATTTTCTGGGACCTTGTCAAACGTATAACAAAAGGTATATAAGGAACACGCAACTCGCGCGCGAGCTCATTTGTGTGTGCAACCCCGTACCGTGAAGATCGAAGAGGAACCTTTGTGAATTAAATTATCAATTTATAACGTTTAAACTATTACTTTGTAACACTTAAGCTATTAATTTGAAACATCTAAGCCATTAATTTACAACATTTAAACTACTACTTTATAACATTTAAGCTATTAATTTCTAACATTTAAACTATTAATTTATAACATTTAAGCCATTAAGTTCTAACATTTAAACTATTAATTTATAACATTTAAGCCACTAATTTACAACATCTAAACTATTAATTTATAACATTTAAGCTATTAATTTACAACATTTAAACTATTAATTCATAACATTTAAGCTACTACTTTATAACATTTAAGCTATTAATTTCTAACATTTAAACTATTAATTTATAACATTTAAGCCATTAAGTTCTAACATTTAAACTATCAATTTATAACATTTAAGCCACTAATTTACAACATCTAAACTATTAATTTATAACATTTATGCTATTCATTTATAACATTTAAGCCATTAATCTAAAACAATTACTTGATTAATTCTTAACAGTTATACCAATAATTTATAACCATATTCTCCCATTAATTCAAAGTAATTATGCTCTTAATTTATAACAGTTGTACCGTTAATCGGAAGCAACTCTACGTTCATTGATTTAAATCAATACCATCAATTCGTAGTGAGTGAATTAATGATTTATTTTGTTTTATTTTATTAACGAAATCTATCAAGTCTGTGAAGTGCTATTTTATTTCTATATAGCATTATTTTTTAATTTTAAATACAGTATTTAATTTCTCATTTCACTATTTCGTATAAAACCAGTGGTAACACAGAGTGTAATTTTAAGATGTAATTTTCCATGTCTGCTCAAAACCAAGGAAACAACACCATATTCATGGAATCAAGGAAGCAAGTGCAATTTAACCGAAGGCAACGACATCTTATCATTCATCCATACGCGCTACAATTGGTACCTCGCATGGTTTCGTTTCTTCAATGATAAGTTCAATATTCAAGTATGATTATGCGTATCCACGTTCTACAGCTATTCTAATTAATAAATTCCAATGCACTACTACTTCTATATACTACTACTATACTACTACTACTACTATATGCTACTTCCTTATTATAAAATAATTTTACATCTCTGCTTCGAATGCTTAAAAACTGTTTATGTAAATGGGACCCGAGCGTAGTTACCTCCTCGTGGTGGGTCCCGGTAATTGGTATCGTTTCCCAAATAATAATACACCAAGTACTATTTTGAATATTAGTATTATTATTTGAGAAACGATATCAAGCTAAAAACTACTTCAATATAGTCTGGTCTTGATCATCCAAAATAGTTTTGGAGATCTAGACTGGACTAATATCCCCCCGCGGGGGCGCCGTGGGACATCGTGGGACATCGTGGGACATCGCGGGACATCGTGGGACACCGTGGGATGCGAGCGTTTTAGCCTTATTTAATCATAAGATAGATACCTATGTTAAGTGCATTGTGAGCTCATCCCGTACAAAGATACTTATCTATCTTGGAACGAAAAATTAAAATCTCGTCTCTTGTGATCCCCTCGCTTACCACACTAGAAAAATTGTTCCCGCGATTTATCGGTTCACGGTCGCTCAGTTCTTTCAAACCGTAGCGTGACGTACTCGCTCGCGCGTATTCCGGGTGCGTGCGGGTCAACGTGCACTAGACAACTCTTGAGATTCGTAAGTCGCCCCAAGAACACCTCTGTCTTGGTGACTGCTCGACGACTGCTCGTCGTTCGCATCGGATCGCGGGAGTTGTCGTCGCGCCGGTGATGCTTGCGAATCTGTTGGGGATTCAGTCGTGGATCTGCAGTCCTGTCCGATTGGTACTTCGGTACTCGGTCAGGGACCTGCAATTTCACGTCCTCCGTAATTCTGTTCGGGCCCGCGGGAGTGGACCCCACTGTTCAGTTGAAGTCAATGCCTTCGTAATCCTGTTCAGCGGTCCCTCCCCGCGAGTGGACCCCACTGTTCAGTTGAGGCCTCTTGCCTTCGCAATCCTGTTCAGCGGTCCATCCCCGGGTTCCACGTGTTCAGTTGGAGTGTGTTAAGTTGCTGGCCTATGTGCTGGATCCACGGCTGAATTACCCGTGGATCACTGGCATCATCGGTCGGCGGCATCGACCGCGACTCGTGTAAGTTTCGAACGGCGAAACAGGAATCGAGTTACGGTCAATTCTTGGGCTTTCCGCTGAACCTCGGGGTTATCTCGTGCACGGGGGTACGTCGCGTAGGTTTGTTAGTTCTTTCGAGAGATCGCGATCTCGTTCGTTCCGGGCGCGCCGCGATTTTTTCCTTTATCATCTGATTCATCGGGCATCTTCTTGTTTTCCCATTTTTAAGGGAAACTTATTGAGATCACGTTAGAGTTTATAACTTTTCAATATCTTCAATATCTCATAGTATCGCAAAAGTAGAACGTTGAGCGGTTTAGTACAGCGACTCGTATGTCCCTTCTGCAAGACACGAAATGGTATATACAGTGTCAGTAGCTACATTTTCTTTTTTTTATTCCAAGTTAGATAAATGTGTGTTTGATACGGAATGCTGCCAGTAGGGATGCGAATTATTGTATGATATTTGTACAGATCGATGTAATCGTTGTGTGGGCGATAGATGTGTGCGTTGTTCTATGTTTGTAAAGATTCATGTAACTGCTGCGTAGGAGATAGGTGTTTCGCGGTTAGGCTACGAAATAACTATCTCTATACGCAGGCCCATGATCAAGTAGAGTCAGAACTCGACATTCTTGCCAATAGGTTGAATGTCGAGACCGATGCATAGTGTTAAATAACTCATGGGCGGGTCTCGTGCGTAGTCACCTCCTCGTGGTGAGACCTGGTAATTGGCATCCTTTTCCAAAAATTAATCAGTTGATTAATCTTTGGAAAACGATGCCAAGCTAAGAACTACGCACCAGTCCAGTTTGGATCTCCAAATGCCGCCAAAAGAATTTTGGATGATCTAGACTGGACTGCACCGTGGGACACCGTGGGACGTCGTTGGTCCAGTATGGATCACCAAAAGCCTCTAAGAGAATTTTGGATGATCTATACTGGACTGCAACGTGGGACATCGTTGGACAACGTTGGACAACGTTGGACACCGTGGGACACCGTGGGACACCGTGGGACACCGTGGGACACCGTTGGACAACGTTGGACAACGTTGGACAACGTTGGACACCGTGGGACACCGTGGGACACCGTGGGACACCGTTGGACAACGTTGGACACCGTGGAATATGTCTTAGCTATGTCGAATCCATTCCGAGCCCATTCTGTACAATGATACTTATCTGACTTGGAACGAGATATAAAAATCTATCCTTTTTGTCTACTGAATCTTGCGGTTATTTTGTGCACAGGAGTGCGTCGCGTGAGTCCATTGATTCTTTTGAAAGATCCCGATGTATAAAATCATTCTCTAATATCAAACCAATTTTTAACGAATTATCTTATTGTTTCAAATTGAGTTATAACATCATAAACTTGCAAATTAGTAACGGGTAGATTCAAATACCTCGAAACAAGGTTTCGCGCGCGTTTGCACAGTATTCTTTAAATATATTTAGTGTCGAACTTTTGAATTCTTGCAAATATTTTCCATTATTTAAAACACGCGACTGTAGTGTATTATTGGAATGTATATTTCGTATTCTAATAACGAAAATTCACAGTATATATTCTAATTGCGAACAATATAATTCTTGCAAACGATTGCATTGCATTCACGTTATTCATGAGCATTTGTTTGCTATCGAAAAATATCTCACAATTTTCAACTACATAATATTTTTCAAACTCGTTCCAATTTCTTAATAATAATTTTTAAGCGTAAAAAAATAGCAGTATTTTCTAAATAAACGTTCGATAGGAAAAAGAAGAAAATTGTCGAAACGACGTTTCGCTTCTTCCTCTCACCCCCCCCCCCCCCCCGCCCTTAAACAATCGCCATTTCCACCACTGGACTTTACACGGTTCCTGCCTGATGTTAGTCTCCCTGATGATATTCGCTGGGATACCGCAGCATCCAGGGTAACGTCCTCTGTTTCTCCGCATCGAACGGTGAGTCGCATGCATTTTTGTTCCTCCGGTCACTCAATCATGTCGTAGGATGAAAGGTCCGAATCGGCACGGGTGATCGGTTGTATTACGTAGAATTTTGTTGCGAGCATAGTGACCGCGGGTATTTTTATACCCGTGAGTAGTAACATTCTTTTTTTAAATTTATTAGTTTAGGATAGGTCTTCTTGCACAGCGCGAGTATAATAATTAGTTTAACTACATACACTTGAGAATATATTCGTGTTATTTATAAATATGCATGTTAACATTCCTTATAAATATTTGCAAATGGCAAATATGTACACGAATATACCTGTTTAACATAAACATACTTGATTTTAAGCAATGAATTAATCGTGACAATATCAAGTCACGTTCGTTTATTTCATTTCGGTTAGAATTTAAAATATGAGTCAAAATTCATTTTTTCCCGTACAAGAATGTGTAAAATTTTACGTGCAAGAAGACACTTCGTGACAGGCAGATTTTTGAATCAAAGCAATAATTTTGAACACTGCTTCTGCACTTTCGAGTATGTGCTTTGATAAAGAGATCGCCTGAGAATATTTCTTTCTTAGTAATATATTTAGAGTCAATTATTCCATTTGATCGAGTCTCAGTCTTTTTCAATTAACGCTACCGTTTTTGCAATATTAAAGTTTTGTTCTGATTTATTAAATTAAAAAAGTAGAGTTACTTAGTTACTATTAAATTAATAAAGTAGATTTAATCAGATACGAAGTAGTAAAATATAAAATCAAAGAACATTAGTCCGTTAAATAAAAATTACACGAACTAATCATTTCTTTTAGATCAGGATTTTCAGGTTTAACCCTTTCCGTGCCCATTGTCAGGATCTCATTCACGTGCCCAGGTGCTACTTGAATGGGAGAAAGACACTGGGCACGATGATCTAGAATTAAGTAATGTAATAATTTGTCAGCGACTGACGATGTGTTAGTGTATCGTGCACGACGTATTTTCCACGTTATGTGTGTGTGTTGTTAGGCCGTGGAACTGCGTCGCTTTTTCTCATTCGTTAAAACTTCAAATATTAAAAATGTCGAGACATATATCGATTCAATTTACGTCTCGATACAATCACAATTTGTGATAATATCGCCCACACGATTAAGTGTAACCACGCTTTAAATATTGCCGTAAATTACAATTATAATTCCAAGTTTACTTACATTTATTTTAACGATATCATTTTCTCAGACGTGTTTTATCACGTTTTACGCAATGGTCACTAGCCTTCGTCAGTCGATTTCAGGAAAACGGTACGTACCTTAGAGTGTGCATGGTGTGTGTTAAGCTCGGGTGTCGGAGGCGTCCCGGGACGTCCTCTCTAGTGTAGGACCTTTGCGCCCGAGCGTTTGTGTGAGAACCGTGGAGCGAGTGTGTTGGTGTGCCTGTTTTGCCATTTTTTAAATATAGCGCTAGGTAGGATAGGTAGTATACTTTCTGGTATGTCTGTTAATTATAAGTAGGTAGGGCCGGACAAGTTGGCACAGTCTCTGGTCGGGTAGGCGCGTTTTCGTGTGACCAACCTGTTTCTGGAAATCTAATTTGAAAAATCGACGGTGAAACTGGCACGAGTAGAGCATGCACTCGTCTCTGGTTTTGCCTTTCGATTTTTCGAATTTCGCGGTCGCGGTCGCGAATGGGTCGAAACGAACGTTTATTGCTCGAGCACGCACATGCGAGTGAGCAACGATTACTACTGTGATCGTTGGTCAGTCCATGTGCACTCCAATCAGCTTCCGCGGTTTATATTTTTATTTTACCTTGGTAAGTTTTTTTTTTTTGTTTGCGATTTAGAAGTCTCGAGCTTAGATTTAAGTTTCAGCGGGCATTGCGCCCGAAGAAAGAAGAGGCTATAAGCCGAAGAGGCCCGGCAAACTGCCACTCAAGAGGGCAACTACTAATGGCTGCCCATCTTCTGGGTCATCCAGAGCATGGGAAGTCATTATTGTTACTACTTTGTCACTATGCTCGATTTTAGTATTTGTAGTAGTAGTAGTAATAGTAGTAGTAGTAGTTTGCTTTTTTGGCCGATGTATATATCGGTCCATCGTCCCATTGGGCAAATCGCGATTTTTCTTATTAGTGTTGCGACAAATTAATTACGGGTTGTATTAGAGTTGCGAAATAACATCGCGGCTTTTCATTAGTGTGGCGAGAAAATGATTACGGTTTGCATTAGAGTTGCGATAAAATAATAATCGCGTTTGCTTTAGAGTTGCGAATTACGATATCGCGATTGTCTTTTGCAATTTTTAGAATTTTTCCTGTTTTCTATTGTTTAAAATTAGATTATAAAAGTGTTAGTTTTCAATTAATTTTATAGTATTGCAAGTAGCAATACCAGAATATTTAAAGTATCTTTTTTATATAGTAAGTAGTAATTTTTATTAAATTCACTATAAGAGTTAGCGTTGCGATAATGTTCCATCGCGAGTTCTGCTAATTTTTCCTGTTAGCGTTGCGATAATGAATGATCGCGTTTTGTTGAATAGAGTTGCGTTCATAAACTGCCCAAACCCTCCGACTGCAATTGTCGGACACTGTTCCTGGATCACACGTACAGCTGCAAGAGCTGTACAAGTGTGATCGTTCATCGGCAACCTCCTACATGGTTGCACTGCGATATGTCAGCCCTCCACTCGCGATTTTTATATTAGTGTTGCGATAAATTAATTACGGGTTGTATTAGAGTTGCGAAATAACATCGCGGCTTTTCATTAGTATGGCGAGAAAATGATTACGGTTTGAAGTAGAGTTGCGATAAAATGATAATCGCGTTTGCTTTAGAGTTGCGAATTGCGATATCGCGATTGTCTTTTGCAATTTTTAGAATTTTTCCTGTTTTCTATTGTTTAAAATTAGATTATAAAAGTGTTAGTTTTCAATTAATTTTATAGTATTGCAAGTAGCAATACCAGAATATTTAAAGTATCTTTTTTATATAGTAAGTAGTAATTTTTATTAAATTCACTATAAGAGTTAGCGTTGCGATAATGTTCCATCGCGAGTTCTGCTAATTTTTCCTGTTAGCGTTGCGATAATGAATGATCGCGTTTTGTTGAATAGAGTTGCGTTTACAAAATGCCCAAACCCTCCGACTGCATTTGTCGGACACTGCTCCTGGATCACACGTACAGCTGCAAGAGCTGTGCAAGTGTGATCGTTCATCGGCAACCTCTTAAATGGTTGCACTTCTATCTCTCGCTATTAGTGTTGCGTATTGCTTAAATACGAGTGCGTAGATTTATACTTATTAGCGTTGCGTACCAAATATCGGGAATTTTCAGACTTTTCTTTTTTTTTTTTTAATGGTAGATTAGATATAACGAAGCACTCATCGCGTTTGATTTTGAGAATTTTCTGTTTCATAAATATTATTAGTAAATTAGTGTTGCGAAATAAGAATATTCAGTTCCACTCTCGGCGTGTTGATCGGGTTTATATAGAGTGGAAGACGATTGAATTTTAGTAGCCCTTCTGGCTACTGCTTTGTTTCCTTTTCAGCTCCCCTTATTACCACGTTTATTACTGAAAATACTGCTATAAGACATATTTCTTTGTCAGCGTTAACGTTACCATGACTGCTAAAATACAGAACTTTATTACAAATGTATAATATATATATATATATATATATATATATATATTTACATATATGAATCTGTGAGGGATTTCATGCGCAACAAAGTATTATAATGAAATATCTTAATGTTGCTATGAAGGCTTAAAATATTTTTTAAAATTGAATTCATTGCAATTGGAACTAGTGCTGGTGATTGTTCGTTCTTAGAACCATAACTTTTAACATTTTTTCGACCGCGATATTTTCAATCTTTTAACAGTAATGTAGAATTTTATAAATATTCGAATTTCATATTGAATTTTTTATTCAGATTAAATTCAATCACTTAAAATACTTGTTTTCAACGTAACCCTAGTTTCGATTAAAAAGATACAAATGATTCTCTATATTTGCTAAAATTTAATCAATAGTCATTTGATCTATAATTAACCATTATTAGTAGTTTATTTTCCATGTATAAAATGTTCTCGTTTTAAAGATACCTGTTTCTTTCATATACCAAATCAAGTAAATGAGTTTGTTTCAAATTTATCAATTTGCAGAAAGTACATTTCAGTTATATATATG
This sequence comes from Bombus huntii, assembly GCF_024542735.1. NCBI lineage: Eukaryota > Metazoa > Arthropoda > Insecta > Hymenoptera > Apidae > Bombus > Bombus huntii. The sequence goes on from NC_066244.1 coordinate 6,130,240, forward strand.
ACAATTTCATAGCATATTAAATATGTATGCTAGATACCCAAATGATTTTTCTTCCATTGTCTGATTGTTCAGGCTTCTTCCCGTTCCCTATTTTAAAAAGAAACATATTGCGGTAACGTTGGAGTATATAACTTTTCGATATTTTCATAAGTATAGTACAACGTGTCGTATGTCTCTTTTGCAAGACTCAAAATTGTATACGCAATGTCAATAGTTCCATTTCCATTCTTTCGTTCCAAGTTAGACAAATGTATCTTTGATACCGAATGTTGCCAGTACGGTTGCGAATTACTGTACAATGTCTGTACTGATCGATGTAATCGTTTTCGCAAATTAATCAGTTGATTAACTTTTGGAAAACCACAACATCGATAAGTACAAACATTGCACAATAATTCAATACCAAGCTAAGAACCACGCTAATACAGTCCAGTTTGGATTACGAAAAGCCACGAAGAGAATTTTGGATAATCTAAACTGGACTGCAACGTGGGACGCCGTTGGACGCCGTTGGACGCCGTTGGACATCGTTGGACGCCGTGGGATACCGTCGGTAAAGTTTGGGTCTCCAAAAGCCTCCAACAGAATTTTGGATGATCTAGACTGGACTGCACCGTGGGACACCGTGGGATACCGTCGGTCCAGTTTGGGTCTCCAAAAGCCTCCAACAGAATTTTGGATGATCTAGACTGGACTGCAACGTGGGACACCGTGGGATACCATCGGTCCAGTTTGGGTCTCCAAAAGCCTCCAACAGAATTTTGGATGATCTAGACTGGACTGCAACGTGGGATACCGTCGGTCCAGTTTGGGTCTCCAAAAGCCTCCAACAGAATTTTGGATGATCTAGACTGGACTGCAACGTGGGACACCGTGGGATACCGTCGGTCCAGTTTGGGTCTCCAAAAGCCTCCAACAGAATTTTGGATGATCTAGACTGGACTGCAACGTGGGACACCGTGGGATACCGTCGGTCCAGTTTGGGTCTCCAAAAGCCTCCAACAGAATTTTGGATGATCTAGACTGGACTGCAACGTGGGATACCGTCGGTCCAGTTTGGGTCTCCAAAAGCCTCCAACAGAATTTTGGATGATCTAGACTGGACTGCAACGTGGGACACCGTGGGATACCGTCGGTCCAGTTTGGGTCTCCAAAAGCCTCCAACAGAATTTTGGATGATCTAGACTGGACTGCAACGTGGGATACCGTCGGTCCAGTTTGGGTCTCCAAAAGCCTCCAACAGAATTTTGGATGATCTAGACTGGACTGCAACGTGGGACACCGTCGGTCCAGTTTGGGTCTCCAAAAGCCTCCAACAGAATTTTGGATGATCTAGACTGGACTGCAACGTGGGACACCGTGGGATACCGTCGGTCCAGTTTGGGTCTCCAAAAGCCTCCAACAGAATTTTGGATGATCTAGACTGGACTGCAACGTGGGATACCGTCGGACCAGTTTGGGTCTCCAAAAGCCTCCAACAGAATTTTGGATGATCTAGACTGGACTGCAACGTGGGACACCGTGGGATACCGTCGGTCCAGTTTGGGTCTCCAAAAGCCTCCAACAGAATTTTGGATGATCTAGACTGGACTGCAACGTGGGATACCGTCGGTCCAGTTTGGGTCTCCAAAAGCCTCCAACAGAATTTTGGATGATCTAGACTGGACTGCAACGTGGGACACCGTCGGTCCAGTTTGGGTCTCCAAAAGCCTCCAACAGAATTTTGGATGATCTAGACTGGACTGCAACGTGGGACACCGTGGGATACCGTCGGTCCAGTTTGGGTCTCCAAAAGCCTCCAACAGAATTTTGGATGATCTAGACTGGACTGCAACGTGGGACACCGTGGGATACCGTCGGTCCAGTTTGGATCTCCAAAAGCCTCCAACAGAATTTTGGATGATCTAGACTGGACTGCAACGTGGGACACCGTGGGATACAGTCGGTCCAGTTTGGGTCTCCAAAAGCCTCCAACAGAATTTTGGATGATCTAGACTGGACTGCACCGTGGGACACCGTGGGATGCCGTTGGTCCAGTATGGATCACCAAAAGCCTCTAAGAGAATTTTGGATGATCTATACTGGACTGCAACGTGGGACATCGTCGGTCCAGTGTGGGTCACCAAATGCCGCGAAAAGAATTTTGGATGACCTACACTGGACTACAACGTTGGACACCGTGGGACGACGTTGGACACCGTTGGACAACGTGGGACATCGTTGGACACCGTTGGACACCGTTGGACACCGTTGGACATCGTTGGACACCGTTGGACGCCGTTGGACGCCGTTGGACGTCGTGGGACACCGTTGGACAACGTGGGACACCGTTGGACAACGTGGGACACCGTGGGACACCGTTGGACACCGTGGGACATCGTTGGACAACGTGGGACACCGTTGGACACCGTGGGACACCGTTGGACACCGTGGGACACCGTTGGACATCGTGGGACATCGCGGGACATCGCGGGATGCGTTCGTTTTAGTCTTACTAAATCGTTAGGTAGATACCTATGTTAAGTGCATTGTGAGCTCATTCTGTACAACGATATTTATCCATCTTAGAACGAAAAAAGGAAAATCTCGTCTCCCTCCACTCGCTTACCACACAGTACTTATTGTACTCGCGATTTATCGGCTCGCGATCACTCAGTTCTTTCAAACTGTCGCGTGGCGTACTCGCTCGCGCGTATTTGGAGTGCGTGCGGGTCAACGTGCACGAGACAACTCTTGAGATTCGTAAGTCGCCCCAAGGAGACCTCTGTCTTGGTGACTGCTCGACGACTGCTCGACGTTCGCATCGGATCGCGAGAGTTGTCGTCGCGCCGGTGATGCTTGCGAATCTGTTGGGGATTCAGTCGTGGATCTGCAGTCCTGTCCGATTGGTACTTCGGTACTCGGTCAGGGACCTGCAATTTCACGTCCTCCGTAATTCTGTTCGGGCCCGCGGGAGTGGACCCCACTGTTCAGTTGAGGTCAATGCCTTCGTAATCCTGTTCAGCGGTCCCTCCCCGTGAGTGGACCCCACTGTTCAGTTGAGGCCTCTTGCCTTCGCAATCCTGTTCAGCGGTCCATCCCCGGGTTCCACGTGTTCAGTTGGAGTGTGTTAAGTTGCTGGCCTATGTGCTGGATCCACGGCTGAATTACCCGTGGATCACTGGCATCATCGGTCGGCGGCATCGACCGCGACTCGTGTAAGTTTCGAACGGCGAAACAGGAATCGAGTTACGGTCAATTCTTGGGCTTTCCGCTGAACCTCGGGGTTATCTCGTGCACGGGGGTACGTCGCGTAGGTTTGTTAGTTCTTTCGAGAGATCGCGATCTCGTTCGTTCCGGGCGCGCCGCGATTTTTTCCTTTATCATCTGATTCATCGGGCATCTTCTTGTTTTCCCATTTTTAAGGGAAACTTATTGAGATCACGTTAGAGTTTATAACTTTTCAATATCTTCAATATCTCATAGTATCGCAAAAGTAGAACGTTGAGCGGTTTAGTACAGCGACTCGTATGTCCCTTCTGCAAGACACGAAATGGTATATACAGTGTCAGTAGCTACATTTTCTTTTTTCTATTCCAAGTTAGATAAATGTGTGTTTGATACGGAATGCTGCCAGTAGGGATGCGAATTATTGTATGATATTTGTACAGATCGATGTAATCGTTGTGTGGGCGATAGATGTGTGCGTTGTTCTATGTTTGTAAAGATTCATGTAACTGCTGCGTAGGAGATAGGTGTTTCGCGGTTAGGCTGCGAAATAACTATCTCTATACGCAGGCCCATGATCAAGTAGAGTCAGAACTCGACATTCTTGCCAATAGGTTGAATGTCGAGACCGATGCATAGCGTTAAATAACTCATGGGCGGGTCTCGTGCGTAGTCACCTCCTCGTGGTGAGACCTGGTAATTGGCATCCTTTTCCAAAAATTAATCAGTTGATTAATCTTTGGAAAACGATGCCAAGCCAAGAACTACGCTAATACTATCCCGTTTAGATCACCAAAAGTCACGGATGGAATTTTGGACGATCTGAAGTGGCAACGTGGGACACCGTGGGACACATTGTGTATTAGATACTTCTGTATGGTACATATTTCATTTTATTATTTTGTACATTTTGTTTAACTCTTAATCATAATTAATTATTATAATTATAAATGATAACCAATTAGTTTTCGTCATTAACACGACGATAAAAGTCGAAAATTTTAATGTGCATATATATATGTGACTATATATGAAACAGTGCGCCATATAGAATTACAATTAAATTAAGATTTCATTTAATTTTGAGATTTCAAGTTTTCATAAATCCTAGTCAGGTTTCTAGTTTTCGCGTCGGTATTTTTTCTGAAGCTCCTTTTGCTATTCGTTTCGCTGTTTGTTTTGAACATTGCGCAAACGCACATCGAAAGTAGTATTTATTTGATGATAAATAAATTTTAGATTTTTTTGCGTAAAAGGAGGGTGGATGGGTTGCGGATAGGGCGAGTCTTCACTCGCAGCTCCTCCTTGTGGTGAGACTTGGGTAATCAGTAGTATTTGATATATAATTACTAATTGTATTACTGTGCAGCAAAGCAATTAACTGTATAACTGGTATAATTATTAATTATATGGCAAGTAATATGAGCTAATTAGCTGTGATCCTGACTAGGTACTCATATCAATCATAAAAATTAGTGAAATATAATTCAGACATAACTTAGAAGTGTAACTAATAACAAGTACTTTTGGTAATTAGTAAAGTAGAAATATGAATGGACTATTCTAAAATTAAATAACTCCACCCAAACCTTTTATGGATTTCCATGAGTACGTAGGTTTAATGTTCAGTCTACCATTTCTTTTGCAAAACGTCTCGCGGGATTGTTTACGTATCTGAATATCACGGTCTTCTTTGTGAAGTAAACTGCCTCTTATGTGTGATTCGAATTGAGGATCACTGTGCGCCTTGTTGATTAGCTAACCTCCCTTCGTTTGTGTAAGGAGGTTTGCTCGCGTGCAGGGATATTGTAGTCGATTTTTAATTGTCACTAACAAAGCAATTTTTTTATTCTTGATTTTCGTCTTATTTCGGCGACAAGAGTCACCCCTTAAATTATGTTGAAATAGTAGCTGAATTCCCTGTATATGTATATAGTACATACTACGTTCTACATAGGATGGACCAGTTAAATGGGATCACCTAAATGAGTCGCCCAGGAGCCATACCGACCAACTTCGCAAATTAAAATGCAATGAAAGAATGATATAATTGCAAACATTAAACATTAACCACAACTCCCGCTGGTATACCTTGGATTATTCTAGTGTCGGTAGCACACTTTTCATTCAAAGTTCAACAAAACGGCGACAAAAAATCGTACGTCGTGTTTTAAGAGGTCGTCGTAAAGGAGAGGCGATCAATCTTCAAATCCATGGTGATTTCAGTCATAGAAAAGATTTTTCAGTGTCCGTAGAGACGTCTGAATTTGTAAAAGTTTCGAGAAGACAAAACGTTCTCGTTTTTTCCATCTGCTACACGATGTTAGAACATCTTTGAAAAAAATGATCTCGCTATCATAAAAGTCGTACGCTCTTTTTCACCAAGTTACAACAGTTTAAATATCGACAATTTTTCATCGGAAATTTAGTTTTTTTATTTAACTTTGCACAGTATATTTTATTATAAATCTGTTATTTTATTTTCATCAGATGCATCTCATAATGAATTACTAAATAAAGTGCAATCTGTTGGAGTTTTCCAATAAATATAACGAGTAGGTATTCCAATATTTATAGCCGGCAGTGTATTCATTGGAGTACGTGCAATAAAAGTATGTACAAATACTTTTTGTAACCACCGTAGTTATTCAAGTGATTCGATTTACCCGGTACACCCTATATATATCTATATACCTCCATATATTTATATATAGATATATACTATATATATATATCGATAGAACCTATCCTTTCGTTTAATACCATCGATTCGAGATGGACGACTATCGCTCGACGAACGAGTAAAAGTCGCCGTTGCTTCGAGTAGGTACGATCGTTAAATCCCCGACCTCATCGACGACTTAACCACCCCTCGAATCCGGAAGAGATAGTGGCCATTCACGGAGCTGAATGAACTCCTTGCCAGGACTGTTTCGACACTACCCTTTTATACGATGTTCGCGATGGACCTGACGTTTTAAACGACGTTAAACTTTCTCCTCGGTTTCTCAATCTCCTAGTTATAGTGTCACGTTCCTTGGATCATTTCAATTCGACAACGATCGTGTTAGGTTGATTGACTCGAATTACCAAGAAGAGAATCGTGAACCCGAAAGAGGCGTTTCATGATAATCGTTGAGATAACAGGCGTTGCCGTATTTTGGGTTTATTGTGATGTTAATGGCTCGTAAGATCGTTTGTGTGTTGTGTAATAGATGCGACTCTTAAGTGGAAAGTAGTATCGAGATGCTTGGATTACTTCGAGGCTTCGTAATCTGGAGAAAATTTGTGATCGTTATAGATCTTCGAAATGGAGAAAGTTCCATTATATTCTATTATTATAAGCGTTTAATTCTACTCTATGCAATTTTTGTAAGTCCCTAATTCTCTCATAAATAGCTTTCTTCTCAAATAAAATATTTTACTTTAATTTTAAAAATATTTTGGCAAATATTTCTCAAAAGTATTTTACTCGTAATCACAATTTATCTGATGAAATGTTTAGCAGTGAGGAATGAACATCGTGTGTCGTCGTTTTCTAAGATTACAAAGAACTCGTTAAATAAATTTCTATTTACGTTCTCGTTTTCTAAGTTTGCATAAAGATCCACAGCCTAATGACCGTATTTTGTAAAATTGTTCGAAGAAGAGACAAACGGTGCCGCGTAAATAAATTCGTCTACGAAATTTGAAATTTAAAGCAGATCGTATTTTAAGTAATCTTTTTCCAAGAGAAGTATTCTCTCATTGTTTTCAGTCATTAGAGGCACAGCCATTTGTGGGAAAAAAATTCGCCGAGTTTCAAGTACAAAAACTTTAATTAGGTCCAAGGGCGGAAATAAAAAATCGAACATAATGGAAGATTGCGCTGAACACTTGGCACGAATTCAACAAGGAAAACCGGCTTACCTATCGTCTACATTAAAGCCGCGAAAAATGTTCTTACAAAGAGAAAGAAGAAAGAAAGAGTAAGAAAAGTACAAACCCATCAAAAACTACACAGGAAAAAGCAAGAGAAAGAAGAAAGAGCAAGAAAAGCAAAGACTTGTTAAAAAATATAAAAATCGTATTCAGAGATCCACTTCTGTCGACTGTTAAATCACAATTATACTTAATTCTTTCAGTATTCTGAAAAATATAATTTATTTGAAGACTGAAAGACGACGAGCGAAAGAAGTTAATTTTATAATATTACTTTCTATACAAGTACGCAAGTTTCTCGAACTGAGATATACAGGGTGGTTAGTAACTGGTGGTACAAGCGGAAAGGGGGTGATTCTACGCGAAAAAAAGTCGAAAATATAGAATAAAAATTATTTTTTTTTATTTTTCCATCGAGACAACGATCTACAGTGAGATCCGTTATAACGAGACGTGATAAAGTGCACGCGTACCGAGCGAAAATTCAGAGTCGATTTTCTCGAAAACAAAGCCTCGAACGAAAAATTTTTATTCCATATTTTCGACTTCTTTTTTCGCTTAGAATCACCCCCTTTCCGCTTGTACCACCAGTTACCAACCACCCTGTAGAATCAAATATTAATCAGCGAATGACTTTTACGTATTATTTTTGAAACAAGTATTGCATTAATGTCAAGAGGGAAAGAGTTAAGCGTTAAACAAACGCAGATTTCTAATATTTTAATATTCACGACTCCCATAACGATTTATCACACACGACTGAAAGAATCGACGAGGACGAACGTGTATCAGGAATAACGACAAAAATTTAATTAACCGTAAGAATAGAGTCCGTCGGAAAGTTCCATCGGAAGTTGACCGTAACGGCGTCCCGAGTCCTTGGCAGGGATCCAGCCGCGAAAATCGTCTTAGCTGGCCGACAGAAGCAGCGGGAAAAGGTACTAGGAAGGTGGATTGAGGGAGGGTCGTAGAACAAGAAGGCTCGTACGGTCTTTAACGTTGAGGTAGGACAGCTCTAAGCTTTCCACGACCAGATCCTTCGGTCGGCTCTCTTACCCTTGTCTTTCACCCTTTTTGTTCCTGCGGAGATCTCTCGCGTCGAAGGATGCTGGCTTCCGTAACGTGGAAGAGAGAAAGACGACAAGAAGCAGCCAGTGATTTAGTGTACGGTCGCAGTACGCCAGGGGAATGCCGCGGAAGAGAGTCGAGATAACGTTGGAAAGAGGAAGAAGCCAAGACGGATGATTTTAAAGGAAGATGATGGCTATTACATACGCTATAAGTAGGTCATAAGTATCGGGATTCTTTGGTCGTCTTGCAATAAGAGTATGTCGATTTTATCGAGATGTACGAACGAATTAATCACTCGCGGCGTAAGTACACACGATACGAACTCCTGTTTTCTCTAATTGTTCAAAATTAATAAAATGTTTTTACTAAATTACCAAGATCAGAATCGAACCGGATCAAATCTAACCTTTATCAAATCAGGATCAATATCGATATATTGTTCTACGTGCAAATATCACGCAACTTACAAGAAATGTTCAAACCTTAAAATATTTTTTAATACATACTAACATATGCCCAATTTCACTGTACGAGATCGTTGAAATAACCGTAAGCTTTCCAAGATGAATAAATGATACATACAGTGATTCTCATTGATAGAATAGATTTCAAGATGTTGAACATTATTTTGCTTATACTTTGTTAATACGAAAGAGTATGTGCATTGAATAAATAAAATACATGTTTGCTTTAAAAATACCGCTTCGTTCGAAGCCGATATCGTTAGCGGTTTCAGAGGTATAGCGCTTGGAAAACAGTATTTAAAACGTGCGCAATGTCAATCTGAATAGTGTGGAATGGTGTGACCTACTTTATTCCTGGAAATGTGTGCGTCGCCTCTAGCGAGAGTACAAAAACGCTGACTCAACGTCTGTCGCCGACTCAACGTCTGTCGCTGACTCAACGTCTGTCGCTGACCAGCGCGTGTGGTCTACGCTTGTGATAGACCAGCGAGAGGCTTGCGTGTGAGAGAGCATCATCGAAATGCTCAAAACTGTGTTTCGTTTTAAACGATTATATCTTGGCAACGGAGAGTCGTATAGATACGAAGTAAAAGGTGCTGGACAGGGGAGAGTGTCAGGTTTATAAAAATGTAGGTTTTTGTGCGTTTCGATAGGAACGAATTACGCCATATACGCGGTATTAAGATGTTTGCAAAAGCAGTACGCAAAAGAAAATAAAATGCTCTCAGACAGATCTCCAAAATTATCATAAAAGTCGCTACTTTCATCTGTAGAAGAAAATTTCCAATGATGAAGAAAACATATGTACCGAGATTGCTATATCTACTTAAAAAAATACTCCAATCCCTAACTTATTTTTTGTTGGAAATCCAATACCAATCGACGATTCTTAATTCTTTTCCAAATATTCATTCCTTAATGCGAAAAGTATTAAAAGAACGATCATAGTAATTTTACTTGTGCTGCAACTATAATGTAATTATCTGACAAAAGGTAGAGCAGAATTTCGTATCCGCATTCGCTAGCTTGCTGTCCATTTTCCTATCCTTTTCACTCTCTGTTCCTCGTGCGGAAAACAGATACGGAGTGCTAGCTTGAAAGCTGGCTGGATCGTTAAAAGTCTCCAATTACCGGAGTGGAATCGTGAACCTCTTGGAGGAAGTCTGTTTGCAGCTGCAGCTGCAGCAATCGCGCCACGTTTTCCAGTCTCGAACGATGCTACCACTAAACTTCCACTTTTCTCTTCTCTCCTGTGTCTTTCTCCTTCTTTTTTCGACTAGCTCGTCCCTCTTCGTCTGAGGTCGACTATTGTAGCCGGCGACAACGCTGACGCCTTTCGTGAAATTCGTGAGAAAAGCGGACTTTCGTTCGTAGATTCGGCGAGATTTCTCAGAGTATCGCTATTAATGCTGTCTTCACGATGGATCAATTTTTGACAAAAAGACGACTAAGTTTGAATAAGAAACGAAGATTCTAATTTTTATCAGATAAAATAAAATTATATATATTGTATTATATATTTCCATATCGTATGAATTTTGTACATTTTTACGCGTCTAACCGTCAGTTGGCGCGACGTAGAACAAATTGCTGAGAGACATAATACGACAGAGAAATAACATGAAACTCCGCAGTCCGTTTATCAAACGTACAGTAAAAGATTATTATAAACTGCCACAAACGTTATAAACTTCCCAAACAACCTAATATATTAACAAAATTACAAGAAAATCACGATGAAAATTTCGATTCCCAAACGCGCAACTCGTCAATAATTTACTGGATGGCGTCGACCACAAAAGCATCGGTCCCTAAAGCACTTAAAAACAACGCGTCTCGTGTCGAGGAAAGGCGATAATCCATTTCTCTGACGGAATTATTCATTTGTCGAGAATATTTCACGCAACCATGAAGCGTGCTCGCATAGTAGAGTACCGCGTCGCGTAGCTAGTAGACAAGCAGATATGCAGTCCAAACTGAAGTAGTAATATAGGCCGTGCAATATATCCGCGTCAGGTTGACCAATGCCCTGTCCAAACCGCCATACATCAACTGCTGTATTGTGGCCACTTCGGATTATCCTGGCTTTGAAACGGCCACGATTTCGAATTTCCACGTTGCGACTTTCGCCGCGTTTTCACCGGCTTCAAACGTTCGTTCCCTCGACGCTTTTCATTCCGACGCATCGAATTCGCTATCCCATGTCATCGAGAGCCCCGGAGCCACGATTTTTGGTTTTCATCGGGTTTCACCTGTTTCGTCAATAGAACGTAGGCTGCTTGTCTATGGTACAGGAAATTTCGAAATTGTAACGCACGGAACGCCGATCTCGAATCGTCACATTCTACACGATCGTCTACACGTCTGGCCGTATTTTCGCGGGTTTTCAGCTTTTTAATTAAGAGAGAGAAAGATAGAAGAGATTAATGTAGAAAGGAGTAGAAGAGTATCGAGTGTTTTTCAGGGGAAATGTTTGATCGTTGTACGAATATTGTGTTGTGTTGTTGCGAGGAATATATATAAAGTATTGTCAGTTTTGAGATATTTGTTAAAATTAGGTGGAATTCTATATTATTTTTTTAAATCGAAGCGTTGTTATCTTGTTTAATAAAATTCACTTTTATATCGCATTAATTTTTCTAACGCAAATATTTAATACCAAACCTAGCATATAGATACGTAATCTTATTCATTCGCTTCTTACAAAACAATAATCTAAAAATTTAAGTTAGACAAATAAAACATAACTCGAACAAATTTATTATAATAGCAATAGTAATTTATTTGACAACGTATAATGTATCAATGTTCATATATACTTCAAACTAATCTCTTAATAAACGTTTAAGTTTCCTCAATAAAAAAGCATAATAGAAATTAAATTACCAAGAAATCTCACACATAACGAAGAATGTCACACAGAAATGTTGACTCTTAACGATCTAACGCACTACCATATTCACGCAACATGTAACCAAACTTACGTCCAACTTAAATTCAAATATTTTCAAGCAAATCGTACGAACGAGAAAGTCGAGGAATGATTACCAACCCCGTCGTTCGTTTCTCTCCTCGTATTCGAAAAGTTCCATAATGTCTCCCTCAGCTGCAGATCGACCACTAAGAAGAGCAGAACGATCCACCTTGCGAGACTATCAATCAAACTTTCCACCGTACCGGACGATAATTCAGTCGGATCACGCGCGACGGGTTCATTTAGTTTTATGAAAGAAACGCGGGAAACAGCTTGTCGGTCAGCTTATTGGCCAGAGCGCACTGTATCCGGCCACAGAAACAATTAAGGAGACCCGGATCGTGATACACGTTCTCGTTACCGCTGGAACTTCATCGAGGTGTTGCCGCACCCTATGTGAAACTTTCGCCAATTAACCGGTGAATCGGGGAACAAAAGGAACAATCATAGTCCAACCTGGTAATCAATTAGAAGACCCAATATCTTCAGGAAGAAGAGGAAGCTTATGGCACGCTATTGATTGTTGTTGTGTAGAATTTCGACGTGTTAGAAAATTATGCAATATACTGTGGTATGTTTTAAATAATATGTAACACTGTGTCTTTGAGGGACAAAAAGATGAAATTAAACGCAACTACAGAAATTGGATTTAAACGTACAGTCGTGATTTGCAATTTGGTTTGTTACGAGAGGCCGTGGAGATTTAAATCGATAAAAAAGAATTAAATAGTAAAAATAATAAATATATAGTAAATAGTAACAATAAGGAAATGTAACGAAAAAATTAATCGACGACATGTGTTTTATACGTCTGACTCGCTGTATATGACTGAATATGATCCGTTTTTATTTACGAGTTCGATACATTCGAATACTCTGAAATTGAAAAATGAAAGGATATGGGAATTATAAAGCTGAAATTCGTGAAACCTACTATCTGTTGAATTATATATACATATAAATACAAAATTGTCATTTTACTGTAAAATTTCAACTGTTCTTGGAAGATACGCTTCAACGAATCTATTCTTCGGAAATATTTAGCTGTCATAGCTGTTTAACCTGGAGAATCGATATACTAGACAATGTTCTGGTTTATCTTTGGACAAGTACTTGTGTCTAGGATATCTTAGCTGTTATTGAGAAATGGGAAGTAATCTTCCACAGAACTCACCTCAAACTATAACTCGCCAGAAATTCCTTATCATACTCAGTTACCCCAGGAAAACTGTTAAATAAAGTAACAAACAACATTTTGTGATTTTTATCTTTAAAATATTGTAGGAAATTTTAAATCGTGCGTTCCTTTATTAAATTTCATCAAGTGGAAATATTTTCTAATTTCCGAAATATTGCTGACCTCGATCTAAAAATATCCTAATTCAAAATCGATAAAAGTGGGCTGTGTGCTGATTGGCTGATATCCAAAACGTTGCAGCGAACGAGCAACGCCATAAAGTTCCCACTAATTCCCTGCTCAGGATAAAAGAAAAAAGAAAAAAGAAAAAAACAAGGGATAATAGAGGACTTATCGTCAGGGCAAATGGAAACTCGAATCATCTCGAGAAACAGAGGGAATTCTATTCACATTTCACATCTGCCACTTCAGATCGATTAACTTTTGAGGTTGAAACTGTACACTGGCTATTATCTTAATTGAAAACAGTCGGACAAGTTTAGTGGGATTTTAGGATCAAGTGTAAGCGAGTCTGTTGGCTCGTGGTTTCATTAACCTGCAGTGAAGATAGCGGATTAAATGTTCTTCTTAATCTTGCAGGACATGTGCTTGTCTGTTAAAAGTAGCTGAAGTACTTGAAGAATTGCATAAAAATTTTGATAAATTTCTAATCAGAAATTATTCTCGATAAACAGAATCCAAATGTAACGTATATTTGTTATATTTTAGGGTTCGATAAAACACGTGATGATTGCAAACTTTTGGCCGGCAAGAATGTAACGAGACAATTTAAATTTACGTAGAAAGATCGAAATAGATTGTGAAAGTAAAGATTTAAGTATATGTAGCTAGTTTGATAAAAGATGGATTAAGATTATTTAGATTATTTTAGATTTAGATTAAGATTATTTAGATTATCTTAAATTTAGAGAATTTAGATTATCTTAATTTGAAAGATGGAGAATTATAATTGTATCATCACTTTGCGTCGTAAAAAAGTATGAAATATAGCATGTAGCAGTTAATTCGTAACTTTCTACACTTGTATTACAGATTAACTAGTGGGCGAAGCTGCTTAGAAATTCAAGAGTAGAATGCTTCCCCTGTAGCGACCGCTTTAAAGCGACTTTATTAAGTCGCTGGTACTATAAACGTATATTAAGTTTTCAACGATAAATTATGAGATCTTGACGTACATTCGCTTTACCATGTTACTATGAAAGTAAACGAAACCAACGACTTCTGATCTCTATATTAGAACCTCTTCTTTTAGGATCTTATCTTGCACTTATAAAAAAGAAAAAAAATTAAATATTTCGGAAGATTTCATGGAATATGAAATTTAAATAATTAGATAATTAATTCTCCGGGTTGAATTATACGAAGAATTTTGTATTGCTTTTGTATAATATTCCTACACCAGAGAAATATTTCCTTAATTTCCGGAATATATAACAATCGTTTAAAAAATTATTATTTAACGCATTTCTGATATAATGTAGAAAGTGGAATAATTTGTAATATAGCATACAAATTTTTAATATGGAACAAAAATTGCCAAGTCAGCAGATTCTACGGCATTCTATAAAAATATATTAAAATACAAGATTCTAAAGATTAATAATACAAATGTAATTTTCACGAACTTTCTTCAATTTTGACAAACGTTTGAATTCATAATCCATTTACATGGTGTATCATTGGACATGCATATGCTGTGAATTTTTCTGGAAACATGTTGTAAAGTACGTCTATCCGAGTACCTGCTGCTACTCAAATTCAATTTCGTCGGGTGTATGCCGGCGACACGATTCCACGAGAGAAGAAGGCATCGCGTCGATTGAAATGCTGATCGATCGTAACATCACGATCAAACATGATTTAAGGATCTCTTTGCTGCTACGTGGCAGGATCAGACCAAGCTTGGCCCAACTCCTGAAACTTTTGAATTGTATTTACTTGTAAGAGTTCCATGGATCGAATAACAATTACCGTGAGCCTGTGCTCGAGATGACTTTTGCTAGCGTTTAAGCAAATTCCTTCCTGACACGTATTCTCATATCTCTAGGATTTCTCATATGAATTTCAAACTTTGTTGGGAAAGATTTTGAAATAATGGAGATAGATAGATTTCATCGTGTATACGTGCTTTAAAAATTTGTTGATTACTTTATTACTATACTTCATTATACATTTTGAACTTTTCTCTTGTTTGTTCACATAAAACGCAGACAAAAATGACGATAGAAGGAAGGACCTATTTAATAAC
Source organism: Bombus huntii (assembly GCF_024542735.1). NCBI lineage: Eukaryota > Metazoa > Arthropoda > Insecta > Hymenoptera > Apidae > Bombus > Bombus huntii. The sequence continues at coordinate 6,145,323 of NC_066244.1, forward strand.
AAATATTGTAGTAAAGAATAAAAAGAATAAAGAATTGTAGTATAGAATAGAAGATAGAGTAATACAGAAGAGAACAAAATAAATCTGCAAAGAGACTGAAAATGAATATATTGAACAGAAATATAACATTAACAACAAATATCATTTCATCGATCAACGTTTAACAAGCTCAATATCTACTGTGTAATTTGTCGTAGAATATTATATTATTAACTTAATTTAATATGACATATTTCAATTATTTGAACATAATTATTACAGAATATTCAATTATATAGTAAATTGCATAATAATTATCATGCGACATTTTCAAGCGTATCAAGAGTGGTATCGTATATTATTTTCACATGACTGTAACCAAAAATTACAACAATTGTTGATGCTATGGGGTTGCTAAATGTCTAGCTTGAAGCAGTTCCAGTCGAAAATTGATATACGGGAGTTGGTGCTGCAAGTTCTACTCGCTTTGAATTGAATTTTTAGCTTTTTTTTAGCACGATTATGAAACTGATTTAAGGATGAACGTTTAAATCGTCGCATTGGCTTGGATAGTTTCATAATCATTTTATATGCGGTTTAAGTTGCCTTAACTTATATTACCAGCGACGACCTTTTTACCTACAACCGAACTCGAAGCCAGTTTTAAAGTTCATTTACCGAACTCGATCGTTCCATGAGTTCTCGTAATTAGTTCGCAAATAGCGACGAAACGCAGTTAAACATTGGCTCGAGAAGGCTAAAAGAAGAAAGTAGGGCTAAATGACGTTTGACAAAAAAGGAAATTTGTAGAAGGCGTAAGGTATGTTACTCGATCCTTTGATCGAGTAATTGAAGGTTAAAAAAATGTTCATTTTTCTCTTATTTTTATATCACTATATGATATTAATTGAAATTTCGTCCTAGAATATTCCTTTTTATTTGCAAACATGCTGCTACAACTATTTACAAGTTACAAAATTCTATTACGCAGATAACGTGCTGTTATGTTCGAAGTGAAACGTACTGATTAATGTAGTAGCTTTAACAGCAAAGTTTCAGCACGAAATTAGGTTTTCATGACGATGTTATTTGTAGGTAAATGGGATGTAGATATGACCTGTGCATTTATCAAATTTATGAACGAGTATGGCTAACGCAAATGTCGTTCTCGTAAAACGTAGAAATCGAAACTAACAAACTGGCTCCCTGTTAAATATTCAAATTTGCTTTTATCCTTCTTGAGATTAAAACAAGAAAACGACACGCTTTCGCTCAATACGGATCTTTGGGGAAAGTTATACAAAGTAGAACATAACTCGAAATTTCTCCACTTCGAATATTTATTGTTCTATCGTGTGAATATTAAAAATGATCGCGAATTCCAGCCTTTCGTCACCACGTTGAATCTCGTGCGACAAATTGATTAGTTAGGCCATGCGGTTCGATTTCCAACAAATGTCATTTGACGGTAACGTGAAACTGTAAATATTAAACACCTGAAACGGCGATAGCTAAGTAATTGCGCATCATCATGGTGAATGATGCGCAGGATAAGGCTAATTGCGCGCCAGTTTTGCAAACGAACCAACAAATCTGCCGCGTGCCCGATCGAAATCCTCGCTCATGAATCATTCTGTCGCGGCGCTGTAATTCACCAAATGTGTCCATGCATTGATCCGGCCATTTCTGATGGATTTGCAAACGGAATTCATAGAGTGCTGGCAATTATCGCGAGATCTCTGTTGTTGAATAATTCGTGTTGACTTCGTTGAAGGAAACTCTGCAGCACGAACGTGATCGTCATCGTGAAACAGTGATGATGGACAGATTGACGTATTAGTTCGAGTTTCGCGCTAGCAATTTCGGTAAAAGGAAGAGATAAGAGATTTATTGCGTCGCGTGCTACAAGTGTGTGGTGAAAATGTATTTTTGAAGTTAAAGGATCTTCTGAAAATTGTTTCAATTCATAAATTTATGTATAGTTTTGTGCGTTCGTTCAAAGTACGTGATTTGTAAAAATCATTTCACGAACGGATCAAAATGCTACTGTTAAGGTGCGAAATTATATAAAATAATAACGAATAGACCGTAGACTAAAATAAATCTTAACTTTGTACCTTTTGTCATCGCGATATAACTAAAAATTATAAGCGAATTCTCTTGTACAATAATTTATCAATTAGTAATATCAGTGAATAGATAAATCATTATAAATCGAACGTTACGAGCCTGCCTTTCGTAATTTTCCAATTTGACGTCGAGCAGAATAATCAAATGACATATAATTTGTAACATTTCATTTGTTTCCTATCAAAGCTGTTAATGTTATGCAATATTCTACATATAAACAATATATCAAAAAGCACGGCAAACGTTATTTGTGATTATATGATACATCAATTCTACACTGAAATTTACAATCTTGCAATTAACCGAGAAAGGACGTTCAAAGCAGCATAATGAAATATGGACATTTATCTCAAGATTATTACTTTGTGCCGTATATCAAGCTTTATTCCGCAACTCACGAACGCTCAAACTAGTTTTGCAACGTCTACTTTGTGACAACTATTAATTTACGATACCTACATACGATAATGTGTCACACTTACAGTCACGACAAATCGTTCCAGCGAAAGTTGTTCCAATATCGTGTGTCCGTACAGTTAACCCCAAAAGCATCCAACTACATTGTGGCAGATTATACGTATATCGATAAAGAACAAGAACAACTTGAAATTTAGCTATCTCAAATATTTATTATTTTATTCTACAATGATATTTTAATAATTTGAAGATAACGTAAAACTATACAGTAAAACGTTATATTTCAAGGAGTAAGCACGAAATATTCAGAAAGCTGGATAATTTTTTAACCGACTGTAAATTTCTGTAAAATTTTACACGCAATCAAACGACTTTCGATTATTTTTTCTTATCACGCGAGATAAATTATACCGCTTAAAAATATACTATGAAATATTATACATTTGACGAAGATTACTAGCGTGCATCGAATTCCCTCACAATTTACACGTGCAAAACGAATTATGGCAAAAATAGGCGATGTCAAAAGTCATGAAATATGTGCTCGATACGATTTATAGCCAGCAACCCGCGAAGAAGTAGTTATCGAAAGTCCTCTCCGGCAAATCGATCAAGTCGATTGTAATCGGTCCACAGACACGGTTAGTGAATTGTGGCCAACCGATAGCATAATTCATGAACTGTAATTTCACAGTCACGTCGCCTCATCGACATCACAGGCCATCGTAATTCAAAATTTCAAGTCGAAATCTAGCAAGAAAGTACGCGGCCTCGTTTCATCAGTTCACGAGATACCGTGCAAGCTCTTTTCAACGTGGTCGCGTTTAATCACTCAACTTTCTTAATTAATAGCTACCCTTCGATGCGCTTCTTTTGTTTACCTCCGATACTGTTCGTCGTCAGTCCTTGTACAATATCCTATAACGAATTGTAAGTCTGTGAGAATTAATCGAATGACTAAACAATTATTTCGCTCTTGCTTTTTGTTTCCCTACTTTCTCCTATTAAAATAAGTTTTAATTTTAAAATAAGTAATCCTTCCCAAAAATGATAAAACTCAATAAATTTCAAAAGTATACGTTTTGTAATTCGAGCTGTCATATCCCTTTTCCTTCTTACAATAAATAGTTACATACGTATATTTAGATGATAAATATTATCTTAAAGGCTATCTTTTTGATTCTTCTGTATTCTTTGAATCGTTTTAAACCGTTTCTTTCAATTCGTTAATTTCTCGTTGGATGTACTCACGATTAGTTATACAAAAAATACAAATTGAGGTCTCAGGATCTGGAAGCGTCAAGTACTTTTCCAAACCAGTAGGTCGAACCGACTAGCATCGAGCAATTATTATACTCTGCAAGAAAAGGAAGAGCGTCTATCCAAAGGACATCCAATAAGGACCGCGTCTTTTCACAAAGTGGACATTTCTTTAAGCTCTGTTCGCATGCCAGTCTTATCACTCGTCGTTTCGAGAACATAGACGTCAGCCAATTTTCACTGGAATTTTCAATAGAGAAAAAGATTCGCGCTCACGGCGAGCGACCGCGGGAAAGGAAAGAAAAACGGGTGTTCGTCGTAAAAGAATGCCGAGGTTCGAGGCACGCCGTGATAGACGTCAAAATGATTAATGACGGCCGGCTAATAAATATAATATTAAATTCCGTGCCTGTCGGAGATTGCCACCCTCCAACGTCCAGTAAAAACAACGACGAAACGATCGTAAAGAGTTCGTCCGGTAAAATAATTAATTTTTTCCACTCGGCTTCGAGATACTTACAACAGGCACTTAAATTTTTTTGCGTTGAAAGTTCCGGTGCAGGAGAAGACCAGTTTTTTGCTTGTTGCAGTGAGAATATTTTTATATTCTCAGAGAGGATCGTATTTTAATTATTCGATGCAGAGGACGAAAGTTTTAATAGAATATATGGAAGTTTACACAGGCTTACGGAAGTATTCAAATGGTTGTAGAAATATTTTATTAATATATTAATTAGTCTGATACGAAACATTTTGAAATTTTATTAGCACTGTTACGGGATTCGACTGTCATGGTTATATTGGTAAAGTTTGAAAACGAATTTGAGAACGTACGTAGATGTTAATGACGTCGTACAAAATATTTAATACGAGCATCGCACAGAGATCACATAAGGGGTATTTAAACATGTCTCATTTTCAACTATGTTAAGTTGAAATCATTCTGCTTAATCGTAAAGTGACATTAAAATCAGGAAATTCAGAAAAATGTACTTATCATAAAATGTATGTATAAAAATATACGTAAGTAGTACGAGTCATCGTGGTCTTAAAAATACATCATTATAGATGTGCGAAATTCCAATGAAAAATCGCGAATTGGTCATTTTTGCCAGACGAAGCTGATATAATAAAATTTCTCTGTAAAGTATACTCTTCCTGTTCGCTTCTACTACATCGGGTCGCAACTTTGAAGGCGTCGTTACTAATCGTTGTTCGGCAATCGTTTAAAAAACAGAAAATACAATGTTATGTTATAAATAGCAATTTGCAAACTTTTCGACACAGTATAGAGATGTAAAACGCGAATTGTTAATTACTTGGATACCACGCGTGTGGACTCAAAGAGAGTTTCTCTTTTCGTTTCTCTTTGGAGTAGAAATATAAATTCGAGGAACGAGAACAAGTCACGTTGGAACAGCTGAAACAGAATTCCTCCGTTTATTATGCGTCTCCTGCAATTCAACGTCGACTCTATACTTCCGTAAAGTTTTCCCGTTAACGACGACCCCCATGAAATTTACTGTCGTCCCGAGATTCAATTTCCCCTTTTGGCAACGCCAGTCGAATTAACAGGGTAATCAGTTAATTTTCGCTCATTCCGGCTTTTCTCGCTATTGTTTCACTTCATTGTGCTATTAAAGCTGTGAGAATATTTTCTCCTCATTTTTTAAACTATTACACATGCAGCAATCCTTGCTTTGTAAGAAATTATTCCGCCGGATCTCGTATAAAGTAATTTTACCACTTTGTTATGATATAATTGTTAGACGAAATGAGATTATTATGAGAATATTATTTATTTTTGATCGGTAGTTTACTGAAGCACTTCAATTATCCGTAAACGTATAATATGTAAAAATGGCCTTTAGCTACTTTACGAATGCGCGCCCTTTCAATTACGCTTCGTAATTGAATCGTATATCCACATGTTTCTTGCTCAATTTTCTGCGAATGTTGTTCTCTTCGGTTTGTCAGCCATGATAAGAATATTTTGTAAATTTTCAATTTTTCGAAGAATGAAAGCTTTTACTAAACACGCGTATAAAAATTCGCTCTTTTAGCGTAGTACGACACGAAAGAATCTAACGAAAGTAAAAAGTACGGGAATTTAATTTGAAAGATTCAATATTAACAACAAATCGAAATTACTTCGCTCTCCCGAGAGCGAAACCTAATATAAGGATCTCGGGGAAACTTTTATAGAACAGGTTAAACGACAGAAACGTCTTTTGTCAGAAGGAACACGTAGAAAATGTTCAATTGCAAAAGCGAATGAAAAATTCTATTTATTTTTCACTCTGTTTCGGAGAAATCAAACGTGCTCTCATAATTCTCTAGGCACAATATACACTTGGCGCAGTATAAAATGAAAAAGAGTAAAGAACAACAAAAAAGATCGATACGCCGTCTCTTAAAAAATGAAACGACGAATCTATCCATGTTTGCCACGTGGAAAGAACAATCGGCCACTCGTAAATAGTAAAGCAAACCGATGAAAATTTGGAAAACACCATCCGCTGCCAGTGTTCAGATATGACGAGAACAATCGTTTTTCTTTTAACGCGTAGCTCTTGACGCAGCTGGCCAATGAAACGATCGTTCGCGAACTCCATAGAAATCCGATAAAAGGGGGTGCTAGAATGCCATTGAATGGCTTTGAACGAGGCCGCGTAAAAGCGTGAAACGTCGAGGCGCGTCCATGGCGTTATTTTCCCCGCGCGAAGCAATATTCCGCGACAATCGGACCAGGCAGAACACAGTGCCTGTCGGCAGCACGCAATTAGCAAAGTGCCGGTAACCTTACTCATTACGCATTGTGCGCGTAAGCGACATCGGAAACGCGAATACGTATCGCTAATGATAGTATAGTGTAGTATAGTAAATATAATATTATGATTTATTTACAATAAACGAATAGTACGGATGGGATCTAGACAAGTCAATAGTTAATTTGCAACTCTCGTCAAAACAGATCCAACGCTGTCTCTCTCTCTCTCTCTCTCTCTCGCGCGCGCGCGTGGACCACACACGACAACGTTAGCAACACTATCCCGACAAAGCAAATCGCACTCTCTGACTTCTCGATTCACACTCTCTGGCTTCTCGATTCACACTCTCTGGCTTCTCGATTCACACTCTCTGGCTTCTCCACTGACACTGACTGTTCTAGCACCCTTTTGTCTTTTCTTAGACCCACCACGCACGTGTTCCGTAACCACACGTGGCCAGGGTTGCGTAGGCCTTTTCTACGAAACTATTCAATTGAAGGACCGACGACACATTGAGGGGCTCGACGGCGCCTAGGCTCTCGCGACATTGTTTATGACTTACCCGATATCTCTTAGGCCTTTTTGTCCACGATACTACAGTAGGATTTTTTTTAATTTATCGATAGATCTATTTACAAAAAGGAAACGATGGTTATTTAACGCGAATTCAATATAGTAATATGCTATAACTAAGACAACTAAATAGTTAATTCACAACTCTCGTCACCACGGTTCCAATGCTCTCTTTCACGCGGACCATCCTCCTCGACAACGCTGACAACACTCTTCTACAAAGCTGACAACACTCCCCGACAACTCACCAGCGGCTACCTTTTATACCCTGGCTCCGGTATACTTGGCACGCACATGTCCCATGGTCGAGTAGATCTTCTTAATTATCCAGGGTTTTCTCCCGATACTACAATAGCGAATCTATCCAGGGAAATGGAGAGGAAACGGTTTAGTGTGAAATCGAATCGTTCGACCGGTGTCTTGCAAGTGCGACTGCGAGAAGGAAAGAGTTAAGGAGACCGGCAGATTTAAGGAAAAAAGATTGGAACGACTGGTGTGCTGAAGTAAAATTAGAAGACGCTATATTTGTGGTTATTCGAGTTTCAATCGTGTTTTCATTGGTGTTTGTTCGGATCTGCCCTGAGGGAAGGAATTAGAATGTTCAGGAAACTTCGGAACACAGCGCAACGTACCAGTGGGAGCACGACAGAAGCTCGAATGTCATCATACTGTCACAACACGGTATATTGTCTAAACATGGTGAAAATTTATCATCCAAAATAACTGGTTGGTGTTTTAGAGAGTCTATGCATAAACATGTTTAGTGTATTGTTAAAATATTTTCGTTGAACGGTTAAAGGAATATTTGGTATTTTCAGAATGAGAGTTTTGTATGACGAAGTTGAAGGAACAAATCGATATTGTGTAAAATTAATTGAAAGATGTTTCGCGAGTGCGTAAACGCGTTTAACGTTTTGTAAATTTCTTATTCGAAGATTTATCCTGTCTAAGAATAAGGATTAAGTTGAAGTTAAGAACGATCGAGGCAGCTATTAGAATAATTGGAATATGTTGGAAGATTTAACGAAGTAGACTATTTCAAATAAAAAATTAACATATACAACATGTAACAAAATTTTCAACAGCGCAAAATTTGTCAAATAAAATAAATCGTTCTCTCTAACAAGATTCCTCAAATCAATTGAAAATTCCGCTATATACCCGAAGAAACCAGTTTTCCAATTCACTCAGCATGTTCCTTTCGTCTACGCCACGTCGTAAAACCAAGAATTGGAAAGGCAACAAGCTCCCGAGTATCGAGACAGCAAATAAAGGACGCCGAATTATGGGGATTCCTATAAACGTGGTTGGTCTTGCGGTTGTACAATTCGAGAGGATGGCAGACACAGCGAAGAGTGGGTGAGAAATAGAAAACAGAGAAATGTCATAAACATAAAGGATAATAGGACACGCGAGGATGAAACATTCGTGGATGCTAGCGAGCAAACAGAATTTGGAAGATAACAAAATCCACGATTCGTTAATGTTCGTCCAAAGTATCCAACTCTGAATAAAAATCTGAGCACCAGTCGACAAGTTTCAAACATTGTCTTCTTTGCGAATGACACCACGATATAAAACAAAATGTAATTCTCACGATATTTTGAGCCTTCGTCGTAGTCGCTAATAGCTTCAATGATACGTGCAGTTAACGTGAAGTTAAGATCCATTTGAAAAAATACTACGTTAAGGACGGATTATCTTCAAATTTTAAGAAAGTGAGAATCGATGAAATAGGTGGAGAGGAACGATTCGTATGTCACGGGAAATTATTTGGAAGGCATCGCGGAACAGGAAAGAACACGTGGCCAGAGGTGAAAGAAACGTAATTTAAGTCTTATGCGAAGAAGGATCTAAGAACCACCAAAAAGAGGAATTGTTTTGCCAGGTGTTGCACGAACTCGACGGGAAAACGATTTTTAAGGAGACGTCGGGAATGGGGAAAGGATTTAATAAAAGGAAAAATGAGCGCCATAACCGGACGAAAATAAAAAGGAATTTATAGCATTGCATCTGCGCGCGAGAAGTTCCGAAGTGGCGGTGATATTTTGCACAGGCCAGAATTCCTATGGATCCGCGGAAATTTTCCAGGATCAAGAAACAGACGGAAGTAAGAATGAGAGAGATTGAATTTTGTGGGGAATAAAAATAGAAACAAAAATATGTTTTTGCGGAAAAGTGACTTTATAAAGGAAAAGGAAATTGAGAAAATAAACTCACGAAACAGAACTGATGTTAAATATTAGGTTGGTGCATACGAAGTGTCGTTTTTCTGAATCAATCACACTAAAGAAGAGGAGCTTTGTTATAAATTATTTATATTCGACAGGAAGAAAATTTACAATAAATATCATTTCGTATAATACCAGAAACTTTTTATATCGATTGTCCTGAATAGCATCGGTGATTTTGTTATTACATTTATATATGCTTTATATGTGCATTGAATCGCATAAAAATTGCTTTGATTAAATAATGTGACGTTTAGAAGTTTTATTTGCAAAATGACATTTTATATGTACCAATTTAATGCAACAGAGGGTATGAAATTTACAACTACATTTACAAAGTCTTTAATTTCAGCTTCAGTTTCTATTATTTCTTTTTTTTTCCTCCCTAGCATGTATATTTTGCTATAAAAAGAGAAAAGAACGATGAAAAATAAAAATTTCGTCTGAATTTTATGGTCCATATTTTTAGTGAAAATATAAATACAAATTTTTAACGGGTCATATTAATAAAGTGTGATTAATTTGAAACTGGCGATTGCAAACTTTTTTTTTAATTGCGATAAACTTCTGTTATCGAGTTTCACAGAAAAAAAATGCATTTATATCGCGTGGAATTGAAATACGTGATTATAGATATAGATATTGATAAAGACTTCTCATTTAAAATATAAATCAAAGAATAATCATTCTTCTCTGAAACTCTATTTTCTCGTCTATTTCAAATTTAATTTCCTAAAAAGTATCTCAAACCCCCATCAAATATGCAAATTAATATATTCATAAAACTTCCTCTGAGTAAAACATCATCAGTGAAAGAACGTGCTACCTTTATCCTCAAAAATGAACCTGCTATACAATTCCTTATTCGATGTACGAATGGCGCAAGCTTTGGAATCAGAAGGAAGAAAGGACGAATCAAACAGGCGATTCTCTTCGAAAAATCGAACGTGTTCTCTGAAGCGAGAAACGCTAAAGTGGTTGGATACTTGGCGACGTGCGATCCAAAAAAGACACGAGAAAGTTGCCGGGGCGAGAAGGTCGGAATAAAAACAGGAAGAAGAAGGTTCGCAGACAGTGGGCGTGGAGACTTGTTCGAAAGTTTATCATTACTTTGCGCCCGTGCATCGGAATCGAGTTGCTGCGCCCTGGGCCCGATATCCACCGGCTAATATCATTTTAAAACCAAAGTTTTCACGCAAACTTTTGTTTATTATTTCCCCGTAGTCGCCGGCGGGGACCACCAGCAAGGAAGAGGAATCTTCAATCGAACTTCTTTTATCGCAGCCCCTGTTACTTCCCCATCCCTGCTCGTTCCCGTTGTTCCGAACTTATTGAACGAGTATCGAAAGCGTCGAACTGAGATCAGAAACTGAGAACGGGATAACGCTCTGCATGTCGATGGAGAATTACCTGATAATGGAACATTGTTGCACGACGTTTTACACTTCGTTTAATGGTAGTTCCTCAAGAGAAAATGTAGGATGTAATGGTTGTTGGAACTTTTTCCTTGTGAACTAGTAAAGATACGCGTATATGACTAGAGATTTGAGGAAATAGGGGAAGAATGTTTCGAACGTGAAAAACATTGAGTTATATTGGCACTGATATCACTGGAATAATCAAACTGATCGATTTGTATCCTTTTATAGAAATTTCGGAAGCTTTTTAGAAATCTTTTCTCGCCAAAGGTACACGCATATTGCTGGAATACTTTGAAAGTATAAAATATCAAGGATGCGAAATTTTGTTAGAATCGTATTATCATTGATATTGCTGGGACTGTCAAAACGAACAATTTGCAATTTTTCGTAATAATATTACAACGGTATATTTTTGCAGAATTTTTTTAGAACATCATTCTTATAAGTAATATTTAGATTAATGCAGAATTTAGTTCACTCTACAGATATCTATACGAATTTATATTTTTTGAATAAATGTTAATTCTTTAAATATTTTGTATCTTTGCATATTACGCGTTCTATATATTTTTACCCATTTAAACTTCACATGAATCTATAAACATTACGTAAACATTCACGATCTAGTCATTAATATGCAGATATAAATCTAGTTAAAAAGAAAAATACAGAGAGAAAATAACTGCTTCGATCACAAAGTCGTCTCAGTTCGTAAGAGTCTCGTCCAGTCGTAGATCGCGCTAGTGAACGAAGTCGATGAAAGGCCGGACGCGGCGCACGTAAGAACGAGTAGTATTACCTGATTCCAGCGAGACAGAGAGAAGAACAAAGGAGGAGCCGGCTTTCTATCGGAGATACGGCTACGTCATAACCAAACGATAAACTCTTCAATGGCTCCGGATGATCGGTTCATTTCCGATAGTTGCCCACAATCGACAATGCACTAGTACTGGACATTCCAGATACCAGATCTGCTGGCACGCTTGCTACCGTGAAGGTTTACTCGCGTACTGTTCGCGTGTACAAGAATCTGTTTTAGCACACTGTATGTGTATCATGTTTATCTTCTATAAATGCGTTTGTACATGTTTGTACGTAGCTTATATCAAAGCCGTTTAAAAGTTAGAGATCAATTGATGCTGAGGAAATTGAACTTTTCTTGTAGATGGAATAGATCGCATTTATTACGTGTTTTAAAATTATCCGTGTCTTTATGTTTGATTATTTACCGACTAATACTACAAGTATATTTAAAAATTCATTTTTAATGTAAAATTAGTGAATTTTGATAAGAAAACCTTTTATTAGAGATCAACTAATTCCGTGTTTTTTAATACAGTCGAATACGTGGATGTTATACATATACAATTCGATATGAATTTTATATTTATATTACTTTTATCAGTGTGTTGATATAACAATATTAATTAGCCAGTCCGGTTAATTAACAGTTCGCTAATTATCCAGTATATGTAGATGTTTTCTTTCAGAAGTTTATGAAATTTTCCAAAGTTGTTTCCTCTGTTTATGCTGCCTTTCGTCTAAAGTTGAAAAGTAAACTAAGTTAAACTGTACTAAGCTTTAGTTTTTCATGGCAATGGTTCCGTATATACAAAATAAATATTCTTAAACTTAACACGGCATAGCACAACTTGCTTTAACCCTGGCTTTATGAACCGTTTTCCAAGAAATTCCTCAATTCTAACGCATTTCTTCGTATCTCCAAAAATTTCTAGGTGACCGCGAAGAAATTAACGTAGGGAAATACGGTTTGGTGGAAAATGCTGAAAAGACAGGGCAAAATTAAAACAGGTGATCCCTAACTTTTGACCAGAAATGTATTGCCGTGTATACAAGGCAACTGCAGTCAGGATTCAGGGTTTCTCCCTTCGCGTTGCAATGGAGCTTGTTATCTGGTGCGCGAACACCGTTGATGTACTGTTTATTGCTGGCGCAGCAACTGCGACAACACTCGGCCCATTGTAACTCTTCGCGTGTTTTTGAAGCGGAGCGCGGTAGACAGCGCGGCGACTATCCCGCGTGCTATCGGAATTCTTTTATCTCGTCACGACGCTGTTTCGTTTTGCCGGATAATTTGCGACACTGATTCTTCCTACGAACATGAATTCCGCTGCTCTCTTTGTTCCTGCCATTTATTTGACGAGGCCTGTACACATTCGGGGGAATGAATTGTTCGCCAACGCAATTTTAAAAGCGGCGTTGCTTTGCCGTCGCTTTGATGGAAATTCTGCAACGATGAAATTGCTAAGTTTCATCTGCTCTTTTTTTCAAAATCCGTAATATTATCCCTTTTATTTCGTAGTGTTTGGAACGCTTGTATAGTTTATAGAAACTCGTGCTTAATATCTAACACTCACTCTCTTTTGAAAAAATAAGAAATATAAGAAAGTGCAATGGCGTGACAGACTCTATGTAAGATCCACTTCTTGCATGTAATATGTAATACGTTCTAAATATCTAACATACAACGAAATCGGATGTATTTCAAAATACGCGACTCATTTGGATACAAGAATGAAGAAGGGGGTTGCTGTTCCACGAACATTTCCATCCTATTCCTTTTCGTCTATAGAAAAAAAAAAACAAAAAACAAATGAACATATGTCTATAGAAAATTATCTAAAAGCCATTCGTTCTATGTAACACACCCTCGACATTAGTATATCGAAAATATGCCATTATTTCCAAATAGAAAATAAAGGGAGAAAAGAAATACGAGTTGATCTCGATGAAAATATCGCATTCCATATAACACATCCTAAATAACACCGATAAAACGGGACAAGAGTATTTAAAAAATATTCCCAGAACACAGAATCAGCGTTTGCCAGCTGTCAGCTCGATCTCCGTTACAGTACCTACCACCGGTTGATATCGATTTAATTTCCCGGTGGCTTTATTTCCGCGATAAATTCGCGATAGCCAGTGGCGCGCGGACGCTCAACGAATCCCCTCAAGACTCGCTCTCACACGTACCTTCATTAATCTCGATCGTGCGTCACGTTACGCTTATATAGACACCAGCCATCGAGCGTGTAAGTGAATTCACCTGGCGCCGATGGCTGCGACGATGTATCGACCGGCGGCGATAACCATTATCGATGTTCCGTCAAAACGGCCGAACGAGGAAATTAAAAATGTAACCTATCCACGTCCGGCGTAATGGCACTTGACGGCCCTGGGGGGCCTGCAGCCATTTTTCAGCCGCGCCTGACGACAGAGGACTGAAAACCGATCCGGTCGTTCCTCGCGATAAAGGAGGATTCTTCGCACCAAAAGTACGATGCCTAGCCGCGAAAAATTGATAAAGAAATCCGAATCTGGATGAGCACAGCAGCCGCGAACGAAACGTTACGTTCCAGGTAGCTGTTCGATCTTTTCACGGTGGAAAATCATCAACGATCATTGGTGATTCGACGGTAATACGTTTTATCTGATTGATCGGGGACGCTGATGAACTTTGTTTGAATTTTCTTAAACGTTTGAACGAAAGAATTACGTAGATAAGCGAAGGGTGAGTATGTGTCTGGTTAAAGATCGAAATCGGTGGAAGCTTTATAGAATTGCAGAAAATTTTAGTTTAAAAAGAAAAAAAATCCAATGTTGCATTTTGTTTAGGTGAAATAGTGAAAAGTGAATTGGTAGTGAACCTCTAAAGGACATTGAACTTCACTATTATTTACTACTTTATTAGTAGTACTACTAGTAGTACTAGGAGTAGTATTACTGTTTATTAGTTTTGAAGAAATTAGTCGAAGTTGAAGATTCTGAGATCGTAATATTTCATCGATAAGTTGTTAAAACGTAAAAAATTTGGAGAAACTTTGGACGATATTGCAAGCTACAAAGCGAAATATGTTTAGTTTACAATACCTTGATACTACACTTCGATTAAAACAGGTGTATTTTCATATCAAAATCATGAGAATTAATCTATGAATTTACGGTTTTCAGTCACTGGCAGTTATCCTTTCAATTTAAGAAACAGCCGAGAGGTAAAATATAGCTTATGTGAGTTTAATAAACGATGGATAAATTGTCCGATGTACGATTTATCGTGACATTAAAATTTCAAGGAAACGCGTCCTTCAACGACGGTTCGAAAAATCGTGAATACGTAAAATGCTCTTAACAAAGCCTCGAAGAACATTTTCAACCTGTCCTTTCAGAGGAGATTAATTAGTTCCAGCTATTTTATACACAAACAGAGAACGGCATCGCCCAAGGCAAATGCTTTTCTGAGAAAAGAATTAGCTGCATTTTTATATCAAGCTTTACATCCTTCCCTTTTTCTCCCTCTACAATAACATGTAATGCACCTTTATCATTTCCTTTCAAAAACTAAACTTGTAAGATTCTTATCATAGAACTCGTTACGAGAAAAGTGTTACGAATTAATATTATCTCTGATTGTGAATATCAGTAGCATAGTCGAGATAAAACAATTTGTTCCTTGCAATTTGTTCCTTGTAAAAATATTAATCGAAACGTAAAAAAACGAATTGTTCAAACGAAATGTAAAAAAAACTTCACTTTATATTTTTCCTAGTTTATAAATCCGATGCATTCTTCGTTCTCAGTTTTCGCTATAAATAACGGTTAGTAACAAATTCGTGCAAATTTTGGAATCCTTATCTTGCCATTTTTCTTCTTAATAATCTCGGGCAGTTCTAGACACAGCGGATTAGACGACTCTTTTTTATGTTTCCTGTAGATACTTTCGTGGTGACTTTTGTTCCAGTTGGTAACCGCGACCATTCCTTTTCTCCTCCAGTATAAAAGTACTCACATGCATTAAAGTATACCAAGAAAGAAAACAGAGGAAACTAAACGGTTTCGTGCAATTAATCGAACCACATAGACATCGTCACCACATATCGAATTCTGTATATCAAATAAATCATTTCTGCTGGCACACGTATTTTTCTGCACGATTCAAGGCAGCTCGAACGGCTTTATTTGACATCTTAAGAGAATTTCATTCAATATCTTATTGAATATATCAAGATCGTGTTACCGGCACTTGTGAAAACGTCTTGCAGGGTATTTACCTATTTACCTTCTTTTATTGCTTTATAATTAACAAGTAGAAAAAATGCTTATAAAAAATATTCGATTCATAAATATGCGACTCTCATGTAATATAGTTCAGACACAGATACAGATTCAGTTGAATGTAGAATACAAAGTAAAGATAAATATCCCAAAATTTCCTATTCCGACCCGCACCTAACCGAAATCGTTATGGCCACCTATGATCCAACGATCTCAGTCGTATATTACATCCGTGGACATCGATCGATTATTCCCTGCCATAACGACATATAATAACATAACCCAACCCAAAGCAAACACCACAGACATCTCCATGAACCATTAACCAATAACGAACGTACCACGCTTCTCTTGGAAGCAGCGACCTAAAATTATCCGAATTACGAAATTGTTAAACTGCGGGAGTCCATTAGCCAGGCAGACGAAATCGTCTCGAGTTTCGAAGCAAATGAAGACCGAGCCGAGAGTAACTTAACAAGGGGATTCCGAGCAGACGACTGCGGTCAGCCACGAAAACTGGCAAGGGACGAGAGAAAAAAGAAAGAAAAGAAAAAATGAGGGAGCGAACAGGGAAGACAAATTGCGTGGCGAAGAGAGAAGCTGTAGTTCCTGGCCCTGTACGGAACAGTCAGGACGAAGTCGGGGACGTGAATTAAAAGGAAATTCGACTGCAACGTGCAGAATGTTCCCGTTGAAACGAGCTCGTTGCCCTCGTCGAATTGGACTCTAATTAGAAGGATTCGAACGAACAGGCAAGAATTCTCGCAGGCGAGAGGATAACACGCGATCCATTGTCGCTTTCTTTATCATTCATTGGGCTTTATTTTCCACCTAGAACGATTGTAACAGCAGGTCCTAATGATTCTTCGACCTTGTTCTCTTTTAGCCTCTTACGGAAAACAGGGTGTTTATTCTACCATGTATGTTCGGTCTGCTTGTGGAAATTGTATTGTTATCGCCGAGCTCGTTGATGGTATGGAACGTGGTACGTGAATTTTAATTAGGCGTGCAATGGACTTTCGGTCGCGCGAGGAGAAAATAGTAGAGGTAGGAAAAAATTGATCGAAGGTAGCACTGTATTGCGTGGATTATTGTATATCGTTGTACGTATAAACTAAAAATTAGCGAAATGCTTTTCTTTCTTACGGATACCTTAGAAATTTTATAATCTCGAATATTCTTTGTCTCATAAAGAATGAACACTATCAACTTGTAGTTTTAAATACATTAAAAGGTAGTAGTTTGTAAAAAAGAAATATGTATATCCCCATTTTTGTCAGTAAAATTCTACAATGGTCTTTTCAAGAACCCCTACATGTTTTTTAATAACCACAGAGACAAAGAATCTGAAAGCAGTCATTTTGATCGCTTCGATAGTACGAGTTTCAAGAAGATGAAAATATACATATCTATCTAGCTATCAAGAAGAAAGAATAAATATGAAGTAACTTGACAGGAATTTTACCTTACTGAAAAGTCCACATCTGTAATTGCATACCTAATTAATCTATTCCCTTTAAATGCATTCAACTTCTTCCTATACGTCTCGTTTTCGCGCATTTTTCATAAATTCTCAGATTCCATTTATCAGGAAAAAAGAAAGGGAACTATCTTCAATGACAGAGAACGATAAATCATTCAAAGGTACTTCTTCTCCGGAACCCTTATTTTCCCAGATTCTCACACGTTTACCTTCCACTTTGGCGACGTGTCGTGGACAATTTTCGTGAGTTCCCCTTACGGCTACATTAAGCGGCGTGGAATTGGCCGACGGCAAGGGGAAAAAAATGGAACAAAGCCGGGCTTTCGTTTATACGTCCTACGCGTACTGGCTCGTTTTAATTCCGTCCGCCGCTTAACGGGCATGCAAGATTACGTGGCCGCTCGAAGAAAAGTCCATGAACGTTTTGTCCCGGCGGAAATCCGACGGTCACGTGTTCTCTGCAGGACTGTGGCCTCGTTCTCCCAGCGAATTTACTCGCGTTACGGAATCTACTTAATGGACCGTAGATTATTTCCCGGGAAACCGTACGAATTATCGCTGTTAATTCTGACCCGGTCGCCTGTCGACGATGGAGAGAAAGAAATTATCGTTACGGAAGGAATTAGAAATGGCTGTAAGGAATCAGATATGTGCGACAGAGTGGATGAAAGAGTGGATAAGTGGATGTGGAAGAGAATTAAGTAATAGTATAATGGAAGTAATATAAAATGAAATCCAGGTACTTTCTTATTTTTGACACTTTAATTATAAATTTAAAGAAGTAGGAAATCGGAAACGATTCCATTCTCCATTATTGTCACATTTTTGTGATAATTAATTTTTTTAATATTGTAAACGGCAATTCGTAACATAAATCTTGACAGCTTGAATACGATTGACAGCGTATACGAAGGAACAAAGGTATGGATAAAAGAATAACCAAATGTTTAAAAATAGATTTAAAGTGATTTAAAGAAATAATTAAGCTGCGTAAAAATAAATCAGCCACGAGCAAATTAACGATCACTTTGTAGGAACACTAGTAATGTATGTAAATTCTGAAATCACGATGCATTCGCGTTGCTCCTCGTTAAAATTTCAAAACCACGAGAAAAATGTACTAGCTGACGTGTCACTGCTCTCATGAAACTGTACATTGGAAATCTTTGTAAAAATTGCGCGAGAATGCTGCGTATGCAATAAAATAAACGAAATGCTGTGTATACAAATAGGAAACAAGTACATTACGTACGGTAAAACTAGAACCACTTACCAGGCGAGCTTTAAAGGTTTGAAATCTTTTGCAAGTCTGCGAAAGGAAACGAATGCGTTGAAAGTTTAATGCGATTTGCCCAGATCGAAGATGAATGTTATGAATTTTATGAATGCACAGATGCGAAAGGAACGTTGCGAGAATTACTTGATTTTCGTCTATTCTTTGCGCCGAAAGTTCCGTTCAAGTATCCAGAACACGAAAGGCTCTCTAAACATTCGAGAGTTTCTGTGTGCTTATCGATTCCAGGAATTTTAACAATTTCGCGAATATCGACGGTATCGAGGATATTGTAAATGCCTCTTCTTGTTCGATATTATTAAACCCGACTGTTGAATTTATTAATAAACAATGATGATATTGATAAATACGAAGGTCAAATTATTTTTGATGGCAAATGAGTTTATAGAATTGATTGTTTAGTAAATAAATTCTTGATCAGCCAAGATAAAAGACATTCTAGTAAAAGGACGCGATAATTATTTCGCACTGTAATACCAGTTTTCCGAATGCTTTTAATTTTCATTAAAAATAATTAAATAAAGATGAATACACTTAAATTAATTGAAGCATAAACGATAGAATTTTTGTTCACACAATTCTGAAAATATGCAAATGTTTTTAACAAAATTAGAATTAGGCTTTTATTGATATATGTAACAATATGATTGGGGTTAAGTACTTGTCTTTGTTATGTCACTTTAATTGTAATCATTTATAAGTATATAACATTGCAGATATCCAAAGTAACGCTTATTCAAAACATCTTTCGAAAAACTGTTATTGAGAAACAATTAATGTTTATTTAAGCGAAAGTCAGTTATCAATAAATTTCAAGTAAATTTCTGAAAAAACGAAAAGATTAGAAAACATTAATCTATAATTGTTCTCATTACGAATAACCCCTTATGAACGATTAAAATTTTTTTAGCTACCAGTAATCATTATGGATGACGGAAATTTAATTGATTCGGTTATCAGTAACCAACATAAATTTTTAAGGAAATTACGAATTTTGCTCAAATTAATTTTAGAAGTATCAATACAAATTACATCAAATAAAGTAGCAATTACAATATATTTTTCGCGACACGAAGTTTCTTCACTTCAAACGTACCAAATTTAAACACCGAACCAATCACATGCACAGCTCAAAAAATGCCATCCTTCACTTCCCTTTTCAATCACATTTTATCCAACTTTGTCCAAACGAGTCTACCTTTTACATTCGCAAGCATCTGCCAAATTCGTCGTAAAATCTACAAAAAGTCTAAACGAGATCCTTCAACTCCACGCAATTCCGTCGATAACTTATTATTTACCCTGCGAATTTCGTTCTGTTTGTGTGCGCGACTCGTGCTCGCACATCATACGAAATTAAATACCCTTCGGACCCGAGCATTTCAGCTCGTAGCAGATAAACAAGGTTTCAAAGGCTATCGAAAGGAGAGGGCCTTTTGAGCCACGAAGACACAGTGCGTTCCGGTGGAACAAACAAACGGAAAAGCTTAAAATCGATGCTCGACCGGATGGAATCCCTCCCCCATCCAGTTTGACGAGGCAATCGAGAAAAAGAGAGATACGAAGAGAACCGGCCAATAGGTACACAAAGAGCCGCACTTTTATTCCAACACGCCTGGTATAAATATTTTAGCATTTGTTGTCTGACATCTTGTTAGTCGAACCTGCAATATTTTTGTCCGAGCGAAGAAATGAATTCTTCTGTTGGTCACGGACGTTCCACGGACAAAATTTTTCCCCGGTGTTGCGCGAAAAAAAAGGATTGACAAGAAGAGGTGCGCCATCGTTCTCGTCGCGAGATAGTAGGATATATTTGTCGATCTAATGGACCGACCGGACCGAGGGAACCGCTATATCAAACAAATATTCCTGGAAATTCCGTGTTTCGCGAGATGACCGTCTTTTGTTCCGAATCTACGAGACTAGGAATCGAAAGCTTTCAGTCCCGAGCAGTTGTCGCGTTTCCTCGCGAATTTTTCGACCTTCCCTTTCGTTCGAACGAACAGACACGAAAGAAAGTTTGTAACGAACTTGGAAAAACGAAACGATAGAAATTTTCTATCCTTAGAGACGATGAGATCTGGAACCTGTCATCGTTTGAAAACAAGATAACATAGAGATGATATTTGAAAAAGGAAATTTAAATTATTGTTTTTGAGTCTTCTAAATATTTTGGGAAAATATTTAAGGAATTCTTTTGGATGTGTGGGGAAACGTATGTATTAATGGATATATTATACGGTTTGTAAGTTTTCATTTGTTTGTTCTTCTCCGAAGACATGCGATAATGTGAAAGACTGGGTATGTTTATGGAAATAATTTTCAGTGTACATTCAACTAAATATTCAAAATATTCGACTAATATCATTAGGTTATAGATGGCTTGTAATTGTTTGAGCCTGTTTATTTATGTAATTTCATGTTTGTTTGTATTCTTTATCGCGATAAAAATCATTAATGGTATTTACTGCAGATTATAATTGTTATGTATCATTTAACGACACAAATTGAAGAAAGGTGCTATTTTTTAATTTCATCGAAACCATAGGTCTATGAAATATAATTTTAACTCCATTTAAAATGGAAATAAGAAAAAAAACAAAGGATATTATTCAATTAGTTTCAACGTGCGGAACGTGAAGCGAACGCGAAAATGGACCTACATTCATGTAATTATCTTAATTATACAAATATTCTATTCAGTAATAACGTTTACATCGAAAAACCGTGCTAATTACGTTAATATTATAATCTAGCTCTGATGAAAGACACAAATTTCATTTTATGCATCGTCGATGTATGATTCTTGAAACGAGACACGGAAAAAAAACAAAATTGCTCTCGCCCAGAGCTTTTTCATTTCTTGCTCCCTCTTCCTCTTTCTCTTTCTAAGTGAAAGGTACGTTGAAAAAAGGAATCTTCCCAACATCCTAGGTTTACAAGCTGATCCAACTAAAAGAAAAGTGGTTAAGTCACGAGGCAGCCGCTCAAAGGAGTTTGAAGTTGAATAAATAACGCAGAGGAAATGTAAAGAAAACAGGGCAAAAGAAACAAAGCTCCGTAATTAATTAAATTTCTGAAGCATGGTAAAATCTTCTTGGGTAAACGAAGGAAAACGCCAATAATTCACCAACGTCGACATTTATCCTGATACGATTTTCTAATTTTAACTTCGACTTTTATCCTCGTACGATTTCCTAGTTTTAAACTGATCTACGTTTGTCTGCGATCGTTTTTCTCCATAAAAGAAATCTTTCGTATAATATAATATTTGATAAAAATAAATCAAAAATAAAGTAAAATGACTTCATTTCGTATACTGAAAAGAAAGAGGATCGAGAATAATTTGATTAATCTTAATCGTTGCAAAGAATGGTTTCTCGTAATTCGAGCCTACCAGATCGATGTTACTTCCTGTCGTTTGCTTAAGGAAACGAAACTTCTGAACACGACTTTGCGACTGTTAATCTAGATGCAATCAGTCCGCTGTAAAATTGTAGAGCCGGTTTACTTTGAGAGCCAACGATCCAACCAACTTTCATGAACTTGCACCGCGTCTGCCAGCCCGAGTAATTTCAGTAATTATTCTTTAATTTTCTACCCAAAGAATCCATATTTTCGCAGCGTAATATTCAAACTGCTATAAACTGCCCGTAGCAGTGTTTACGTTATTCGTGTCTAAAATATCTCTGTGACTTTCAATTCTAATTTTATCGAACGCAAATTTTTGAAACCTTCGACAATACTTGAAGTATTTCATAGGCAAATCTTCTTATTACAAATTCTTTTATTTTTCTGTTACAATACTTGGTAGGTAAAACAATTTTCTGTCTAAGTATAATTTTTTAGTCGTTTCGTTGCAAAATTCCATTCATAAAAACATGAATTTCCGTAAATGTTCGTAGTCTACCTATGAAGAAAGCAAATTATATTTCAACATGGTATTACGACCAATATTCTCAAATTCATCGTTTCTCCTGAATTTTATTTTAACGGAGAAATATCTCTGCGTTCCTCCTAAAATTCTAAAATGCATCGTAAACGGAATCTTGATGAACGCGTGCATGCACGAAACAGCTAGAACGAATGGGATACGAACAGTTAAGCAGCAATGGTGGTAAAACCAAAAAATGAGTTTAGAGGATGAATAAGAAGCGAGAATGGGTGTAAGATCGAGGGAGGAAGGCTTCATTAAAGAGCTTCCTTTTCGTACGCAGCGTCGCATTTCTTTAACCAGGCCAAAAGAAGTTGCAAGAACAAGGATATAAAGAACGCTTATAAAGTTTTCGGAATTGAAAAGATTATGGCTAGCCATGGCTGAGGATTAAACTCAATCAACTGAGATAATTTATGAAGCAATTTTCTTAATATTTTTCCATCGCCTTTTTTTTTTTACCATTTCTCGTATTTTTCATTTTGCTTCGTTCGTCGGTCTTGCGCGTTTCTCTATTCAAAATTTCAAAATTCTATTTAAATACTATATTTAGTGCGTGACAGGTTTCCAACTTTTGAAAGGTAACGTCTCACTTCCTCCATTATCCTCAAGACCCTCGGGACGACGATGTTTAATCGAGCCACGGAAGACATTATCCAACAATTCAGGCATTTCAATATGGAGCTTAAACTTCGGAGAACATGGATTTGAATTTACAATACTATCACAGCCACGTATAAGGGATTACGAAGCTGTTACAATTTTGAAGCGAATGCTACTTCTGTAATATCTTGTGATACATTGGTTTTTAACGTATTTCAGAAAGTTTCTATCGTACATTATAATTACGTAATATCTATGTACGCATATAAATAAACGTATGAATATATTTACACATTATACAAATTTCTTCGTTCTTTTTTTTTTTTACAAAAACTTTTTTCTTCCTACATGAAATGATTGTATAGAAGATTGTTCACTTCTTCTTAAAGTTTTGAATTCTTTTCCCACTTAATCAAATCTGCAACTAATCAAATAGTAGAAATCTTTGGCTTGAGAAAAGGATATTATATCACGATATTATATTATAATGATACGAGAAAAATAGACGATTAACAATGATGATATGAATACTATTCTACGAATAACGTTAAACGAACGTTCCCACAAATTTGCAGACTCTATAACAAGGAGATTTATAACGAGCCACGCTTGAATCAATTTTGTAAAAATATAAAAGGAGCAAAATGTACGCATTTCCTCGCATTTTATTGTTATAACACACCGGTTGAATAACGGGGCGACGTTACAAGGAACAAAAGACACGAAATATCCTGTTGGTGTTCACGATGCCATCGTATATCCCTCTGTTCATTTTTTCTCGTCTCGTGGAAAAATGTCGGACTCGTGCACGTTAATTCTAGCTAAATCTGTAAAGTCGATACAAACGTTTCGAAATGCGCGAGTGTAGCTTGAATAACAGAGGGAGATAACGAAGAACAATAATGTAAAATTTTTGTTAATGCAGCTATGCAAGCTGCAAATATTTCTGCATTAAAGAAATCTCATTATAAATTTCGTATGGTATCTTTATTCTGTATGTTTGCTTTATTTGTAAACTTTTAGTAAACGTAAATAAAATATTGAAAGATATTTTATAAAGAATTCTGTAGTTTATAACTTATATGTGATAACGCATCGTTTTATTTATGAAGAATTCTTCTAAATTCTAAATTTAGCTAATAATAAATAGACACGAATTACATGAAAAGCGAGATGTATCAGCAGTATATTGTAAAATTATACAAACATGATATGAATATCATATTTATGATCATATGATGTATCGTATCATATATCCATAATATACGTTTGTAATGTTAAATTTGTTTCAGGGTTATAAATTCATACGTTTGTTATTTAATTACAAACTTTAATTAAGGAAAACAGAAAATTATTAAATAATGATTTATTCGGTCTTGATACAAATCAAAGTTGTCTATATTATTTGGAAAATAAAAATTGTTATGTTTTCTCTTTAAAATGAAATTTGTCGAAACCCGAGAAAAACACGCTTATTTAATTCAGTGAGATATAATACCCTGAACAATGGATGAGCTTTCGTTTTATCAGAGGGACGACGATTTTTGGTTGCGTATTTTCCGCTTCATCTGTCCGGAGATTTTCATATTTCATACTTTAAAAGCGCGAAGAGCTTATCGCTGGTGAGTAAACAATCGAAGTTGGTTTTTCGAAGTCACAATCGAACGATCGCTGTGGTTTAATAACGTCGAATCGTTATTGTCGGAATCGAAACGCAGCCGCAGGGATCGAGCGCAAGTAATACGAAGACGATCTCGAGAAAAGTTTTAATTAACCGTCGTTCGATCCACTTTCGAAGGTAACTACATCTGAATTTTCTGCCACACTAACACCGGGAAGATAACTTCCAGCTTCATAAATATAGGTACCGATTCGATCGTATTATTGAACCTCAAGTAAAACGAAATTTTTGACGATTACAAAATGAGTCGATGTTTACTCATTGAAGAGATACGTTAACGTAAATTTATAGCGTCTGTTTAGAATGTAATAAATAATAAATTTTTATTTAGCATTTGATCATCTAGACACTAAAAATGTGAAACAAAGTAATAAATATAGTTGTTTAATATATATCCTTCTTTCAGAAATAGAGATTTTCAAAAAGTTTGTACCATTCAAATGTAAATGTGTACCAGTGAAATTTCCATAAGTTTCCTACAACATACGTGATATATTTTTATAAATATATCGCTGTAATACTCCTACAGAGAAGAGTGATGAAATTAGACATAATACGTATATTCTAGACACAATACAATATTTTAGCACGATAGAGTATCTGCATTGCAACAGATAAGATGTGTGTATCTCGCTGAAGAAGTAGCTACGACCCTTTCATTCCTATGTTCGCCCATGTCGGGCATCCACTGCTATACTTAGCCGCCTGAAAAGCACAAACCTCATATCGTACGTCGGCAAATATTCATAAGTTAAATATCGTCTCTTCGTAGGAGGCTCAGCACGAGAATTCGTGATATAACACCACCGTGGTATTACGTTGCACGTGAAAATCCTCAGCTTGTCGAAAGTCATCTCTCAGTCTAATACCTCCTCGTACTTGCCCCATCTTTTGCCTTCTTTTGCGAAACTTGTTCCTTTTTATTCTTAATAAGATTTCTTCTTATCATTCGTTCACTTTTACTTGCTTCATTTTGATGGATATCTGTTTTTCTGAATACAATTAGATCTCGACGTGCCATTATTCTAAACTGGTATTTTGATACGATTTGCAATATTTAAATCTTTCTAGGCAATTTTATTTCTTTCTAATAGTAACGAGGTATTGTAGTTTTTAATGCTTGTGTTTTTAGTTTCATTATGAAAATTCTTTTACAGACTTCCGAACAAATTTGTATTAAAAGAAGAAAATATAAACCAGCTTCTAATTTTCTGTTTTATTTTCTATTCCACGAACCATGAATATTAAAGATGATTTCATCCTTTCAAGCTTTATTGTACAGTACATGTTGGTGCGATCTTGTAGCTTTACAAATACACGTACCATAGACACTCCCACCATATAAGAGACGAAATAGAAATAAATAGAAATTTGTTCCGCTCCTTAACTATTATAAGAAATAATTTACTTTGAATATTTCGAATAGTTTCGCATATTCCATGAATTCCGTATATTTTTGACTCTTTAAATTCCTCCGAAACGTACAAGCACTCACAGCCTAGTAACATCTTCTGAAAAAATAATCAACGCAAATATTATCTATCTGAATCTACTATCGTCCTCAATATCGTCTTTCTCTTTCAACTCTGACCTTCCAAGAAGATAAAGCACAAGCACACGAAACACGTACACTGTATCATCGGATTTCACAGTAGGTTCCAACGGTGGCTTTCAAGCATTATCAAAATGGTTCAAAAAATACCTTGCTGCTTCCTTCTACTTTTACACCTATAGTCTGCCAACATTCTATTCTCTTTTCTCTTCGTGCCAAGGCAAAATAACTCGAAACTATACGCGCGTGTCTGCACGTTGTTCTGCACGTACATGGCCGCGTCTCCGTACGAAACAACGTCAGCACTTTATCCGGTTCGGCTGCGAGAGCTATCGTCGAGAGTATATCAGAGGGTGTTTTCGCACAAGCGACAGTCAGCTCGTGAAATGACTTCGCCAGCCGGCTTCGCGGTATTCCTGGGATGGGAAGTCCGCCTCGAGTTCCTCGAGATCCTGTCGAGCGTTTGAAATTACCGGGATAAGTACTCGCGTCGGAATCAACATCGAAATATTTCTTTGAGCTACAAACCGTCATTCTAGCTGAGAAAAGCCATCCTTTTCCAGCGCTATCCACCTGTGTTTTCCTTTTATTTTCCTTGCTCTAACGAGGTTCATCTAAATGGTTAAAACGTTGAGGTTACAGGTAATAGTAGGAGAATACGTGTTCCGAATTGATCGAACGTTACGGTTTTCTCTTTATTTCCACACTTTTCGCAACTTTTTCGATAGAAATAAGATTTTTAAGTATATCGAGTTGCGAGTCTCGTAACATGGCGAACTTAAAAAATTCGTAAGTTATTTGCTGTGCGACAAAATGTTCCAAGCTGAAATTATTAGTCTCTAAGAATTACATACAGTACTATCGATTTGTTCTTTGCTTTTTTATCGGGATATGACGGTTATTTTCAGTTGTTTAGATTCACTGCTTTTCTACCGCATTTCTGTACAAAGCACCAAATTTTACGTTAAGAGATATCGTACGAAATAAGGCCAGAGATTAATGATCACAGATATAATCTCAAATTAATTATTTCAAAAGGATATGAATTATTGGACAGCGAAGAGTTCACATTGGTTTCGTGAAATTGTCCACCAACACAGGTGGAATTTGAATGTTTGCAGCGACATAAATAACAAAGGGTTACCCACTGTCTCCTAGAAATAGACAAAAGGAAAACGAGCGAGGAACATAGTACTCTCTTATAGCCTAGCATTTTATGGGTAAAGAGTTTGAAATATTTACGTGAAATTGTACGACAGTCGATAAAGCGTTTGTTGTAAAAAGTGTTTGGCGATGAATAAAGTTAGACCGGGGCAGAGGTTTAGTTAAATCGTTGTAATAGATTCGAAATAAACTGCGATATTGGTTTTCCATTACGATATTTCTATCCGCCGCAATATGGTGTCGCTGGTCAAATAAAATTCGATGTTTCATGTTATTGGAAGGTGATATTACGTCTTCTGGAAAACTGCCAGTTATTAGCTATGATGTAGCATTGGGAATAAAGATTCAATGTGTTTCAGAATGTCCTGGTTGTCTAGATCTGTCTGTTGCAAATCGGAAAACTATACTAAAGACTAACGTTTATAGCTTGAGATAATGTCGACCTATAAAATGTAAATTCCAATCAATGTCGTTATATTTCATAAAATTGTACGTTCTAAGTGGAAGAAATAGTAACAAAAAGAGAGCCTTAATCCTTGATATTCTGTTTCATAGCTATCGTGTTATCGAGAGAATTCGATACCGTAAATTGATTGAAAAATATTAGAAATGAAACTTTGCGTTAATATTGAGTCTTATCGGGTTAAGAGGCGGTATAATTATCAGTTCGAAAGCAGCTAATATTAAAAGACTAGAAAGCTAAAACTCGCAACACAATTTTCTCTATTCACCATTTTGTGTTATAAGCCCTCTCTTTCAGAAACTTTCTCAATTTGTCTTTTATTCTAACTTTCTAATTTAAATTACAACTCGTAGTTAGGTAAGTAATTCATGTTTCAGTATGATAAAATTGTACAACCTTGTCCTTTCGTTCTTTCGAGTATCATCTTTAAATTTGACACGCGTTCTCCACGGAAAGTTTTCTCGTTCAGTAAAATGTCTTCATTCTAGAAGCATGAAACTTGCACGAAGACAGCGTGGTTATTGTCAATTTTCCAAATTGCTCGGAGAAAACAGCAGAACGCGAGCTGAAGATAGCACACGTACAAGAACGTTTCCGAAACTGGAGCTACACGTTGCAACGCGATCCGATTTCGAATTACGTTTTTGATCAAGCTGAACGATCAAGCGTTTGGCGTTGCTCGCGAGTTTCAATCGAAGATTCAACTTCGTGAGAAACTTCGATTGCGCGAAAAAATAGAGAGACTCTGGTCCTGGATACGATACAAAATTCCATTTCACGATGTTCCTGAGAAAACGAAAGAGCCAGGGTGCACTCAAAATGTTTGCAAGAAACCCAAGTTTCGAAAATTACACGGACGATCACGCAACGCGTATTGGAAAAGACGAAAACCTAGGTATTCGTGACGTATTGCGAAAGTTTCGCGAACTCTTCCTAGAATGAACTAAGTTTCAAGATTCTGCAACGAGTTTGCTTCCTAAGATCAGCCTGAATTAGGTAACATGGCGAAGCGACTTACGTCTGCGGCGAATAGCTTTTACTTTTGCTGAAACGATTTCTTAAATCGCATTTTATTTACACGCTTAATAATTGTACTTTTAAAAGCTTAAAAGCTTAATAATTGTACTTTTTCGTGTATGTCTTCTCTTTCTGGGTTTTACGATAATAAGTTGACTTTATGAAATAAATATCTTTATATTGGGTTTTATTGATTATAATAATTTACTATAATTTTCACGGTATTTGATACTCGTAGTTCATTAATTGACAGATGTAAAGTGAATTATGATAAATATAATGTTGCCCAGTTTTCAAAGAAATATCCATCTTGCCAAGAAAGTGTTGGAGTGTGTGAACGGTGCATGAAAAATCGACATATAAAATTAGGCGTCTTGAATCTTCCTTCGTTCTTTTTTGGATAATACAAGAAATACTAAATAAAGTACAATTTAATCAATCGTTCCACATTTCGCGGATCATATCCGATTCGATCGTTCAATAATTTTTTACCTCTGAAGATAAAATGGAAGAATTATTAACGATATATGACACTTCCCATTAAAATTTTGTACATAAAGATTTTCCCGCAAAATCTTATTGTTAAAGATTAAAAATCTTATTGTTAAACGTTGGAACCAGGCTGAGTTTGACGCCCAAA
This sequence comes from Bombus huntii, assembly GCF_024542735.1. Taxonomy (NCBI): domain Eukaryota; kingdom Metazoa; phylum Arthropoda; class Insecta; order Hymenoptera; family Apidae; genus Bombus; species Bombus huntii. The sequence goes on from NC_066244.1 coordinate 6,175,012, forward strand.
AATTCGACAAACGCCGCAGGATTAATGCGAGCAAAGGATCAGTCAAAAGCTTGCCTGAAAGGAGGTGTTTCAAAAAGTAACACAGTTCCCTACAGGGAGTAAAAAATTCCTACGTTTAGAAAGCCCTGAGTCGATCGAAAGAACAACAGCAAAACGCTGTCACCGGGAAGTATCGTGAAAACAAAGCGTGATTTATTCGAAAACAGAATAGTCGACGTCAAGTTGTGACGTTGAAGAACCGAGGGCCGGAAATTGCTCTTCAACCGCAACGAGGCGTATTCACGTTACAAAAATAGCGATAACCACGGCGCGAATGGAAAGCGAGGGGAGGGAGTGAATATTACGAACTGTCATGAACCGACGGAAAACTTGCCGTGGCTGTTGCTAAAGTGGACGAAGTTATTCATCCACCACGGGACGAAATTATTTCTCGAGATCAGCACGGCCTGGCTGGAATTGCCAGCGTGCAATTCGTTGCTGAGGCTTGCGGTCGTGTTCGAAACTCTCCTGTAAAATGGCGCGAGGTAGACTGCCACACGACGAAGAGACGGAACAGTGACGAAGGAACGACCGATGGTAGAGAGGAGCATATGTCCTTTCGGAATCTGTTACCTTCCTTTAATTACGTATAGTCGGAAGCCTCCATTACCCATTCCTTGTTATTCTCTCTTGATATTTTTACCCCTTATCGTCAGACAGTAAGTACACATTCTGCATCGTTTGAAACGTTCTTACCGGTTCCAGTTAGTAAGATATTCCTAGTAGCTAGTAGGCTATCTGGTAGGAAAATCCTTTGAGTTTGAGAGCTAATGGAAAGTTCATCTCGGGGGCAACGATGTAACGGGAAGAGTTTCGGGAATGGGATCTTCCGTCGGTCGGTGCCAATTAAAATTTCACCCAAGGATTGCTCTTGGTGTCGATTACTGACGGTGATGAAGACATTTGCGTCTTGATGGTTGGGCTAATCGAAATGCGGCTGAGAGAGAGAAAGAGGAAGAGAGAGTGTGTTCGATCGATGTGTCGTGAGCGAATGGAAACGATTTTTCGCAGACGGGATTTTGATACACGAAGGAAATGTTTGCATGTTTGATATATTATCGTTTTACCAGAATTTGGTATTTTGGAGAAAAGTTTAGACGAAGAAAATAAATTCTATTATGGGTGGGCAAGGTGGTCTTTAGTGAAACGATTTGTAAATTTGAGTTCTACTAAAACAATTTCTTCATGAATAAATTGTTCTGGTGAAAAACAGATAATGCCATACACACGTACCTACATCTTTATAGCTTCTCAGATTATGCTGCAAAAATAAAAAATAATGTAGCATTTCGTACGAAACTAAAGATCTTCTGTTGTTTTTCGACATAAATATATTTGGTATTTTTGTATTCATTAAATGCAAGGTACAGATTATATAGGGGAAAAATGATCAAATTCAACGACCAGATGCTTTCACACGTGAATTTTCATTTCAGCTCGGGCTAACGCCAGATGAAAATAAAATACGTATCACTAAAAATATCTAAATTTTTGGAAGCGAAAACTATGGAGAACAGGTATATAAAAGCTTGAAAATATAAAATTTCGGTAAAGTTTCGACATTCATATAAATATCCGAACACTTTTAAAAACTTTTTATCTTGATCCTTTCCTTCATTATGATTCAAAACTAGACCGAAAGTATAAATTTTGAAATGCAAGAAAATATCCAGGATGGATATAATACACACGTATGTACAAAATATTCATAGGAAACTACTCACCAGAATATTTAGTTATCGAAATAAATCTTCAAAATTCATTTTCATAAAACGCACGAATTTGCATAAAATACCCGTAATCTACTCACGATTCTAGAATTGGAAGGTTTAAAAAGATCTATAAAATACCAATAAAAATTATAATTCAAACTTGCAAGTATGTACCTAACGTTATTTCATTTTCGAACGATCATTATCTGGCAGTTTATTATCGATTGGTGGCGATGAGAAGTCTAGACCCGATAATAATATCGGCAACGTTAACGTCCACAATGGTCGAGACGCTCGCGTCAGCCACGCTATTGTTCAACGATTCTCGATCGTAGACGTCGACGACGACGATGACGACGATGACGACGACGACGACGACGACGACGGTGTTGTCATGGTCGTTGGCCTTCTGACTGTTCCGAATCGAACAAAGACCCAAAATCGAATAGCGAAACGATCCTTGCTTCGTATATCTGACCGACCGGAAGAAGGGGCCACCATGGCATTCAATCGAAAGACAATCGGTCGATTGAATCGGTCGAGGTTAGGAAAACGCGAACCACAACCACATGCTAGCAAGCTCGTGGTTGATTCAATCAATCGACCTGAATTGAGTATTGCTTTGCTTGCTTTCGATCCCTTCTAGGGAAAGATGTTGCTTATGGTGCTGCTTTATTCCTTGGATAATGTCTTCAAGATACGGTGGTTTCCTCATAGCGTAGCTTTCACCGATCATGCGTTTGAGAAAATGGAGGATTTTGGATTTTTGTTCAAAGTAAAATGAAATGAATATTAATAGCGTAGTGGTGAAATGAAATTAGTGTTAATAACACTAATGATTGGTTTCATTTAACAGGGAAAGAACATTACGAGCAATGTTAAAATTTTATTTTAATTCGGTAGCGAGATTAGATATGGAACATCGTGCCGTCGAGAACTTTTCATAGATGTCGATCTTTATAGTTAGACTGCTAAAAACGACGAGAGAGACTGAGAGTTTTAACGTTACTTTATATCTATGTGGTTTTACGTATAATTATATTTGAGATAAAGATGCATCATAAATTTGGACATGCTTGCTGTATTTTTATTCAACGAGTCGTTGAATAAATTGCAGCTTCGAAAAGGGAATGTTAAATGCAAGCAACTAAAGGTAAAATAATTTTGCTCGTGCTTAAAGTTAAAGAAAACGTTAAATTTGAATTTAAAATCAAGACAAAAATTTCATTCGCGTCTAAATTCAACATTAAGTTTGAGCTACTGCTATTTCCGAATAATAAGTATGTATATACACGATTCGTATGTAAAATCTGGAATAACGAAACTAATAAATATTTGAGACATTGCGTTGAAGCGGATGAATATTACGTTGATCGTATATATGACGATGTACAGAAACTAAGTGTAATTAAAGTTTTATTTAAAAACCAACGTTTCATATGGGCCAACTTAAGTAGAAACTGGCATCCAGCCCGTAATGAGAAAAGCAAATGAAAAAATGAAAAATCAAGAGTGTAAAGAAGGAAAAGATAAGAAAGGGTGCAGGTTACATTCTCGACGAGAAGCCCGCAATCCTTGGTTTCCTTTTCGCCCTATTTCCGCCCTTTCATCCCGGCTTTTGCAAGTCAAGAAGACCTTCGATCCGAAACTAAAAGTCGTGCTTACGAAGGGAAGCGTTTTCAATTAAAGCGGCACGTTCATTATGGGTAATTAGGCTAGCTGCGCGAGCAGCTGCACTCCGTACACTCCCTTCGCCACCTATTCGTCTCTATCATGATGCATCATGTGATAACAGAGAGAGTTTGAAGGAAGAGCACGGAGGAAAGCTCTTATCGCGAAAGAAGACGCTCAGTTAAAGCTCCCGTGACCTCGAACAGAGGTCTTCTTCTTCTTCTTCTCAAGTCTTCGACGCTCTGAAAGCTTGACGGTGAGTGTTTTACCACCGGCGACCAACTTTTGTTCAACTTGCTTGACACGGAGAGATCCGGCTGCCACGTTTTGAATTGGCCATTATCAGGGTGCAACGTGACAAGTACTTTTAGAAAATAATGGAACGTAAGAGAGGACAATGTAGAAATTCGTTTTGCCGCTGACAAAATTGTCTGATATAGAAGATTTGATGTTTCTTCTGTGAGATTATCCTTAGAGATGGCAAGATTATATACATACCGTATATGTGAGCCTTTTAGAAGACGAACCGACGAACTCCACATTTTATAAATTTCTTGATTCCATTATATAGGTACAGGGTAATATTTTTATTGTTAAGAAACAAATGACGTATCTTCACGAATTGATTCGCGAAGAAAGTATCATAAATAATGATAAATTCAAAGGAAGATGTAGGAAATCGTGTCACATCATCACTTTTTCTGTGTGTTTTCAATTTGTAGATCGATGCAGCTTCTGAAAATTAACCATACGTATTTTATTATTTATACTTTGAAATTTCCGATACATGACCAACCATCGTCACTTAATTATGAAGTTCAATTAATTCATCGGATGGTATGGAGAGAGGAAAAAAGATATTTATTATATAAATATTGTTGGACCACAAACACGTAACTAACGCTTTGTTTAAATCGCTCAAAATCAAAAGTAAATCCAATATGAAATATCAGTTGTAAGCAAATACAAACAAAGTTTGCATTTCGTTTCTCATTTTTATCACAAATAAAAGACCACGAAGCAAGACCACAACAATACTGCAGCTCTCAACATGTCCAGCTGCATCAGACACTTCATAGCTTTACTTCACGCATCTCTTCAATTTTCGTTTTTCAAACAGTCGCAACGTTACCAACTCGAATAAATCTAACTCGTATTACAGCGACAAATCGCGCAAAAAGTGCGTCGAGAGGCGAACTGATGGTAAGCGGATTAAAAAATTAAGCGACGAAAAATTCGTCGATTCACGAGCGTATACCAGAAACAGTGAGAGAAAGAGAGGGAGGGGAAGGAAGGAAAAAAAACGAAAAAATTGGAAGAAAAGAGCGAGAAAGGGAGATATTCACGACGAGTTTTGCAGCGATGGAAAACTTTGAGAACGTCAGACACGATTAACAAACCGCGAACGTAATTTCGCTAAAAGCCGGAATAACGAGGCACCGGGATCAAGCCGCGACGATCACCAAATTTTACATCAACTACGACACGTACGACGACGATGTTCTCAATTTTCGTTGTAATTAGTTACGGCTCGGCGCCCAGCTCGACCGTGTAACTCGATACGCCACGTCGATCAATGGAATTTCGTCGGCTAATCGTTGATCGCGCTTTTTGCGAATTCCCGTGGCAACCGTTATTGTCGTGATCGGGAAATTTTCATCGTGATTTATACGGGATATCATCAGGTAACTCTAAGTGGAGAACAATTACTTGTTAAAAAGCGTACGTAACATCATAATTTTGAAGACGAATTTTTATAGGACACCGATTTAAAATTGGAAGATTACAGTAGAAAATTATTAGTAACTTGATTATTCAACAATGGCGCAGACTTATCAATTGCAAAATATTAATTGCGAGGAATGGCAAAAGTGAATCATCGTATCGTAAGTATCGTAAAATATGTTGCTTTTAGTATATAGTGTAACATGATCCTGCAATTGAAACATTTTTTTAGTTCGATATTAATCACGAAATAATACATTCGGCATAATATTAACTCTATCTGTCAAAAGCATATTCAGAAGTTCAATCGTTGTATTAGTATAATTTGACAATATCGATGTTTTCACTTTCTGAAATTATTCAACAACTAATCTAATTAAACCACTAAATATTTCCCTCTTTCGTTCGAAATTACATGAAATTATTATAATCGAATTATACATAATTATAATAATATATAGAGTAAAATCGTCGATTCAAATTTATGCGAAGTTAGTTCTCGCGGAAAATTCATTCGCCGAGGAAGTGAAGTTTTATGAGGCATTTCCATTGTTTCGGCGTGTTCTTTGCGATGAGGTCGATCGAACAATTCATCCTGCGTCCCTTCTTTTACTGCAATCTGCTGAATAGCAGGAGGAAAGAAATTCCTACGAAGAGGAAGAAGAAGCGCAGGGAGCTCGGATCCGGTTCGAGAAATAAAGAAAACGCCGAATAGATCTTTCCTTTGTAAAAAGAGAATCGGCTGCAAATTCTAGCTGCAGGAGTTTCCTTACCAGCGCCCGGTCCTTGCAAAAGCAACCATTTGGGCGTGTTATAAAAAAGTTTCGCGTGATCGAGAAGCTCAAGGAAAATATTCTTTCTCATTGAATAGCCACGCGAGAAACAGAAGATCTTTGTTTCCTCTGATTTAGAAAATGCGATTTTTGCATGATTAATATTAGAAATGCGCAATGGTTTATGATGCAAAATTGTAATAATCATGCTACAAGGTTTTGCAAATTATTCCTCAAAATTCTGGACTTTTATGTTTTTGCGAAAGTGTTTGAATATTCTCTGAAAATCGAGAAGTAGCCGCCTTATTCAAGCAATTACTATCTTTTTAGAAACAGTGATATTTCAGTGATTCGAAAAAGTTCGTAAACATTTTAGACCGTTGTCAGACATCGGGAAAAAGTTTTAAGTAGTTGCACGAATAAATTCCGTCGACGACGGTAGAGCTATGTTTTCCTTTTTTTTAAACATTATGATAATTTATCCTTTCTAAAAAGAAAACTTGCAAAAACATTTTGAGCGTTCGCATGAAATTAATTGTACAAATAATTGTAGAAGCAATTGAGTTACCCTCCAAGCGTTTTCTCAACAGTTTTTAACAAGTTATTATAATTATAAATTATATTTACACAGGTGCATAAATCGTAAAGTAATACGAAATATATCTATCGCAAGAGCCAAAACATCGAAAGCTGTGAAAACGAATCATTCGTTTTCTATAATAGGAATATATCGTCTATGTCAGAAAAGAAAAAGGACAAATTACACGGCGAATTACGAGTCGTAAGTTTCTCCTTTGGGAGAAACAAAACTTTGGTTATAAAGAATATTCATACTATAATTCCAAATCACAATTAATTTACTGTCTCGATCAAGCTACGTATTTCTTCTTTTCAGTATCGACTACACATAAAACAAGCTATTACATTTTATACGATAAAAGACCTGACACCTAACTGAACACGAGATAAACTTAACCACACAAACAGAACAACGTACAAAAATTCCTTTCTCCGCAACTAAAGAATTTGTCACGGAAAAAGACGAGATCATCCGATATATATCGATACAGACAGAAGGAGAAAAAGTGGAGATATTCTCACGAAAGAATAGATATTGAGTTCGTCCTCTGTCTCGAAACTTCTAGCTGTCGTACGATACATTGGTCCGCCAGTAGTCTGTGAGGACTGGGGTTGGTATTGGTTTTCAATTTGCATTCTCCCAATAGCCAGCCATGCATCATTCCAAGTTACAAACCAACGAACCAAGCAAGCTACCAGCCTCATTCTCCTTCAGTCGCCACACTTCGAGTTTCTGGGAGGGGTGGGCAAAAAGAAAAAAAAGAAAAGAAAGAAAAAAGGAAGCGAAGGCAAAAACATTCTGAACAGAGCGAAGAACCGGGATGACACTGGATCGATAAATATTTGATGGCGTCTAAAAGCAGGTTAATCTGATCGAAGGCTATGTCAGCTATCCATCCTGATCTCGGTGTGTTTTTAGTTTCTCTTCTCTCTTCGTTTCCTGCTTTCTCCTCTTTCTTTCCTCTTATATTTTATCCGCTTTTTTTCCTGTGACACTTTCGTTCTGTGTAAGCGCGAGACGATGAATAAATAAGCGACTGAATGGAAATGCGGGTTCAATCGGCACAGGGAATGTCGAAATGCTGGCAAACGCGGAGGAACGAGGAAACAGACAGCTGGATGAACGCGATAAATGTTGGAGAGATCGCTCGTGACAGAGATTATCGATTAAAACGCTGGCGGAGAAATTTTACTTTCGAGTTCTTGTTGGCAGACGCAATAGGTTACGATTGGTTCGATGTATTTGAGTTTAGGTGGACTTCTTGTCTTACGATATTTTGTGAGACCTAAGACTCTGGTACTCTTTTCTCTTTCTTTCTATGTAATCATTTGAATTGTTACGGGAGGCACGACAAACTTATATATTTTGTATTTGATAATTTTTGCAACGCTGATTCTCGGATAAAATTTCATTCTGCAAATTACTTCAATAGTACAAGACAATTTTCCATGTTTACACTAGTCTTTAACCTAATCCTTCTACGAATTCTCTCGAACCTAATTTTTCTTCTTCCCTTAGCTTCTCCTTCTTATTTTACTACTTCTCTTCTTTCTCCAATTGCTCTCCTCTAATTGTTTACTTAAAACACGCAGAAATAAATTCACAAGAAAGGATATCAGGATATCACGAATCCATTCCTCCAATTGTTTTGCACAAAACTTAATCAAAGGATCAGTACCTTGGCCGTTATGCAAATATACGCGCGATACACTCAGGACAAATGAAAAAAAAAAGAGAGACAACGAAGTTTATGTTCCTTTAATTAAAAGACGAGAAACTACGGAACGGAGAAGGAAACGAAATGCGGCTTTGTTTTCAAACGCGAAGAAATCACACAGAAACACGAAAGAAACGCCAATCATCCACCGACAAAGATCAACGGAGTTCATTTCGTGCCGAGCACGGTTAATAACGAACCGAGATCCGCCAGTTTTCGCACTCTGCAAAACTTTCAAGGATTCCGAAACTTCTGTTCTCTGGAATGACGCCTCGATGTCGTTCGTGAAAACGCAGGAGCTTCTTAATCGGCTACCTCAAAACATAGTCTTTTTATTGTCATCTTTAAGCGATGCTATATACTTTCTGTGACATTTTACGGATAACTAGAAGAAGCAAACAATCCTATGAATGAATTTTGAAAGAGAATTAAATTGGAAAAATGAGAATTAGAAGGACTTGTACTATCTCTGGAGTTTATAAAATTATACTGCATTGAAAGTGTTATTATTATTAATTAAAAATGAAGTATCTAATATACGTAGTGAAATGCATATAATTTAAGGATACGGTATATAAGAAAAGAACTGTAAATTCTTTGAGTGACAAAATAAAAACCACAAAGGAACGAGAGACATTAATCAAATTCTTAAACTAAAACGTAGCCTCAAAGAATTTAAACGTATCTGTAGTTTACTTGTACATTTCGTTCATATTTATATTTTATATTTTATTATATTTTCTGGTTTAATGTTTGGAAAAAGAAATGCAGAACCATATAAATTGATATTTGTTTTCATTTTATATTCAATATTGTTATTTAATTACGCAGGGGTATTTGGAAATGATTAGCGTACACTCGAAAAAGAGCCAGCAATATAACCGGTGGTTTGTTGATTACGGTATCATATTTTAAAGCTTAATAAATAACACTTTGTATATTCAGCGTATACATACGTGGAATGGCCTCGCCGTTTGGTTTATGCATAGCTAACGAATTTTTTACCATAAGGCTGATATATTGTTCCGCCAAACACATACGAGATGTAAATTACTACAAATCAGATAAGCGTTGCACATATGTTAGCGTGGATCCTGCATGGAAATAGTTTGTGGATTTTGTAAATGATATAGAGTGCATTTTTCAATTTTATCATTTTGATTATTCTATCACGTAATGGAACGTTCTACGTTCCAAACAAAATTCGAAATATTTTAGAATATTATTCTCAGAGACATTACTTTGTCCAATTATCTTAAAATGTTCCTTTAAACTTCCACTGGTTTTAGTAAATAAAACCTCTCTCTTTACGAACAAAGAACTTTCTCTCAAAATTTCATAAACATTTTAATTTGAGCTGCACTTTATAAATAAGTAATTACATTAATGCGTTATTTCAGACGTTAATGTTTTTAAGGAAGATATTATTCGTTATAATAACTATTTAAATTATGATTAAACTTAACAAACTCACTTGGCGAATACTAAACTCCTTCCGTTACTTCGATTATTTCAACTAGGAAAAGAAACGAATGTTCCTTCGATTCTGTCGATAATTATCCACGCTGTTCTAATTATATTTAGATCAATTTATTCGATCAATTGAAAACATTTGTTTCAATCGTGAAAGGTACAAAACTTTTGTTAAGAGCTATGAACAAGATCGTAAAGAATTCTTAGCGGAAAGAATTCGTAAACAATTTCTAATTTCTTAAAAGGGTATCTAGAATATTGGAAAGTAAAAATATGGTTGATTCTTTAAGAAGATAACAAATATCGCCTTTGATCATTAACTTCTACATTCTACTGATACCTTACATCATTACTAATATCTAATCTTATTTTATTTATTCGCTAGTAATGTGCCATCTTGCTCCAACTCGACCAATCTATCCAGATACTTAAAAGCGAATACTCTCGTCGTTGGTGACGTAAAATCTTAAGAGACAGGTCAACGGTCGAGCAATACAAACGCTTTCGCTTCGAACCGCGAGCAGCGTGAATTCACGAGTAAATTTCAGCTTCGGAGTCGGAAATTCACTGGACCGTTTCCAGCGATGTGCTACCGGTCTCTCTCGGCCACTGGTTAAACACAATCTAATTTAATCCTTTTAAACCGTCTAATCCCCGGGAAACCATTCAAATAAATACACAATTGTGCACGTTACGCGGTGCATTTCTCCATTTATCTTTTTCCTCGTTCACCCTCTTTGTACGTCATTTGTTTCGTCTCGTCTCGTTCCGTTTCCTATCGTCTTCCTTTTTGTCGATCGTTTTACCTGTTCCCCCATTCACCAACCGATAACTCTAGCGTTCTCGCTGGCTTAACGTGTACGATTTCGCGTGATTTTGCCCCCTTTATCCTCACTCTATTTTCTATTCTCGATGCTACTTTCTCAAGCAATCGAATCCTCTTGCACGGTACCTTGCTGCTTCTACTCGGTTTGTATCGTCTTCCTTGGTTCTGCCGAATCCCGCTTGCGTTCCATTCTTATAGATTACTATCGTAATTGCGCTTTATTGTTATCTCAAATCCTGGTCAATTGTTCATCGATTTAAATCAATCAGTGGGACCTTCAATTTATTGGGAAAGGGGATGGAGCATAAAATGGAGAGAACATGTAATCTGTTAGATAAATTACTAATTTACTTTCGTGGAGAAAACGTAAAAGTTCTATCTTTTCTTCCTAGGTTATTTTATTATCTTGTAGATTATCGTAAGTGGTGATTTAATAATTTGTCACTTGTCTGTATCTTTGAAACAAATTATTGCAAATGGAAGCAAGTTGAAATAGTAATGATGTAAAATATTACTAACATTGATTACGACGTTTATATTATAAAATACTAATGTTTAAGAGAGACATGAATATAGAATATTGCTAATACTTAACGCAATATCAATTTTAAAATATTAAAATGCTCGAAATATCAGTAATATAACTATAGAGTAATGGTAACATTAAGAACGATGTAATATTTATACAATATGATGTTATTTTTGTATATCTATATAATTGTATTCTTTGGAAATTCTAAATATATTTCTTTACCGATTTCTCTGTACAATTACCTATTCAAACGTACATATGTTTTATCGATTTCTCGGTTCCTAGGGCATTTTTACATTTATCCGCTATCTACAGCTCTATTTATCTATCTACACGACAAACATAGCAAGTATTTGAGAATTTTTCCGTTGAAGTACTCAAACGTCGAACAAATAAAAAGCACGGTCGGGTAAAATAAGAAAAATCAAACTTACGTTTGGATTACATATATCGGAAGATTATTGCCGTATTATGGCAATCAATATGAACGTAGGAATGAAAAATAATCGTGCGATCAACCAATTTTTAGACCGTAGGCATTATTTTATTAACTATAAATCACGCTTCGATACAGTTCTATTTTGCTTGCTGAAAATTGAACTGTTTCAATTTATCGTAAATAACCGATGTTCTATCGTGTTTATTGATATTGTGTCCGACTATATAGTCGTTTATCTACTTCATTCCAGATCTGTCCATCATGTTATTGACCTTTCGATATTACTTCTTTTGTTTCCTCCGCCTCTTCCATCTAGTAATTAATTTTCCCTATTGTTTTACATAATTGCTTGTAAACCTTCGCTTCCAAAGTCTATGGAAACGAATATTTTTAGTGTTCATTTATACTTTCCAATCTCAATTAAAATACAAATAAGCAAATACTTTTCCAGTTTTAGGGAGAGAAGTGTTAGAATACAGAGATACCTCGATAAACGGATTGAGATAACGAAGAGACGCATGTAACAGTTTGTTCATCGAACAAAGAAATGTAAATTCTCACCCCAAGTTCGCAAATTATTTCTCTCTTTACGAGGAAATAACGTTTCCTAAATGTTTTAATAGCTAAATGTTTTAATATTTCCTATTTTCTCAATACAAAGAAATGTTATCAAAAAATCATTCTGCTCGGTATTTCCAAGTTACCTTCCCCATTTCTCTCAGAAAAAGACGCTCACACAAATTAAGATTTTCAGCAATCAAACCGTCAGCCACAAACGAAACGCTCGTTCCTTCGTACCACCAATTTTATACACTAATTTTTCCGACGAAATACAAAAGGCAGATAAAAAGCTCCGAAAGAAAAACGTTTGCAACTTTCTGGCCGACTGATCAGTTTGCCTGGAAACTCCACGGAAAGACTACAGCGGCTCGTTAGCGAGTTCCGGCAAGTTTTACAACCTTTTTTTTTTTTCACGCGAACGTCATTCAGTCGGCTGATTTTCACCGAAACTGGTCGGTATACGTGACTTAATCCACATTTTCCCTCTGCACACCGGTTTTCGTCGTTTCTCTATCCCAATGGAAATTGCCCGATCTAATTTCCCCTCAAACGAGCATCCGCGCGAAAGCCTCTCGAGGATGAACGCGAAACGATTTTCCACTCGGCCGGAATAGAAGGCGATACGACGCGCGTATTTACTTAACTCGAACCGTTTTTCCGCCTACATTTGGACGAGGACCCGCCGCTCCGTTCTCTCTTTACATCCGTGTCGATCGGTTTTCATACCCGATTATTGCGTTATTTTCACTTATTCAGAATACGCTAACAATGAACACGATGTCCAGTGAGATTAGGGTCGCGACGATAGTTTCGTGTTAATAGACAGGCATCGAATGAAACTGTTAAAATTTCCAAATAGATATGAAACGATAATTTTTTGATTATTACCTTCTTTGTCTCAAGAAAACAGTTACACAGTGAAGTGTATCTACTGAAAGTTTTATTCCATATATTTTTGCATAAATAGAAAATTTATATTTTCGTGCAAGTAGAAAAAGATAAAACGTCTGTTTTGTTTGAAAAAGAAATTAAATTTGTACTTCCTTAGCGATATTATTCCTAAAATAAACAAGTTGCAATACGTAATTAATCGGTTTTTGTTTCGTTGAATTTTCCTCTAATTGTTAGTGGAAATAAAACAATTAATACAAGATCACGACGGAATTAAAGTGTCGACGTACAAAGTTGTCTTAAAATAAAAAGGAAATAACTGAAACGTTAAGAGTTCGGTAAATTACTGTTATTTATAACAGTCAACAGTTTCATTCGATCCCTGGTAATAGACATCAAAGTGGTTTCAATGTTGCATGACGGTTTAGGTGGCTCAAGCAGAGGTAAAGGAACGTTTGTTGAATCAGTTGCGGAGATCTGGATGTTGACTGGAGCTGGGAATTTTAGGAGGGAGTGATTGTTTTGTCTGACCGAGATAGGGATTTTAGGTGAGACTCGACGTTGCTTTAGGTTTAGAGTAAGTGAGTGTTACTGGTTACGTAGTTCTACAATGATTTCTATCTGGTTTGACGATGGAAAGGGATGACGTCTCTATCTCTCTGTGTTTCTTGAGGCTATTTGAGAATTTAGATATTATCAGGCAAGGGTTAGGAGGTTTACAAATACAATAAGAGATCAAAGCGATGGTGGTATCCTCATAGAGGCTGTTTCAGTTGATACAATTATCGTATGTTGAAATTGCAGCATGTAATTGAAGAGATATTTCGATTATCCCTTAAATACATAATATATCTCTATTTGTACGTTCTACACACTAGTCGTTTGGCAACGAATTCTTTTTTCATATAAAACAATGCGAGGGGTTTTAAAAATTCGATTGTTTTATGGTGTCCGAAAAGTTTCTTTCGTTTTATGAGGAAGTAATAGACGCACCACGTTTTTTATTTTATATTATTTTGTCGAATTACATATGATCCATTTTGTTCTGTCGAGATAAACAACGCGATATTTCATAGACTTGGTTTCACGTTTGTACGAAGATGCACTGTTGTAAAAAACACGTTTGCGAAAGACACGTTTCGGACAACCTAATACGTATAGATTAAAAACTTTAAGATATTTCATTACATTTGGAAAACCCGTGTATTTAAGAGTTCATTAAATAACGAAAGAAGGAATATTTATAAGCAATTTATATCAAAATCATTATCTTTATTAAGTTTTGAACCCTTGATATCTTCGATTAAATAACGAAAATGAAATTTCTCTATCTACGAACCAATTTCAACGAAGCAATGGAAAACTACACATGGTAATCCGACGCTTCTTCATTTTAATTTTACCAATGTTTTATTTCTATCTCGTGGTATAGCAAGATACGAGGAAAATATCAACCGTAGGTATTCTTTCCAGTTACAGGATTTCTAATCCCTCCGGATTTCCTCTTTTCTGGACATGTTCCAGGAAATAATTTGACGAGCTCCAGCTACCGAGAATCTAGTATCCGTTTTGAGATCGCCGGTGGAAAACGTGCAACAACTATCGCATTTTTCCTTCGTTTATCTTTCACAGTGAATATCACAATGCTTTCATATTGTCATGGATGTTACGATCTTTTACCATTATTATTGCGATTACGAAAACCCTTGGGGGAATAATCGCTGCACTATGGCAAAGTTAGTCGTAGAACTCCAATTTCAGGAAGATGTAGTTACTTTCTAACTATACATACTGTATATGTACACTTCTGTACATACATACACTGTTGGCCACAGATATTAAGATACTTTTCTAGAAAGTAGTAACAAATTTTATTTTATTTCGTATTTTATACATCAGAAGTTACATATGTATGTATTATACGAACGAAATTACAGAATTATAAAAAAATAACAAGGAAATAGAAGCAATGAAAAACATGGAATTTGTATTAAATATCAGCAAGTATCCTAATATTAATAATATTCGTAACTGGCAGTATATATGTACATCGTTGATATACTAATACGAGATATATTTGAATATAACGTGAACAATCACTATATCAAGAAGTATAGTAAGTACTGTAGTAATATTCTAGGATATTCTTTTCTTCTATAATTATTCCATTTTAATTAAAGTACTACATAATATGCTATTGTATTACAATAGAAGCTAGAATACTATTCTGTTAATACAATATTACTGGAATGTTTTGTAACGCGTTAATGTATATTGAAGTATAAGAAACACAGTTTTGTTTTATTAATTAAAAAAGGAGAATTACGTAAATAGCTATATCGCAACAAACCGTACGGATTTTAATACGATGTATATTTTCCGGCAAAGTTTTTCATTTTTCTCTAACATAAATTACGGCATCAATCATAAGAAATACAATTTCGAGATGTAAAG
The DNA here is from genome assembly GCF_024542735.1 of Bombus huntii. Classification (NCBI taxonomy): domain Eukaryota; kingdom Metazoa; phylum Arthropoda; class Insecta; order Hymenoptera; family Apidae; genus Bombus; species Bombus huntii. Next base: position 6,190,405 of record NC_066244.1, read on the forward strand.
TATAATGAGTTAAAATAAGGTTAATATATCATTTCTCTTGCTATCCTAATTGTAACAGTTTCCAATTCGAAACAAAGTAATCACGAATAGAACAATTAATGTCGGCCGTCATTAATCATCTGTTCCACAACTACAGCAATTCATAAATGTAATAAATAATATAGTACGTACTAAAACCATGATGTATCAATCTAAAAGTGATAAACGAGCAAGATGTTACTCATTTTAGTGTCCACTGTACCATAGATACATATCATAGATATCACAGCTGCGAGTAATAGTTACGTGAACTAAATAGTAAATCACTTAACTTGCATGTAATTACAAAAAGAAGATATTCAAACTATCTTGGAACTTAAAAGTTATTTTAACTTTATTTGGATCATTGCATCTAGTAAATCACTTGCTTTGTTCGCAAAATTTATCATTTTTCCGACAATTTCTGAGCGATTGATTTCCAACATTTTTTATTTAAAAAGACTAATCTATTCGTGGAAAGAATTAAAATTATAAAACTGATTAGATACGAACATTCAATTGTTAGAACAAAAGAATCTTGAATCAGTTTACTATGTATAATAATTTTTCCACGCAAAGAATATATAAATTACATTTATCTCTCACAAGTGAACCTATCAGTTCTAAATTTTTAACTCATCCGGCTTAAAAAATCTCTAAGAGTTCTTACAAAATCAATAATTTATTTGAGTATCCTTCTCGTAAACTTTCAAACCGAATCCATCAACTTTATAGTATCAAATCACAGTCTCACAAATATTTGTATCATTTGCAAACTGTCAGACTACTCAACTTGAAAAATTCCTAAACTCCCTCAAGACGTCGATATCTGAATATCATCTGATCAGTCTCCGCATCAACTGATCGATTTAAAACGGCCATATTTACCACATTATTTCAATCTAAATCACAGCTAGTTCTGGCAAATAGTTCCATCAGTTTTTAACTTATAATTCATCTGATTTGATAACACGCTTTCAAACTAACTGCAGTCTTTATGACATTTCTAATCCAATCCAAATCACCTGGCAACGTTATCGAAATTAGTCGGATTCATGGAAATCCACGTATCTGCAATCTCGATGCAGGAGACACGCCTTATCAAGAAGTATATCAGGGTAAGCGAGCGCCTAACGAACCTGTCGAGGGACACCGGCTTTTCTGCGAATGACCAAACGATGATGAAGCGCGGGCAACACGCATGACACACGCGGCCATATGCGCGCATCGGAGGCAAAGGTAATTAATCTAAAGGGCATCAAACGAACGGGGCAGCGAGCAGTCGCCGGACGTGACAAATTGCCTGGACGAGGACCTTCGTCGACGTAGCAGCCACACCGGACGGTTCCAGTTGCCATACCGTTTCGACGTGCGAAGCTTACAGCCTCTGTGGCCGCGTAGCCAATCCGCAAGCGGAAGTTGAACGCGCGCGGAACGTCGAGCCGCGTAATGCCACTACCCGTTGACAACTTTTGTTACCGATATGTCCGCGGTTTCGTTCGCGTTCGTTCGACTATGGCCCGTGTCCAAATCCAATTACCCCCAGTCTGTGTTCGTCCCGTTTGCCTTCGAAAAAAAAAAAAAGGAGAACGTACGAGGGAATGAGAAAATGTAGTAATACGCGTGAGATCGAATACACCGTGCAGGGAAAATGATGCGCATGTATACACGACTATGCGAAGAAAACAAAGGGACACTGAGAGACGAGTCATTAACCAAATTTGTATACTACTCGTATTTCGTATACTTGTAGAGTAGGATAGAGCTGTCTAGTTGGCGTAAATGTGAAAATTAGGTCAAAGTAGGATTGTCAAAATTAGGCAAAGAAACTTGATTTCTTTGATTATCGAAGATGTAAAATGGAAAATATGAAGAAGAAAAATCTGGTACAGCTAATTCTCTAGCGAATAACATTACATACCATAACGAAGACAGCAAGTCAATTTACTAGGTTTCCTATTATTTTCTCTTAACTGTTAAGGTAATACTGTGATGCACGATGCATGTACGCGTGTTTATTTCTCTCTTCAAATAGAATTCGGTTTATTATAGTCGTGCAATGAACTTGATTTACTGATATGCGAGAGCTGGACCGCTCGTAACCTATCTGCTTCCACGTTCAGCCAGGTGATCGAGTACTACTGTGATCGTAAAACTCGCGGGGTTGTAAAAACTTCATCTAGACGAATAGAAGGGTCCTACCGTAATTCGCCAAGAAATTCAAGAAATTTATCTTTATACCAACAGCCATGGAACATGCTGAGAAGAAGAACCGAATCAGTTTGAAAGTTGTTTGCGAAGTAACCCCCCCCCCCCCCCCCCGCCAAAATATTTCGTCAGGTCAGAAGCAACATATCGATCGCGTTCACAACAACCCTTCTGCATGTCCTCTATAGGATCTTCCTTGACAAATTCAGAAATCATAAAACAATGCCTGATCTCTTGGGTGACAAGCTTTCTCTTAGATATTGTCAGATAGATGTCACGAATTTTCAATTTTCTCACGAGTAGAAGAATAATACGTTCTCGCGTTGAATAAACGTTCCGTATGATTTTAGAATCATTTTGATATTATTATCTCAAAGGACCTTAAAATGTTTAAAAACTTCATCCAATAGTGTAAAAAGGCCTCGTAATGTATAATCTGAAATATATACCTTAAAGTCTACTTCGGGATAATTTTAAGATAATTCTACTATTTGAAAATATTTTAAATAACTATACAGGAAATACTGAAGTTCGTTAATTCTTACAGTTTGACAACGAATTTACGATTATATCGAATGACTGGTGGAAACAAAATATACAGCCTTTATAGAACAACTTAAATACCGAGATTTAAATAGAACAAAATGAAGCTGTGTCTCGTTTCAATCACGTTCGCGTTCCTCAAACAGACAGTCAAGAAAGCTACCCCATAAGATGCAGGAAATCGCGCTGCAACCCAGAAACTAAGCGGCTACGAAATAAACAAGATGCTTTCGATGCAAACGACCGCTGAATTCAATCCGCAAGTAACTTTCCACAAAACCTAACGTTTCCTTCGCCGTGGTAATCGATGGAGAACGGTTCATTTTCAACGAAATCGCGTTCTCGTCGTTAATGAAAAGTTCTGCGCGATCGAAATCCTCGACTTTTCTGCGACGAACTTCTTGTTCTGATACGCGAGAATTCGTTCCATCACAATGAAATTGAATGCCACTGAAACGATACAAAAAAAAAAAAAAAAAAAGAAAAATGAAGAAGCTATATGGCGATGATATCGAAGCTCGTACGATCGTTGGATGCTATTCGCTCGAGGTTTCGCGCGCAGATTATGCAAATCTCCGTGGAAATCCAGTTGGGAAGAGAACAAAGTCGAATGAGAATAGCTGAAGGAACTGCCGCGACGTAGATAGCTTTGCATTTTTGCTACTGGTAAGATCAAGCGTCTGTTTTTAGTTAGAGTGAGAGATCTGTATCGTTTCTGGAAGTCATATTATCAGCGAAAAATACGTGCGTCCTCCTTGCGTAGTTGGAAATAAATTTAAATGCAAATGTTAAATAAGTGCGAAACGAACGTTTGTTCAGAGTAATGATTGCGCAGTTCTGATTTAGTGCAACCATATCTCCGTTGATAGAGTATTTGCAAATATTTGCGAAGATCGTGTCTATTGTTCTGTTTGCTTGGCTGAGTTTGTATACTTAGCTTGCAAATAGTGTTACGACACCTTTAATAGTTGGGTAATTAGATTGAAGAGATATGTTTTGATAAGTTATTGTTGGACACGAAATATTGTTCCATTCTAACTTCGTTACAAGGATAGCAACTATAATACAACTATAATTTTCTAGAACAATGTATAATATGAACTTGATAGATGCTTGAGCAAATGCGATTTCGCTACCGTAATTCAATTAAAAATACGAACAGTTAACACATTTTCTGCTACAAAAATATACACACACATTCTTCCATCGAAAATATCTTTATTTTGCGCAATAATATTCATTCCAACACACTGTACATTACCTTTTTTCATCATCTCAGTTCTTTACTGAAACTTAAAAACACAGAAACGCAATAGTCAACAACATCACATACTTAGATGGTTAAATTGACGCAACCTATGCCTACGTCAGTAATAACAAAAGAGACTAAAATTAAGGAAATTCCTCTAAAAATTACATTTTTCAAAAGCAGTCAGACTTTCAAAAGCTTCTTCCGCTTTGACATACGGTGGAAAATTTCGTGGAATGGTATCGATCGTCGAGCACGTAACATTTTTAAAAAATGAGCGTCCACCAGTAGACGCAAGTGGCGCAAGGGCGGCGCAGTCATACGCACAAACCGGTGATGAACGCGTAGAAACGTGGCACGTGAACCAGGAAATACGACGTATTTCCCGTAAGTTCCGCGACTCGATTTATCACTGGGCCACGCCATCGGGACTGCTGTCGCGACGAGACTTGTTATCCGTAATTACTCGACTCACAATGGAGCACCGTTTCTCAAAGTAGACAGACCGGACACCGAATGGAGAAGTTTATTGGAACGGGATTCTCCGTTGAGCGTGACGGACCGCGATGAACGCTGTTTTTAATATCCGTTTTGCGTTCGCGAGCGTTTCCTCGCGCTTGCTTTCTGTGTTTTCACAGGATATTGTTCTACGAGTTTTATTAACGTCTCTTTTTCTTTTTTGTAAAGAAATATCAATTATAATCTACTCTTTCGAGATTAATCAGCAATTTCTTCGGTGATTAAAGGTTTTGTTGTTGCATATGAAAATTTTACGTTGTTTATTGCATGACATATTCGTGGTTCAACCTATCAAAAACACGATCAAAAACCGAAGAACAACAAGTACGTCGATTTTTATTGTATTTCTATATTTCGCAGAGTTAAAGTTACTTTGAATTGAATAAAAGGTTAAAGACCCTTGTGAGGTCTTTGAAATTGTAAAATAGACGTTAAACTTGGATTTTTATTAATAGAAAAGATGGAGCGAAATAGCTTGGATTATGTCGCTTATGGTAGTACATGTTCAACTTCGATTAGAAGATTCTTCTCTTAAATTTTTGATGTGTATGTTTTTGGAACGATCTTCGACCTTTTCTAATAATTATTACATCCAGGATAGAAATCGCCTTTAGAGTTTGTTCTTCTGCTAGGTACTTGCTTAAATCATAGTGTGAAGATACGTTGATCGTATGAAATTATTATTAAGCAATTGAACTTTGAAATTAGGGCACTAGAGCCGTTCGTCATCAGGAGGGCGGGCTAAGGCTCTTCGCTCGACAGGAATTGCCCCATTACCATATGTATATAGATGTTCCTCAATTATAATGTCTTTAATTGATTTCGATCAGTATCAAATAGCTGAAAGATCAAGAGATATTATCTAGCTAGAATACTCTATAAAATAGAACTTTCTATATCATTCTTACAAAAATTTTAATTTTATTGAAGTATATACATAATCCCAAAATAATTTTTATCTAATTTTATCTAAATGATCCAACATTTAAATATCAGATACCACATATATACATTAAAAAATTTTAATATTAGAAAAATAGAAAAAAAAAGACGTAATAGCAACTCGGGAATTAATTATTCAAAAAACCACATACACCTAGCCCTGTATATTAAATTGCCCTAGGCCAGAGGGTGTAGTAACGTTTATCATCAATTTTGTTCTCTAACGAACACTTCGATATGCATGTACTGCGATATTTATATCTCCTCTAGGATTTCGAGTTAATCTTGCTCTTCCAACTCGTGAAATTTCGTGCTCGAATTTTCACATAAAATTTCTATAAGCCACTCGTAGAAATGATGGCAAAAAGTACTACGAAATATTATGCCCTATACAATATTTCGCCCAAAAGCTTCCCTTCTTCTTGTAGTATATATAATATAGTAATTAGACTGCAGATGTTTACTCGTACGTATCTGCAGCGAATTTAATCCTTTCGAGATTAATGGTAATACGTCCCGAAGTAACTTTTAGAGAGATTGGTAGATTGTTATAACTATACTGTGGAAATTTATGCAAATTCATATTTTTATGAAAATAATTAGGAAAGTAGAATCCGGATAAAAAATTTTTTTAGCCATCAAATATTATAACGAGTGGGTATTGCAGTTTTTATACTTTATGTATATTCGCATATTACGTGTATTCGCAGAAGTCGAATCAAAGAATCAAGTCATAATCGTCGATCACTTATTTCTACTCCTTCCACCGCAACTTTAATCACAGACGCGGCTGGAAATATCTGCGTCGTAATTACGATTGTAACAGCTTCCTGAACCAATTAAAATTTAATACAGTCCGGAAAATTTATCAAAGTAAAATTGGAAGGAAATCGAGAGGAGGTCGTAATTAGGGGGGCGTATTCCAATTAATCCTTAAAGCAAACCGTCGGAGAACAGGAATGAAGATGAACGACCACCTAGTCATCCGCTAAACGATCGCAATCAACGGTAGCATGTATGAAGGACTCGTGATACGAATATTGCACATAGTCGACCTATACTACACGGAAATGCAGGTTAGGTTCATCCATCTCCTCCTACCACATCTATTGCCTTTTGAATTCTTTCACTGAATAATTTTTAAATCTTGGTTGCAACAGCCACTGAAACAATGCTTACTGAATCATCTGTATAGAGATTGCAAAATGACCAACTGTTTAAACAAATAGAAACTTCATTTACAAATCTGTGTTACAAATGCTATATCTCTGTTGCCTCTTACACTATATTAATGACATTTTACAATAAATAATCAATCGGATTCCTTGTTGCCTTACCGAGCAATCTTCTCATCTCTGCACGGTACAACCCTACTTCAAAAATAAAAAGAAATAAATATACGAAAGATAGAGGAAGACCAACTAAACTGAATTACAAACTAGGACGGTTCCAAGATAGAGGAAACGATTTTATTACGCAAATTACAAGTAACTAGAATCAGAGAACAGTTCTCCATCCATCTCTTAATTCCTCAAGCCCTCGTTCAGTTGCTCGTTCTCAGCATTCCATCGACGTTACAATATGCGTGGCACATCGTAATCTATGAGCTGGACACTACCTAGGCGACCACCGGCAACGATGATATCAAATGTGATTGACGCGTTGCCCGTTCCACAATCTCAATCCCGTTTCGCGCCATACTATCATCACCGTGAATTGCACATCGGAATACGTACATACATACGTCGCGCTGCTGGAATTTGGAGTAGGTTGCACGCGATTAACCTTCTGAATGACGAATGATCACTGAGCAGAAACTTAGATGACGAGAATCTTTGATGCTGGAATCTCGATAGAGCTCAGATTGAGAAAGGGGAAAGTGATTGGAGATAGTGTACGAGCTGTGTGTAGTAAGTGATACGATACGCAGTAGAGTATTCTTGCAATGGTCAGACATTCGCCCTCTGACGATGAGTATGGGCATTGTAAAACGTTAATATCAGTATCTTTACAATATACTGGTATTCAAAATTATATAAAATGGTTTAAATTTGAACTTTGATTAGGATTGTTAGCTACTTTGGTAGAAGCAACATGGCCCTTTGGCAGAGAATTTAAATGTGTAGGGAGTTTATTAAGTTTGCACGAAATTATAATACAAACATGCGTCAAATCTTATGTATATAACTGTGCGGAACTTTCAGACTTTCAAATTTTCGAATTTTTAAATTTTCAAATTCTTAAATGTTGTTTCGTAGTTGAGAACTTTCAAACTTTCGTACTCTCATACTTTCATACTGTTAAACTTTTATGTTTCCGAACTTTCAGAGTGCCAAAATTTCCAAATTTCTAAATTACCAACTTTACAAATTTTTAGACATGTAATATCCTCAATTTACAGCGTAATTTTGGAAATGTACTTATTGTATTTTGCTGCTGTCATCTTCGATTATTAAATTTTTAACATCTCAAATTTCAAATGTTCCCTCGTCCAATCCCCAGACGTCGAATCAATTGCGCTAGAGAATTTTATACCTCGACCATTGTGTGAAAGGAAAGTGATTCGAACAAGGCTATCAGTGACATCATACTTGGCACAATCGACATCGTCGTCACACAGAACACTCGTTTCGCACACGCAACGACGCGCCAGCAGGATTATCCGTAGACCGCGTCATTGAAACGGATTGCAACCACATCTCTAATTTCTTAGCCACACAGAAATACACACTCACACGTTTGTGTGTATGCGAGCGTGTGTGCGATATATAGAAGGACCGAGATCGCGCAAAGCATCGATTCCACCGATGATTCGCCAAAAACTGATTCATACTGTTTGCCTATATTCGTTCTGTTTACCAACGTGTTCCCGATTCTGGGTCAATCTCGTTGGAGAACTTCGTGCTTTTGCGGTTATTAGCAAGGGAGGTTGTTATTAAAGATTCAGACCTCCGCTGATTACTCCCTCCTATTACCTCCACGGATTTGCCCATGGATCAAAATTTTGCGCCGTGAAACGTATGCTGTGTCGCAATAAGGTCGTAACACATGAAATATGACTTGTTAATAGTATTTATGAGACAAATAATTTTTAAGTAGTATTTGGTGTCAATGTACTCAAAGTGTATTAGTAAATTACTAAATATCATATTTCTACAAAGCATTTTCTTAGTTGTCTGATTTACGAAGGTTATTGCCACTTGAACATTCGTAAAACAGTGACTGTTGTAAATTGATCTAAACTTCTCTTTTATTTTAATATATTTTTAATCAATCACACATATTCAAATAAACACATTGATAGATTTTGTTGCAGAAGTATTAATATATTTCAAAATTTATATTTACAATGACGAAACTCGCGACCAAAGATGGAATGTCTGATTATCGTATGGATATTCTACTACGTATCGCATCACTTACTATAGCCCGTACTAAATTTTGATAATCGTCATTCGATATTATCTTCTTTCTTACTCTTCTATCTTATCAGCCTTTTAAGTTCATGCCCAATAAATTATATAAAATTCGAAACTTTTAATATTCAGTATCTCATTATACGAAAGAGATTTTGAGAGTATGAGCAATTAATCGGTCAAATTAATAATAAGATTATATTCAAATGTCATTTCAGAAAATCCACTATGCTCTTCGAAATTAATCCAACTTTTAATGCATCGTAAAGGAGGATAACCATTAAACTTGCGTCACGACGAGCATCAGCGTGTATATCATCAGATTTATACTATAAATCTATGGTTTATAGAGTCGTCGACCATCTCGTTTCTCGTATCACGCTTCGTCATTAGGCAACAGTAATAACGTTAATTGTCCATACATCTCCGGATAAAATCGACAACACTCAAAAGAAAATCATGCGCTTTGGGTTCTTTGCCTCAGAACATTTCTCTCTTCCCTTCCTTTCTTCTTTTTTTTTTCTTTTTGCGTGAAACGTTTAAAAAGCTCGTTCTAGAACCCCAGCTTTTATCTCGTGTCTGCAATTTTTTGCGCATCTTCATTCTGTGCTTTCAGCTTAGTTCTATACATAGATATATATCAAGGCGATGTCGATCGAATGATTTTATTTGATCAATTTATAGATCTCAAGGGAAGGTGGAACTGGTGAAACGTGCTCCTTGGAGATTTTCAGACGACGTCCGAGCAGAGTTGAAATTGACGATCATTTCCTTTTAGTGTTTTGACGAAGTTAATTTTCTATGAGCCACTTCGACTTTCGTTCACTTCGAACGGGAAAGACTCCATTTCCACGTTTGTCGCGTAATGGAACAAATTCTGCTGTCAAGTGTCAAAAATGCGTTTTTCTTTGCCCTATACGTAGGCTCACGGTGGTGTTCAAACACTTCGACAGAATCTCTCATAAATATATCGTGTGTGTTATATGAAATATTAAAAAATTTCTTTAGCACAGCTGTAAGACCCAACTCGAAAATATATATATGAAAATTACCTCGACAACTTCTTAAAATATTGTTATTTATTAATTATTAATCTCCTTCTGTTATTCGTTAATCTCTCTAATTCAATCACACCGATGTCTTCAACATAAATAAGTATGATACATGATCGAGATGCAGTTAAGTTCGAAATTTCGTAGAAATTAAAACTCAGCTAAAGAGGAAATGATCGTTCTTTTTTGAAACTGTAACTGCACGATATCCCATTCGTAACGAAACGAATTTCGATCGATGCAACGTAATTATTCGCATCTCGTTAATCCACGTCACGTCGCGCCGACGGATATTTCATAAATCACCGACGGTCGTGTGTGCTTTGCAACGAAAGAAAAAAAAATAGAGGGAGAAAGGAGAGAAAAAGAAAAAAGTAATCGGCGAAATGATGCGCTCGTCAGCGAGCAAAGTTACTTGTCAAATGGTAGCCACATTGTTTTACGATCTCAGCGGCACCGGGACGAAATTAATCGGCTATACTGTAGCCACGGTTCGGACATCGACGATTAATTTCTCGTTTTATAGCTTCTCGATGTAGATTAATTAACTTTGAACAGCACTGGAGGCATTCGACTTTCTGTCAGTTTAGTTAGAGCGTAGATTTTTCATGAGAATAGATTCTCGAATTATGGGGAAAAATGGTTAACGTATTTGGTGACATTATCAATTGACTTAAGTTATTAGTACTGTATCGATCTCTCGATTAGTTTTATTTCATAACAATTGAATATGCCATAGTACATTTCTCCTAGTAATTACTCAAGATTCTTTATTCATACGAAGATTAATATTATTCACACTTTTTAATCCAGAATTCGTATTATAATTTAAATGACAGTTTACGTTACTTCACTAATTAATTTTTTATTTGTCTTGGTAATTAATAATATTATTAAAGGCTCTCGCATTATATGGAAAATAATTTTTCAATTAATTTTACGATCGCACAAACTTAACATTTGCCGCTTTACTTCCTTCCGATATCTGAACCCTTGTATAAAGATATCTTCCGTTAAAAAAGTAATCCGGTTACGAAAGAAACTACCAAACTTCGAAAAACGATCCAACGATGTCATAAAACGCGGTAGGACCCTCGAAGCTAGAAGACAATTTTCTCTCCCCGATAATGGACAGATTTTCCGCTATATCTGCACGATACGAAACGAATTTCCGCAATAATCGACGACACAATGACGCTTAAGCTTCCGGCCCGTTCGCTATTTATTAGACGGAAGCGCAACGCAGAGGCAGAACGACATTTATATTCATAACGAAACCAGTTCCGTCCCCGTTTCGTGCCGCCGGCGATATTTACCCTCGGCAAATATAACATAGAAATCATTCACCGAATCGCCTGTTCCCCCCACACTCCTACTTTCCAATCCTTATTCTCATTCTCGCGACCCGTGCCATTCTCGATTCCATATCGCCCGTGCATTCCTTCAGTTGTTGATTTTTCCCTTCCGGATACGAAAGAAACGTATACATAGGAAACTAAGTTTTCGGATTCAATAATCTCAAACGTATCCATATAATAGTCAACTCATTGTCCTACTTGGAATAATTATACACGTTACTATTACTGACATTAATTCATAAAGTATTAAATTTGTCTGAACAATTTATCAATTCGTTTCCAATGCTTTCGTTCATCGCACAAATTCGACTATACGCGTCAATAAATTTTGTATAAGTAAATGTCTGACTAGTCGTGGTATTTTCTACTGGTCGCGCAAGTATTTTTACTTTATGAATACAAATTTACAAATCATGAGTTTGCTGTATTGAATTACAGAGAAGACGTATTTGTAATTTCAGATGTAAAATAAGTAAATTAATCGTCGATTGTTATATGAGTCTTTAAAACTCTGAAAAATTGCAGAAACGAAAGACTTTTGTTATTTACTTTCGATTAACTATCATATTCTTTTGTTTGATATTTTCGAGCGAACATGTACCTTTTAAATTCAGAAATATTTCAGGCAAGTCATAAAGTTGCATAGTTATAAACAATAGTTTGCGCACGCAATTCTGTTACGCTGCGCGAACGATTCATCACAGGAAACCTGGATTTTTATTCGAAAAACTGTTTCCATTTTTAGAGGAAACTTCAGATATTTTGTCCAATTTAATAACGTGCTCTGTACGAAATTGCAAATAAATTTTTTCGACAATATAAAATTCGCAAAACGGAAATCGGAACACAGTACAACATTTGTTTCGAAACATTGACGCATTGATCGTTGACGTGATTATTATTTTAAACGTAGATTACCAAAAAAAGTATTATTGTCGAATGTGAAACGTAGAAACATTTGCTCATTTTGAAACGATATCTAATATCGAACATTTTCTTATACGAGAAAACAAGCTGAAAATGATCAATAATTTGTTCCACGTTTCTCAACACAAATCTGCTAAAATTCCTTTTTTTATGACATAATAATTTCAGAATTTATTTCTGCTAGTTTGTTATTATTTCTTTTTCTTCTTAAGTTCGACACAAGTCAAATACACGATTGAAATTTGTTCGAGTGCGATTACAATACTTCGCGCAAGTTCGCTAATTCCAAGTTCAAAACACGATTGAAATTTACTCTACGTTCTATAATCTATTGTAGAATCTAGATAGTTCAGAATTCAATTAGTTACAACCTTAAGATATAATCAAGTAATGGCTCCTCTAGAAACACTTGAGATGCATTTAATACGTAACCTATTATAGAGGATTTAATGCTATAGACAAAGAGCGATACAATCTAAAGCTGTTCGATAGAATTCATTGAACTATGTATAATTTCGAAGCAGAGGAATACGTCGATAATGAAAATTATGATTGTGATGTTGTTGCGAATTATTACAACACACATTTGCGCATATACATTTATCTTTTGTATTCTCTAAGCATACTATTTTATTTTTCTCAATGATTATATTCTCGCAAATATGTCAATCTATCAAATAATTGTATTTGTCCGGTCGCTACACGCATGCAGGTAAGTTTAATTGCCTTTATTAACCAATAATTAAACATGCAACTAAATTAATAACTGACCCGCAGTATAGTTTGAATATATGTACTTCATGTTGAACTTCCTATTTCGTTAGTAAATCGAGCGTAAAATAGTTTGTATAATTACGCGTTAGTATCTGATTAATAATAATGTGAATACTAAATATCTTCTTCCGTAAATAACAATTTTTGACGTCTTATAAATACGTAATACGTGACAGAAAAGTTTCTTCATTTGTCTGAAAATTATATATAATAAACGTGTAAAAATGTTCAATTCTCAAGCTTCGAAATTATTTATCCAACTTTTTGCTGCGTTCATAATTATCATTTTTGTCGTCCCGTACGTAATGTCTAGATTCTTACAGAACGATAGATTATCGATAACCGACTAGATAGCCGCCGTTCGACCCTAATTTCAATCGGCGATACGTTTAGTAAATTCCGAGAAGAAATTACTCGCACCGTTCTCGTATTAATCCCGTTGCATGACAATGACCGTACAAGCGGCACGCTACTGCTTGCTCTTCCATTTCGGTAAACGCATGGCGGGAAAATCTGCTATGTAACCTCGAACGTGAACGTGATCACGCCGTGCGAACACGTAAATTCAAAACGATCCGCTGCTCATTCTTGTTAGCATCAATCGGCATGATGCGTCCCGCCTATTTGCGCTTCGTGCTTTTTCAATCGTGTTACGTGATCCGGAGGACTGGTTAAAGGCAAACGTAAAGAATTTAGGAACTTCTGTCCCGCTATATACATCGTTCGAATGAGAAAAAAGAGTAAATTCTGTCGATTTATTCTTTGAACAAACGTCAAAGTATTTTAACGAATAAAAAGTAACTCTAGAAATTAACTGTTTCGTTTCGTTTCGTCGTACGTCTCTCTTCAAGACGAATCAGTTTCAAGCAAAGAAGAATTTGAACAGACTCGAGTTCTAATTTTTAATTTTGAAGATATTTCTTTGATTTTGAGAACAAATGGACATTGAATGTTGTTTAAACGAGGTATGCTATGGAGCTTGAAAGCCCAACGTTTCTTATCCGATTAAAGCACATTGTTTAAATTATATCGACGAGTTTATCGACCTCCATATTATAAATTGTATAATCACATAATCTTTTCTCTTAGAATATAATCTTAAATATAAGCAATATATGCTTAAATATAATATTGCTTATATAACATTGCTTAAATATAAGCGATAAAACTTCATACGCTCGACCCAAACAATCGACTTATAGAAAACCAGGAGTGGAAAATCTCGCAATAAGACGCTCCTTAAGGAATCTTTGAATTGCTGGCTGAATAAAGAGTTTGGAATCCATCCTCTTTCGATCAGAAGTCGAATCACGCGTTATCTCCGGTATCATTAAACAACCAATGCAGCGATGGAAATTGCCGTCAGTAAGCGTTCTCCGGCGTCGCGATAAAAGTCCAACGGATCGGATAAATTCATGAATGTTAGATGCCTGTTGGCTCGAGAGGAACGCGCATTGATCCCTGAAACGTATCACAATTTCCGCAGCCAGACACGGGTCGACTCGACTTCAGTCGATTCTGATGAATATTTAATTCACGAACCACGATAAACGGTGTGCTAGCAGAGTCTCGGAGAAAAGCGTGAATTTTTTCCCTCCAAATGCAAGGATATTCCTTGAGCGGGATCTTTAGCTTCTAGCGATGATTTGGATGAATAATTGCGTGAAAAAATCAATCTTTTTGGAGCGATGGTTTGCCGATAACCAGAGTAGCTATACATCTATTATTTTCAAATTTATCCGATATTGAATATTTTTTTTTTCTTTGTCAAATAAATTTTGAGACGTCGATTTGTATCGGTAAAGGTGCAAGAAAGCAGCTGGAGAAGGTGTTTTACATGATCGAACATTTGGTATACTAAGCCGATTAAACGTGAAATATATCCCTATGATAAAGTGTTAGTTTGGAGTAGGTAAAGTGGTGCGAAGAGCGTTCTACAATTTAGCAAGGCTCTATGATTTATGATTCAGATTTATTGGTCTTTGTCAAGAGATCTGTGGTTCATTGATGCTCATTGATCGATTGTGTTCAAGGATTTAATAGTTAATTTACCATACACATTTAGTGCCATCTTTTTCTGCAAAGATTATGTAATTACAGTTCATAAGATTATGTTTCGATCGAAAAGATTATGTAATTATAGCTCGTAATATTGAAACGTGTAGTGGGTATTCGTCGATATAATTTAATTTCAAGCTTACGTAGAATCTATAAATTTAAATTAAGATCTGAACGTTCTTTTACAATTAATGTCGTAGATTTAACTGACCGAGTATGGACAAGGAAGGTCCTGAAAAATTTCACTGTACCCTCAGTAGAGTATCAAATACATCCATTTTGTTAAAACTACAAGTGCCCATCTTAATGTTTCAATTTTCTTCGCTTTCGATCAAAAGCGATTTAATATTAATAAATACCAGGATCTTAGTATTAACATTTCCCAATGCTTTTTAAATTATAATATTTAAAAAGTCTCTCATCCGTACACATTCCATAGTTCATAGAGAAATTCCTTTAAACGATTAATTCCATCGGAGGGGACACTCCATTGCCTTCGAACGAGTAATTGGAGGTACGACTGTCAAAACGATATACGAGTCACAGAAAATCGAGCATAGCGACTATGAAATGAAAATATTTATTTGAGAATCGACAAATCGCGACGCTCACGGCGATCGAACGATCGAGTATTTTCAACGTTTACCAATTACAAAGGAAAATAGCGAAATTTAGAATCACGGTGTAACGAACTTTCCAGCTGGAGAGCGCTGACTTCGCGAAATAACAACCAGTGTTCCGATTAAATTAGTTTTCGGCTCGCGTATGTGTCCCCGCAAACTGTAACAATATTTATCTCTGCACACACGTGAATTGCAGCATAAAAGGAAAGAGTGTCAACCAGACAGTTGGAAAACTGCGGCTGATAAAATACGCAGGAATAATGAAATTAAATGGATTATGTTTCGATTACTAAACGATTAATCGTATTATTATAAGAACGTAACAAACGATATCTCCGTAATGAAATTTTCATATTGTCAAATTTTTATTTTTAATTGTCTACTAATTTTATTTCATATTTAATTTTGAAATTTTAATATTTAATTAGATATCAATGTTCTAGCATTTAATTCTTCCTTATGAAAATACGTGGAAAAAGTGGTAAAATAAGAGTACCAAGAATATCAAAATTTCTCTAAAAGCACGAGCTTCTCTACACATGCTGTACCAAGGAGCCGTGATACTCTGCATGATTTCGCAATTACGAAAAATTTATGGAAGGTATAAAGCGACTTTGTGCGTTAAGAACGCCGCAGAAAAGGTTTCAGGACTGAATGACTTGGTTGCCCCGGCAGTTACTTTTAATTAGAGCGCTAGAAACGCTCTATCTTCGAGCGTTTAAAGAGGGAGAAAGCAGAACAGCGACTTAGCAGCAATTTTTACCCATTAAGACTCGAGCAAAAGCCCCGCGAGACTCGTTCTATGAAGAATAAGACGAAGATTTTCTTATACAGATCTTGTCTGCCTTTCGTCCCATTCTTAGAAAACTTTTGCTTTCTCCTCTCTCATAATTACTCGAATATTCGATTCGCAATTATTCTCACCATTATCATGAAAGGTTTACTCTGCAGAAGGAGCAGAATAATTTCTTATCTTCCGATCTATTGTTTATTAATGAAATGCAGAATGTTATTCATAATAGGGTTCGACAGAAACGTAATGATAAAAGTGGATTTTATGGAAATTGTTTTAATATCAATATTAATTTGTGTCTCCATTTTAACACAATTTATGGCGCATTGATACTTTTTCGAAAAGATTTCAATAATTTTCATCAACATAATTTTCATATGAAATTAATACGTTTTGAAGCAAACGTATTTTGCGAGGAAAGTTATCCTATTTCATCGCCTTACTTTTGATATACACGAAGTTATTGAACTTTTGACAAGCATAACTTCAACGATATTTCCCTAATTTTTTTAATCGTAAAAGTTACGCTCTATCTAGCCAGTTGTCATTCTACTAAAGTTTCAGTATAATATGTTATAATACTGTACGTATTTATAAATATAGCAATGATTTTTGTGATGATCGTCGATTGCCTCTTTCGTATATTGCATATTTCGTTTATTAATTTATCGCAATAAATATGAAAGTGTATGTAACGAGATACGAGATACGGCCAAGTACTATTATTTTATTGCTAATTATTTACTAATTAATTATTAATTACCGTTTAACTGCAAGTAATTACATTAACGTCGACCTTGCAGAAAATTTGAAATATTCCAACAAAACGTCTGATCGGAAAGTAATATTCATGTTTTAACCATATTAAAAGAGAAAATAAATTGATATTTTTCATTTTCAGTAACTTCTGATAATTTAAAACGTTTAATATCGAACAAAATATAATTACGAAATGTTTAATTTATTAGAACTGAAACCGAGTCGCGTCAAAGAATTAATTACCATCGATATATGAAATTTTATCGTTCTTTGACACTCACCCTTCGACTGTTGCCATCCTTTGGGGTCAGATCCGAGGCCACCGTGCCGAAAATGGTTGGCTGTAACAGGAAACACATAGTTTCTAATCGATCGGAATTAATTTATGTAAAAACATTTCTACGTACACTATCGTTTATAGATATTCGGACGCACTGATTAATTATGTTAATAATATATAAATTTGATCAGAGTGTTCAGATTCTTTCCTGTCAATTTAGAAGATCATCCCTAATCTGACATAAATGTGAATACGATTGCTTAAACATTTTCACTTTACTCAAATGTATAAATTCTGATAGAATAAGTACACTTATACACTTTATATATATTTTTATAAACATGTTATACGATATTTTTTAATTTTTCCTTATCGCTACGAACTCTGCAAACAACTCAGTGGAATAATTATAACGAATAAAACCGCTGCAATTCTTTTTATCTGTAACTTCACAATTAAGATACATTTTATCAAAAATAAGCAAGCGTCCGCATATTTTTGAACGGTAATGTATATAATTCTAAAGTAAGAAACTTCCAAGATAATGGAAGGAACTGGTGTGTTGGAAATAGAAAATTTCGCGAAAGAAACGCGTTATCGGACGAAATTCGTAGAAGAGAAGCGAGTCGATTTAGGGAGGCCGGAAAAACTTCGGCGATCGGCCATTAGAAAAGCGGCAATTACATCTCGCAGCTTTTAGGTGGCCAGGAATATCGTGCTTTTTGACATCGATCGAAGAGCTGTCAATTCGAAATAGAGGCATGATTTCCCTCCGTGAAATCGTCCGGATGTTACGGGCAAAACTGGGAATCCCGAAACGCGGCCTGTAAAAGCTGTCGCCTCGTAAATCTGCGGGATGCCATCTAGTTCGGTGGTTGCAGTCCAGCCATTAACTGCCCCTGACCGAGAAAATGCATTCGCCTAGTTTCATCGAACAAGGAACGAGTAAGGGGCAGAGGAGCAATGTAAAATGTAAAAAAGGATGTAGAACGGAGTGGGAGAGGATAAGAATTACAGTCTGAATATATGGTTTATGTAGAAAAAGGAAGCGGAAAGTGGGTGATTTAACGATGCAATTTCGCTTAATTCGACCCTCCTTCGGGGCAAGTATATACCGAAGTAACAACTGCGATGTCTCATTATTTGCACAATGGTTGGTAGTCGTACTTAGATGGCGTAACGTTTCTGAGAACTGGACACGGTTGGTTTTTGTGCATCTTTATATTTTTACGAATGTAATTAGAAGATGTAATTTAAATAGAAAGAATGAAGTAGTATAATAAATACTCTGTTTTGAATATTTTATGTATGATATATTTTTGTATATTATATGCATTATGTGGATTTTTACACCTTCGATTTTTCCACGAATAGATAAAAATCCACAGTCTAGTGATAACTATAGAGTTTGCACGATGTACTTTATCGTTGAAGATAAAATTGCAGCAATTGTTAACGTTAGATCGTATCTTTTTCGTTTTAATTTATTGGACATTTTTGACGATATTACGAAAAAGTTTTGACAAAACTGTTGCGATATCTTTGGAATTTGTATGATATTCTGTTTGAAAATAAAGTCGTAACATGTGTAAACGATAGACTCGATGTTTGAAAAATTTTCTAGAAATTTTGTATAATTTTATGAACTAATGAAACGACGTTACGTGTACTTAATTGTTTCTACTTTAAAATAAAGTTGCGGTAGATATAAATGTCGTGCTGTATTTTTATTAAAAATTATTGGAAATTTTTTTGCGAATTTTGGATGAAACGATGTTGCACGATGTTATGAGAAAGTTTTAATGAACGAGGAAAATGCAATTTTCTGATCACATATCAGATATCTACATGTATTATAAATAAATATCACGTTAAATGTACGCATGAGCAAAATTAATAATGTCCATTTTTTAACATTCCTTTATATACATCTGGAATATTTATATTATACATTTACGCACGTACATGAGCGATGCTTCCTTCATTTTACACTTACCATTTTGCCTCGTTTATTTTTGAGCAAACAAATTACAGCACAGTCCTGGATTAAATTTTGAAAATCAGATAATTAAACTGTATTATCAATTAAATCTCTCGAGCGAAAATCCATGTAGCTCCAAATTCTCACAAACAAAAAAATCTCATGGTATCGTCAATTCGGTAATCTAGACTTCAATTCAAATCAATCTTCCAAGCGAATCAATGGAATCGGAGCCAAAAAATGAATACGATACATCATACGAGTGCTACTTCAAAAATCAATGATTCCGTGAATTCAAGAGGAAATAATTCCGTGAATTCAAGAGAGAATATTTCCGATCGCCACCACCGAAAGTATCTTGATCAAGCTAAAAGAAATTCAGATTCATTAAGCGTTCTTCTACTACCAGAATAACAATTTCCGATAATAATTATCGTTGTACGAGACAATAAACAGTGATTAAAAAGTACGTAATATGATCGCGAATTTTACATCGAATTTAAGTATTCGTGCTGTGGATAACAAAGGAATAGCAATAAAAAAGAATGCAAGAAATTGGACTTCCCATGAACTTCGCATAAATTTCCATCGTTGTCTTGATGTCTGGGATATGATAATGATACTTAGAATAACAAATACATAATATTATAAATATCGTTCGCAGTTTTCGACACGCTATGTACTAGCTAGTGATTATAAATTGAAAATAAAGGTATAGGTTGATCATGAAATACGAGTTTCGTGCATAGAGCACGATTGTTCCATCAGAAAATTGATCACGCATAATTTACCACGCTACTGTGTGCAAATGGCCACAAATCACCCAGCAGCACTCAATCAGTCTCGACTAATTTTCAGATGAATTGATTTGATCGACGATTATACAATCACGATTTCCCTCGTGACCTTTAAATGACCCATTTAAATGATCTTAAGTCCTAACGACGTAACCTCGATGAACCTGCGATCTTCAAATGGCTGCTAACGACACGACCTCAATGACTTCTACGAACCTACAAATGACCGTAGTGTTTAACTATGCTTTGTTTATACAGTAACGCAATTTAAGTGTTATGGAAAATACTGTAAGTTAATTTGCAGGATGTGTAAAGTGTTAAACAAACGCACGGTCCATTTAACTCAATTCATCTGTTTCACGTTCGCAATAACGTTCCCGTTTAACGCGCAAAGAAAACAAAATATATGATCGGCTGACTTATAAACGATCACCGATGACAGAATGATAATATTGACCTGTAAGTTTCAAATAAATTTCAACGCAAATGATACGATTTCAATGATCTTCAAATAGTCGCTAATAACACGATCTCTCGAAGAATTTTCTTTTTCATTTCACGAACTAGATAATATGGGATACGAATATGGGAAGCATTGAATATGAGAACATAGTTAAAACAGAAAATATAGTTAACGCAATTAATTATTTGTCGATGACGTGCTATTCTAATCCATTGGACATTCGCGATATTTACGCGAGATTTATCGTTAAATGACAGAATAGTGCAGCAGATTGAAACACGCAGTCCGATGTTGACAACAAACGACAATCGTAGTAACGCTATTGTTTGTAATTCCAAATGGGATCGAGTCAGTTGTGAATCGATCTGACGAATACCGAGTTCGTTAATTATGATGAATCGATGGATCAAGTAGTCAATTTGGTAAAGCCTATTTCATTAACGAATTAAGGAAAATAATCTGTTCCTGTCTTCTGTAATCTCTTATCGATTTACGTAGCAATGCTACGTTTCTTACAACATTACGCTCTGATATATCATCAGAGACAGAATTTATGCAGCAATTCGATATTTAAAAGACAAAACAGTAATAACTGTACCGATAACGATACCGATATCGTTGATTTTCTATGAATTATAAAATTAATATCGGATTTTTTCAATTATGTTTCTATAAAAATTTTTATGGTTCTGTGGAAACAGTGAATCGGCGTACGATAGAAAAAATAACTATTATCGTGTTCGGAATTGGTGGAACATCAGTGGAGAAAGGAGAGCGCGGGAATAGCACAATATCAAGCAAACAATTGCAGTTTGTAGCGCCGAATCAATATTGCGTTTCACATGGATAAATGGGACCACGGTGTATGTTCTGTATGCTACACGATGAATCGAGTTTTCCGTTATTGCGTGCATGTTATAGCAACTATGAAAATTAATTAAATCTCCGCGTCCCTACGCTTAGCATTATTTATCCGGTGTTTGTACAAATTTCAAAACATGTAACTCTTTGGATCAATGAACAGCGCGTTGCCACGGACCCAAACGACACAGTGAATTATGAAACCGTTTCTCTATGACACATACGCTCGCTGCAATTGTAAATCAACGAGATTAAACGAAAATAAAAATCGTCGAGCCAATAAGACGACCATAATATCTTTTTAAAATGTAACTTTCATTTCGCATGGATTAAACATCCAAAGAGATATTTTCTTTCCCTAGTTGGTAGATTTCAATCGTTCTTTATGAAAGCTTCCCATATAATTGAAAGATACGATACAATTTAATCCTCTGTAATTGGATCCTTTTCCTAAGAACGATAGAATTTTCCAATTGATTACATTTTCATTTGGGAAATTTCAAGTAATAATTGTTATAAATGAATTACTCGATAACGACAGAGTGATATAATGATACAATAAAATGGGACAGTAACTAGTAAAATTATGTAGGTTCTAAATCACATGATATTATAGTGAAATCAATGTGAAAAATTCTTTTGGAGTAATCGTTGTTAATATAAGTACACATTATTATCGATTTCGAGTCAAACAGAACATTCCTATTGTCATTTGGATACGAACACTTTTGTATCCAGTATACGGCTAAACACTGAAATTTCTAAAACGTTGAAAAATGTCAAAAAACTGTTGGAAATCTCTGTTGAATCGAAAAGTGCATGGCGCATTCTACAATTCGTCGGCGATATCAGGTGAAGATCCTAATGGCACTTTATAATTTATGACGTAATACGGTTAGGTACGACACGTCGAACGAGAAAAACAAGCCGAATCGATTCGAACAGTGGAACATCCGCAACACGGAATCCGCACTGAATCGCTTCATCCTTATCTATATTCGCTTCGACGGATCGGTCAACAATCGCGACCCTGATTCAAAAAGGCGAGCAGGAAAAGGCTCGGCCAACTTTCTCGCAGAAATTTCTTCCAGAACTTTCTTCCCGTGCATATCGTTACTCATTGAATCGAATTACTTTTGATACGCGCGAGCAATTGATGCACGTCGTGACAATTGGTTTCACATTAGTCTGGTAGACCGTTTTAAGAAGATGTAGATTTCTACGTTTTCAATGTATTAACATCCGCATGACTTTGCTCTTTGTGTATAAAATTGTGAAAATTCTTTTAAAATCTATCGTTTGAGTTGTTAATTCTAATTTTAGATAGACAGTAGTTAATTAGGATTAAGTTGTTCGAATAAATGAAATTATTTGATAATAAAACAACGAGATGGATTTTGAAGGTGTTATTAGCAAAACGAAGTTTGATAAGATCTTTTCATTTTTCAAGAAGAAAGTTTCATACAAAATGGTACAATCGAATCACTCAGTCGCATATTTGATTTCCAGGTGCCGAAGTAAGTGCAGTGCTGTTCTTTGCACTCCTCTTACCAGAGTGCATCCACTCCCACTTTATGTCAAATCCTTTGGAGAACACCCTGTCCACAAAGAACTCCATCACTAGGGTTTTACGCGAAAAAATTTAGCATATTAAAATTTAGCATATTACACAGAGTTTTAATACTCGAGTGGTACATATGTATTTATCGAATTGGCACTGAGAAAGACGATCTGATATACGTATACACTAAGAAGATGAATATTTAAGTGGAATATAATACATTCTGCTAGTCATAAAAAAGTTAGCGAACGTATTCTCTGAATTATCCACTCACAAACAGATTCGATATTTTCCACGCGAAATCTGATATAAAATATTGTATATAACCCGACATTGATTTCTAATTATTACGTTATAGATTCTTATCCAATCTCATATTGTTTATGAAAATAACTTAAAAAAGTGCAATCGAAACAGGGATTTGTTTCAAAATAAAATAATGAACATTTTATTTTGAACGTCTTCGATAGTAAAAGCTAATACATGTAATTATCGTTAACGCAATAAATGCAAACGACAAAACGCTTGAATTATTAGCTTCGTGAAAGATGCTTCGTGAAAAAATTGGATTTTAACGTATCGGTCGAAATATTGAGACGATATCACAAACTCTACGTCCAAATGCAATTGTATAAAGAATGTAAGAGATGGTTTCGTTATCGGTATCGTGCCAATTCCATTTCTCTTTGTTCTTCGTCGAATACCATCTACAATGGAAACCTGTTCGACAGCGAAATCCAGGAAACAAATGAAAACAAATATTCGAAAATTCCTAGTGAAATTTTATTCTGCAAAGAGAGGTGCATGTCACAAATAGTAGAGCCATTTTTCAGATATAAAAGTTAACCAAATGAATGCTTTTCACGAAAATAACGATTAAGAGAATAAGAGATGTGTCTCTTCTTTTTAAACAAATTTCGTTCATCTTAGAGGTAACTGAATGATTAAGTGCAATAGTCATTAGAAGATATTGTATCAATATAACACAATTTAGTAGAATTAGATATTTTACGAAATTTTCCTTGAAATTTTCTATAAAATAATATTTTTATGTGCATACCTTCTGCGACACTATAATGTGCAATCAAATCAAACTTGTATTAAATACAACTAACAGATCATACTCTGGTAAAATTTTACGCCCAGTGGAATTTAGCGAATGAAACAAACTCTTCCATTTAATATCGGCGCACATTAACGAAATAATGGTTCTACTAAAAAGAAGGCAGTAACACATGGTTTGAAACTTAAGAAATAACGTAGCACCATGCGATTCTCTACGACCTCGAGTCTAAGTGGTTCTTTGAAACGGCTACCCCACTGGTTGGTTGTAAATCTTTCAGCTCGTTAAGTTATTCCGTGTTCCCAATGCAGAAGGCTCTCAAGCGGGTGATTAAGAGACTCCTTTGAGAATCCAGTAACCGATGTCCGTCTTATTTACAGAGTACTCCGGAGCCAGGTGTTCTGGGAAAAACTTGTGACGGTGACACGGAAACGTTTAAATCGGCTGTGGACCATCATTTACGAATGAAAAATTGTCCAATGAAATTTTCAACCAGAATTCATGGGAACGAAAGTTTCCCGCGCGATTATAGGCGGAATTCGCTGTAACGGCGTCGATAGTTTTTTGCCAATATCTCGGAAATTATGGCCGACCGATAGTCACGCGTGAAGGAGAAAGTTATTCAAAACGTTGAGCTTCACAACATATTAAAAAAGCATCCAAATTGAAGATGACGTGGCTTTTTTACAGTTTCGTCGAATAAAATATTTGACAAATGATCGTTTAAACGATATACTGTCTTATTTGACTGAATACTATTTTGAAATAATTACGTGCTAATTTATTTAAATAATCAAATGATTTTTGTCGAATTATTTCGTTATTTAACTATCAAATGACACAATCTTGTAGTTAGATGTGATTGGACGTTTAGATAGATTTTTCTTGAAACAATGTGTCATATCGATATTGTCAGCTCTGGATCCTTCTGAATTTATTTAATTTCGTATCGGACGAAAAACCGGTTCGTTATCGTTTCACTGCCATTAGAATTTTTTAACGAAATACATTTAATTATAGAACAAATACGCTTGCGAAACGGGAGAAACCATAGATATTACCTTGGTTATCCGTGGTATAGATATAGCTAAAGGTAGAAAAGGAATGTGGTTTTCTGTTATAACGAGCTGAATATAATCTAGCAATTATCTCAATTAAGACCATAATTATGAAATACGTCAATTAGTATTATATGTAAAATAATTACATTACAATGTATAGACATATGATATAAGTATTGCGAATAATATGTAATTTTTGAAGAATATTAAATAAAAATGTAATATAGAAATAGTAGTCAAAGCTTGTTTATCCTTTAAATATTCTTAAATTTTCGTATGAATATCTCGGTTTGTTTGAAAAATACTGTTCACGGTAAAAATCGATAGATAGTTACCTATGTAAATTGATAATGTAAATATATACAAATATTTAAAAACCCTATCATTTTTTCATCGTATCAAATATAGTATTTGTTAGTTGTGGCTTAGGTTCGGGCATCTTATATATCAGTATATATATTTTCTCGCAACATACAAGGAGGTGAACAGATCTTGTTACTTTAATGTGAAATAAGGGGAAAACTGATAAACGAGTGATCTCCTCACTGGCATGTCTGAACAAGAATTTCACGAAGCCGTTGACTCATGTCAGAAAGTTTAAAGAGAGGATATAAGAGTTAACGAGGCAAAAAGGGATACAAAGAAGGACTACAGACACGAGAGAAATGAAAATCCAATACCTGTGGGTCCGCAGCAATCTTGATGACAAGACTGCGAAGAATAGAATTTGCAGAAAGCCGAACAAAATAAGAGACGAAGTAAAGAAGGGTCATATTCGAACAGTACCACTGGAGGAAATATTTGAATTTTTAATCATTTTTTACTTGCCTGATTGATGCGATAAAATCATTCCTAATGACGGTGCTAATTTATTCAAACGGTGTATTACTACAATTTTACTGAACTTTTAATGTTCTTTTTTTAATGTTGAATTTTATTTTCAACAATTTTACTGAAGGCTGTAGTTATTCTGTAACTAACATTCGTAATGAATGTTCGGAAAAGGAATGCTTTAAAAATGGCATTACGTGACACAATAAACTCGTATTTCTTATCGGAGCCATTTGAATTCTCGTTCGAAGTTTGTCACCATAAATTAAAGAAATCACCCAGCTACTAGTTCTTGTTATTTTCGCTAGAAGTACGACTCGATCGTTTCACGATTGTTCTCCAATAGTTCGCAACGGGTCGTAATGAGGACCGTTTGAAGGATACCTACGAAATCACTCGATAACAGCGTTGGAATCATCGTTATTCTCGAACCTCCTGTTCTCCCAAGTGTCCTGGTGGTTCAGAAATTCTGGTGGTGAACGCTTCACGACAATGGACCAACGTCTACGGATTTTGCCCGATCCCTTTTTCTTATATTTTCTTTTGTCTTGTTCATTTATTTTAGTGTCGTTTTCTTCCTTCTCTTCTCCATCCTCCCTTTCGGAAAATTTCGTGCTTCCTTCGCAACTCTGCTGAATCGACGACCTGGATGTTTTTTCAAGGAATTTTAGTACCCGTCGATCGTTCCTAAAGCTTTTGCCTCTCATTCATCCGCAATGCCTATAGGCTTTCCTTCGCAAACATCGAAAATGGATTTTTCGCACTTGCACTTACCGATCGTTTCTAGATCGATTGTCAAAGCGTTCGGAGTTTCTTAATTTCGACAATTTTTACGCGATAATCGGCTTGGCCATTGAGTAGGTAAGATTTTCGAATATTTTACTATCTTTTTAAGAAAAGATCGAAACAACTCAAAATAAATATCCTTAATTTAGATATTATTTTAATTGAAATAACGTTTCGAACGACTGAACACGTAATTCAACATACAACCCTTTGAAACGATTGCAATTTTACAGTGACTGAGAAATAATTAAACTGTACGAATTTAATTAATATTGTTTTTTTGCCAGAAATAAACATCGCATCGTGGAAGAATACATAAAAAAAAAAAAGGAAATTCACTTCTCATGGAAAAAATTTATCATGTTTTCGTAAATGTACAAACGCACACGTGACACAGTAATAAATTTACAAAATAAATTTCCGCCGGTCAAGAGACAAACAAATTTTCGATGCTCGAATCCGACGATCCTTGCAAAATGAATGTCCCATCTCCACTGGATTTCGGCATCGTGAATACTTTTTTTTTTCAAGAGCGGAAAAAGGTGGGTGAAAAATATTTAAAAATAAAAATTAACGAGGGAACAACGTCGTTACGCGAAGTTACACGTGAAATATCGTAATTTCGAACGAGAAGAAACTAAATGATATTTACAACTGATAATAACATTATGCATTTGATACGAGAATATAAAGTTGAAGCTGGATAATTTCACTCGTGCGTAATAACACTTGCTTCTAATGAAAATAAACATTTGTTACTACTGCAACTTTACATCCGTTACAAATTAGTATGTGTTACAGCTTTGTATTATATATCGTAGTATGTTTAATAACTGAGAGCGAATTGCATTTTCTGTTCCATCAAACGCAGAGAAAATTTAAAACAGTCTATGACAAGAATCGTTTTTAATATCCGAAAAATTGAACGACGAACAAAGACGATAAAAAAATGAAATATTTTATTGAAACTAGAAACGAGAAATTGTGTAAATACATGGTAGATCCGAGGAGATTTTATTTGAAACAAAAATAAAAGATTGCAACCAGAAGCGATGAAATTCGAGATTAAATAACTTTTCAATTTAATTCCTTCTTTGAAATAAAGTAATAAATGGTTTCGAGTGTTAAATATCTAGTTTTATTTACATTTGAATTATAAACAATAAATTTGGATTATCTAATAATGAAACAAACGTATGCTCTTGACATTACTCATAATTTTTTCTTGAATAAATATTTGATTAGATAATCGAATGAGTATGTATATATGAAGCATTATAGAAAAATCTATGTTTTTGATGCAAACGATATATGTATCAGAATTAGAGATTATTTGAGAAATTGTTTCAGGAAATATTTATTCGGATAAAAAGCAAAATAAAAAGTTATTTTATTTGATAAGGAAGTAATGAAATAATTTAGAGAAAAGTCATTTATTTTTAAAAATATCTCATTTAAATAATGTCGAATTATTGTACGTACAATACACGTACACGCATACTTATGTACACCGCCTGTCGATTTTCATGGCGTAAAATTCTCAAATATTCTGAATTAACTTCGATAAATTTAGCGAACCATAAAATTGTATCGAACAAACTTCAACCATAAAAATATCGCCTAATCTGTTTTCAGCTTTAAATTGTCATTTATAAAATTCTCGCAAACCAGTCAAAATTCGGAGCAGAATTTTATTTCGTCCGATGATACACGATAGAAGTTTTCGAACGTACGAGAGAAATTGCTCATTCTCTGTTTACGGGCTTAATTATAGCTTTTTCAAGCCTAACGAGTACGCGAAACTCGAATTCCTTCTGCGCTTCTTATTTCTTTCGTTTCTTCCTTTTTTTTTTTTTTTTTTTTTATTTTTACGAGCTCCTACTACCTTGTTCTTGACGAGGCTCCAGCAGGGAAATGTAAAAGCAGACGATCGTCAAGGAAAAATAGCGCTGAAAATAAAACGTTGTCCTGGCAGAATAAGCCACGAGAAGGATCGTCTCTAAAGTGGAAATCCCTGGGCACCGCAATAAATCCAACTGGAACGCTCAAAATTTGTTCCGTTTGACGTTGCGCGATTCTTTTTTTCTAGCGTTCGAGCCGAAGCTTGGAAGCCACTCACGAGAATTCTCGTGACTCGAATTTTCCTGATAAGTCGCTTAACGCGATTATCCTTATTAACCTATTGCTTCTTCAAAGAGAAACTATGTTTCTTATCTTTCTGTGGTAAAATTTCTATTGCTTTATTTCGTGAAACTCGCGAGACTATGACTACTGATAGGCTCAACAAAATTAATAAAAAGTCATTCCAATGTACTTTACTATGTATATAATTGATAAACAATTGCGATATCGCTATATATTTTTCAGAAAGATTAAGAAAGTATTAAAATTTTTCAATCTCGAATAACTGGTATTAATGAACAATTATTATTATTATCATTTCACGCGTAATGATTTCAATACAGAACATCAATACGTTCTTATTAGGAGTAACATTAAAGATTATCAATTCTTCGATAAATTTAGTGGCCTATACGTAACACGTTATTTTCATACGAAATACGATATAAATTACAAAGAAAATATAAGTCGTAATAATCATCAGGATTTTTCAGATACTTCTAGCAATCTGATAGATAAACGCTATCCGTTTCAAGCTTTGCCAATATCTTTCTCTCAATCTCTGTCTAATCTTATTCAAACTGTTTCGCGTACACACGTAGTATATTCGTAAAAGATGTCCACGAATGTTCGAATATTTTCACAAGCCTGTACATGTATCCAATCCGCAAAAATGTTTACTTCGTTTCTTAACATCGATAGTTTTCCAACTTTAATGTCATTCACTTAACGCAGTTTCGTTCGCGCGCGGAGCTGGCCCGGAGCCTTTGTCGACGTTACAATCCCCTACCTCTCAATTCATCGAAGTCGCAACGAAATTTCCTTTTCCCCGAAAAACCCGTCAAACGAAATTTCCGTCTACAATAACCACAAAGAGTCGGTTCCAGGGAGTGAAGAACACGTTCCTTGTTGGAATCGGTCGATTTAGCAAAAGGAACCAAAGGGAAAACGAGAAAGGGAGACAGAGGGGAAAAAGAGGGAGAAAAATCGTTTTAGAGGCGCGTAATGGAGAAACCAGGCTGACGATATTTACTCGCGATGGTATTTCGAATCCCTGTGCCCGGATTTACATCGCGACCCCGAGAACCCGTCTTTCGAGCTCGTGAAGAAGTCGTAAAGCGTCCACGACGCTTCATCTTCCTATCTATTAGGCACCTCTTTGCACCTCGTAACCCATCTCGTTTGATTTCATGGTATTACGACTATACGGGCCTCCACGAAACTCGAGCATCTCTTAAGAAAATAGAGGTTGTTTCTCGTGGAGCGAATTCAAAGTCTGATGTGCCATTCCTGAGTGAAATGATTTTCTAACAAACAGTGTCGATCATATTATAATTACAGAGTGAGTCACGAATGCATGTCCATACTTGAGGAACTGAATCCACATACTAGCAAACTACGAACTAGTAAAATACGTCGTATGGACATACATGTACATTCTACGTGTCGTAATTTTCCAGTTATGAATGATTAAAGAAAATATTCCAAGTGTCCGCCTCGTGCCTCAATAGAAGCTACTGCACTGAGTGTATATACTTGCTGGAAAATACATTCGTCAGACGGTTTTCTTCATTTTAGTGTATATATTCACACTTTGAAATGTGGACATGATTCGCCCATTCGCGTTTACGATTCATCCTGTATTAAGATGTCAATACTGTTATTTTATTCATATCATACGTTGTCGTATAATACGAAATACCAAGTAAAGTGAAATTTTAGATGTCAAAGTTTCACGACGATTGTCAGTTTCAGGTCCGCTCCGAAGAAGGGAACCCGCAATGTTCACGAAATTTCGAAACAAAGCGCAATGCACGGTCGAAAGCCGAAGAGCCACAAAGGCGTGAAAATAAAATTTGTTACAGTTTTCCAACGAATGTGCAACTTCGATAGAACGTCCGAATTTATCAAACTACATAGAGTGTGTTATCAATAAATCAAATTTATACATTTACAAGAGTAACGTATAGCATTTGGAGAGCAAATCGTGGAAGAGAACGCGAACTGGGAAACTCGAATTTAATGTTAGTGCAAGTAGAAGCCTGTTCTTGATCCGTGGACACGATTTTCGCGATGCTCGGTAAGCGTCGAGCACTTTAAGGCCATATTTCGTGGCTCGTTTGATTTGCTAGCCCCGTGCTTGTCGCGGAACGACGCGATAAATCTCCATGAGCCGGACGGATGTCCATTGTCGCAGCGATCGTGACGAGATTTTGGCGTCGACGCCAATATTTCGGCCAGACGCGGTTCCTACATAGTTTGCCACGCCGTCTATTAATTATTAAAGTGATAACACTGATGCAGCGCGGTACGTTGTTCCCCGTTTGTCGCTTCGTGCGACCTCATTCCTCCGAATGCAAGAACTTTGAGTGGATTGGTTATTTGTCGGACAGACTCGACTCCGTTTAAGCGGATCGAATCCTTTAACTTTTTTATTTCTTAGCATCTGAGAAATTTCTATCAGCATGATAATCCAGATTGATAAAGATAAAGCGATTTCGAATGGATTAATTTTACGTTCTCCGCATAAAAATACGGTAGAAGGATCGTTTCCAGCAGAGTTAAAACAGCATTAAAATACTTTCAAAATTTGAAAGAAAAGGGCGATATTCGAACTATTTATCATTTTGCATCCAACGTCTCGTTTTATAATTATACTTTGATTCGTTCGTCGATGTAACTTCATATTTCTATTTCTCGACGAATTTGAAATAACTACGTTTACTGGTATCGTATTTTTAGAGTGTGTCACAATGTTGTGCTTGTCAGTGAAATCAATTTTCCATGCAATGAATATTTCCTCGTGCGTACACGGGATTTATTTATTTCCCGGTACAATAAAAACTTCGATCACAAATTCCATTTCGTTCTATAGTCACCGCAAATGTACACATAATACGATGTGTAGCTTTGCATAAGGATCCGAACAAGATTCTCCTTCTCTTCTTCCTCCTTCTTTCCGTCTTACGAGCGGCGATATTTCACCGAAAATAGATCGCATTGCGAGATTCCAGCTCATACAGCTTGTATACATTATACATATTAGTCAAACATACTCGACACGGCACAGACAATATCCACTATCGACCGAATTTCAAGTACAACTTTCTTGAATTACATTTACAAAGTACGAGGAATAAACGATTATCCGAAAACACGAGAGAATCATTCGTCATTCAAAATCCATCTTTTTGTGAATTTTGCAATACTACGCAACGATGGAACATATTATTTTACTTATTATGCATGGAATACTAACACCTTTAAGAAGAAATTTAAAAAAACAATAAACTACAGCAATATTGTATCTTAATATACAGATTTAAGATTTAAGATTTTATATCAGTTAATTATGCAAGACGTTTTGTGTCGATAAATTGATGTTCGAATATGTCCCCTTTCTGGGGAGAAACTTAGAGCGTAACACGAATTAGCACGTAACAGGCCTGCGAAGAAAACAAGTTAAAGCGAAACAAGAATAGCATGAATGTTCATTTTCTTCGCGTCAATTCATTTGGTCATTCCAACGAACGAAGATTAAGCCATAATCAAATACAATACTTCAAAGAAATCTACTGTATATACTTATTTGAAAGATATTCCACTGAAATATCAACTAATCAAATTTTCAGCCCGAGTTTATCGAAAATAAGGTCTTCAGGGATATAAAATTTATTAAGCACTAAAAAGCGAGCTTAAAATATCTTCGCTACGACTCTACTATTCGAAAGCTTATTTACATTTACATTACTCTATTTATATTTTATGTTTCTCAAGAAACTTCGATCGAAGGAAGAAATATTGACTGAAGTATCTTATTTAGCTACAGGCGCATTATTAGGAAATTTGTTAACGTGAAATAAAACGAGAAATGCACGATACGAAGAAAAAGAAACAAAAAATCAATCAAATTTCGATGGGTTACTGTAGAGACGATAAAATATTTATAAAACGTCTGACAAAGAAATAGAAAATTTTGGAGGAACGTAGTGGAATTCTGAAAAGCGGAATCAAATCAAGCGTAAAAAGTGAAAATGATAAAATATCCCGATGAAATTGCTACGTGGATATAACTTTAATGGACCGTGAAATATAAATCTGTTAAATCTGTTTCTCTCAATAAGAGGAAGGGAAAATGATAGAAAAGATTCTGACGAAGAGCAGGAAATTATGATATAAAGAAGGACAAGTACAAATATTCTTTCAATAATAATCTCAAATGAAAAGAACGTGAATGGAAACGAGTTATCGGCATTGATTAACAGGATATTCGTTCTAATTAACGAGTTGTAACTCAAGTAATATTTACGCGAAAGTATTACGATTTTATAAACGTTGCACATGGAGGGAAATTTCATTGAACTGTCATTGAAAAATTAGTAAACGGCGATTAATATTTGTATCTGGTGTATAAGAACTGAGGGATATCCTCTTTTTTCGTTATATCAAATTCGTATCAAAGTAAACGCCTATCATTCCGCTGGAACAAATATTCTATTAATACTTTAAATATACCGTAATCATAACGAGACGAGTGTAACGAAACGTCGTATCTAAAATTACTTGGTTCACTCAAGAGGCTTCATATACCTTGGTACTTGTAATGAGATATAATATGAAAAAGAATCAGAGCTATGCTAATTAATTCGAATCGAGTGAAATATACGCAAGCGTGCGTGCAATTGCCATCGAGAAGATGTACATTTCGTTCATTTAATCAAACAAAATGAATCTTATTTCTAATTAATTTTATCGATCTCGTCCGTTTAAGTAATGACACCATATTTCAGTTTAAAACTGAATAGAATCGCGCGCATGTGTATATTTTCCTCTGAAGATTAATCTCTGATTAAAAAACGGAAGTGTTCGATTTCTGTGTTTTAATTTACGATCTTAAATCCCGTCCGTTTCATTATATTCAATATTCCCCGTATTCCGGTCGTAAACTTGCTAGAGGGACAAAACGAGGAGAAAAGATACATAAAAATAGTATTACGGATACTTTATACCGGTTGCATTTTAATCCAAAGTGTATCGCAGACTGCATCGGCTTATCGTAATCGTACTTTATACGAAGCAAGGCCCGTTTGCTTCAAAGATTTTCCGTTGCATCGATGGAAAAACTGTGAAAGCAGTCACGGTTCGCCAAAGGCGATTAAAACTGTTCTATTTGGAAGCGTGTGAGCGGAACGACGACGAATCGATCGACTGTCGACTTTTGTGGCTGAATTTAGTCGACCGTGCCCGACATCACAGCGCACGGAATGAATTCTAAATTGCCGCGTCGCATACATACGTGTAAGCCTTATTTGTCCGGCAGAAGAGGCGAAAGTAAATCGAACGTGACGCATAAACGGCTTGTAATTTGCGGTAAATGGAATGACGTGGAATTCTGACACGATACATACGCAAGGGTATTTAGTATGCGAATTGCGTTCTAACGCTTTGTATCAAAGTATCGAGAGACGATTATCCTGTAACCAGTTACAACAAAAAAAAAAATGAAATATGAATTTATTTCCGGTAAATGCGTATTTTGTACGATGATCAAAAGCACGGGATAAAGAATTACTCTCGTTGAATTTTTTAATATCTGTATTGAACAGCTTGGGATTTCATTCAGTTATCGAACGTTAGAGAGATGGTATGGAACAACCTAATGGATTTAAATATTAAATAAATTTAAACTAAATCTCGGTTTGTAAGAAACGAATAATATTAGTTTATTTGTATTAAATTAACGTAATTGGTATTATCCTGCGTATAATCAACGTTATCGGTATCTTTAAATATTCGGAAGAGTGAGAAAAACATATTTTTGATTGGTATTTGATCTCAAGATGAAACAGGAAGATAGTCTTCACGTGGAATTACTTATCAACGTATTACATTTTTAAATTTCTCTTCTATAAAGGAGAAAAAAGAATTTATCGTGTGTTTCACCTATGATAGCTTCATATTCGACATAAACTTCACATTTTCCATTCGCCACGCGTAATAAGAAACCTCCGCATTACCCGTGACGAGATCACTCAATGCAAACAATCTCGAACAAACAAACAAACGAAAAATCAAGTCAAACATTACGATCCTAGTTCGGGATCAGAGACGTTAAAATTCTCCTCCTTAGACGGTCTGACAGAGAAAAATCTCGCGATAGAACCACCGAAGGAGCACCTAAGTCTCCTAAATCACGAGGAAGCGCGGAAAAATCGTTAGCCCGTGTCCTGAGAGAAAAGTTAGAGAATCCGTCTGGCAAACACAAGTTCCGCGCGAAGCAGCTGTATTATTCACGGAAACGGAGGCGAGAACGGTACGAAGAGGAACAGGGCGAGAACGGTACGAAGAGGAACAGGGCGAGAACGATGAAGAAACGTATACGTCAGCAATGCCGGAAAGTATCGAACAAATCGTCGTTTTATGCCGTTCGCGGATATAAATAAAACTGAGCTCGCGAGATCATGGCTCAAGTTCGATCGTAAAGACTCGATATTTCGAGGTCCTTCTGAGAGACCGGAAAACGTCTCTTCACGGATATATTGTCCCAGATACCGCGTGCCGATTTTCCTCTCCCTACTCTTTTTATTTCCCCATCTACCGGATTACGTCGACGTGTTTGTGGTTCGCTTAACCTGCCCGCAAGTGTTGATCTTAAAAGTTGCATCGTGGATCGCTGTGTGTCAGTGATTTTCATTTATATTATTTGCTACTTCATCGATTTTTGCTTGAAAGTTATGGGAATATACGAAAAATGTTTAAGTCTATCAAAATACATATTTACCGTATTAACGAAATGAAACGTAAATGTTAGTTGATTTAATTAGTTAAAATTACGTGCTTCGGTAGTTAGATATTTACAAACGGCTCAGGTGAGATACAGTAATTGCAAAACAGAGTAA
Organism: Bombus huntii; assembly: GCF_024542735.1. NCBI lineage: Eukaryota > Metazoa > Arthropoda > Insecta > Hymenoptera > Apidae > Bombus > Bombus huntii. The sequence goes on from NC_066244.1 coordinate 6,226,348, forward strand.
GAGTTGAATAGCGAGAGAGACATTAATTAATTGCTCCTTGAGTGCTGAAATCAACAAAGGTAAGCATTATTTCTGAGAGCTTCCCTTTCCTCCGTTGCTTCCTTCCTTACTTTCTCTTTCCTTCCTTCTCTATTTTCCGCTTCCTCCCTTCACATTCCCACCCAACTTCCTTCCTCGTCTTCCTCTTCTTGCTTATCCTCCCCTTTTCCCAGCCTGTCGTAAATTCTTCTTATTCGTCTGAGAAATATTTACGATATATGTTCCTCCTTAATCCCAAGAGATACGCACACAGGAGGATTTATTGCTAATATACATATCGGTTACTCGTCGTCTACAAACTTCACGACGTGCCGATTTGGAAATATTTTTGAGAAAATGTCGCATATATCTGTCAGATCAGTCGTAACTTCTACGTGTTAACCTGACCGTATATAAAGTTTGTTTCAGGAATAATGCGAAAAAATGTCGACGCGAGCGTGACAATTTAAAAACAATTGAGCGAGAGTATTTGATATTTGAATAAATTCGTTGTATAAGCTTGTGATGTTATGGCCGAAATTTTGTTGGCTAGCATATTGGTTTATGTATATATATGTATGTACGAATAGTTAGTTGGATTTTACAATTATACATGAAAATTATCTAACAGCGAAATTGAAAGAAATAATTAAAAAGATATCACGGGGAAAAATTAAAGTTTCTCTCACTCATATACTCGTCAGTCTTAAGTTCTGATTTATAAAACGACGAAGAAAGTTTTATTGAAGTCGCAAATAGAATGAACTTTATTGCGTATGCCACAAACCGGTTAAATTTTAAATTTATCAAAGACGTATTAATAGAACGATTTTAAAATCTGCTGCAGTAAGATTCGGGGTCGTATCTTTTCAGAAATATCGAAGGAAAATTACAATCGAATGTACAATTATTTTCAACGTTACGTAACATCCGCGTTCACTTACCCAACAACATAAATATATACTATGTCCTTACACGAAACCACGTTATGCATCGAAACGATGCTAGTATTCTTAGCCGGACTATAAATACGCAAGTAGAGTTCGCTACCAGCAATGTAACGAGCTTTGAAGATTTCTGCATGTTCTATTTGGAGTCGAGGAGCAGCAATCCAGACGAGCCCGATTGAGAAATAGAACGTACGACCCTGAACGAGTGAACTAACTACGATCGAATTGAGAATATCGTTTAAAACGTTGCACGAAGTACGCTGTGAAAAAATTCTCAATTCCATTTTATCGACGAAACGAACGATAAACTCATTATTATTCGCTTGAAAACTCGTCGATGATGTTTCACCTCTACAAATTTAATCAGAAACTTCCGATAACAAGTGCGAACGATATTATCTTTTAGATAAATTCAGCATCCAAGAAGAAGAATTAACGTCAAGATACGTAAGTTCGGTTTAAATTTCCCGCCCATTTCTATAGTATCATCGCATATTCTAAGAACGTTGGTATATACTGTCTATTTATTCTTCGTTACACTCCGAGCAGTCGGGAATCATGAAACTAAAAGAGGAGAAATTATAATAATCACAGAAATACTACGTATTTGTTTTAGATTCTGAAAATATATACAATAATAATTTCCACTTTATTCGCCAGAGATTGATTCGTATCTCAATGTGTTTTCTATCTACACGGTTTCATTACCGTATTTGAATAGTAAGTTTCATACTAGTAAACACTACGTATGTGGTAAACTTATGTAAACGCTACAGTAAATGATGTATCAATGGCCACCGCGTACGTCCCTTACGTGTATTTCCAACCCAATTTCTGTCAATATTATATTGTTTATTACTTGTATAATTAAAATATGAATGGAAATGTCGTATAAGAATCGACCTATTATACCTGCTTCCACACACGAATCAACGTATGAATATAAAAATTCCATTTTGACAAACCGCTTCATCCATGTAGCTACAATCGCGAACCGATCGTACATAATCGTACTCGAACAACACGCGTAGCATTTGCTCCACCTGTAATTACCGGTAACAAACGATCGATGGCCATAATGCAGGCCATAATATCGTGTCATTACGTGATTACGATAATGGAGCAAGACGTAGCGCCGTAACCTCGTGACGCGTTCGTATCGAGGTGTTCCCAATGCCACGGAGATTCCAGCGGCTTGAGAAACGGTGAACAACTTCTCCGTTGGTCGCCTCGTCAGCCACTCGCATCGGTCTCGAGATCTATTTGAGTTGCTTGCTTACGCGCAGACTCTCGTGAAATTAACCACCGGCTCTCTTGCTTGTTGTTTAACGGCCGAAGATTAATCGCGCGTCTGAGTCGCGCGCAAAAGTTCGGGACACGACGTAGAAATGTTATGCTGTAAATATCGTTCCGTGACAACATGATAATGGAGACGGAAAATATAGAGAAGCTCCGAGGTGCTACGGCATTCTCAGGAATCCTTTTCTGGATTAAATTTCTGGCGCGGAGTAATTTATGAAATCGAGTACTGCCAAGCATGAATTATATGTACAACGTTGTTCATAAGTCACGGGACACTTAGCTACTTGTCGTTGGTACATTTAGAGCAGATGTAAATGGATGTTGGAATTATGAAACGAGCCTGACTTTTATTAGAAGTGTCTATTATAGAGAATAGTAAATTATACTACGGTTCCAAGATTTTATCACGTACGCAAGTAACCCAAGAAAGTCGATATACAAATCTACGAAAAGCAATCAATTTGAAAAAAGGGGTACAAATTGTACGATCGCGCGTACGTATCTCTAATCGCGTCGACCAGCTACGAAAATAATCTATTATGGAAATATTAGTGGTACACGTATTATATCATACAATGTGTATCATATAAACCGATTCGAGCGACTATTTTTTAAACACTCGATGGCATCGATAAATATTTCAGATAAAATTGGAATGGTGCAGAGAAGATAACGTAACTGACCACGTAATTTAATAGGATCAATCTTTTTACTGGTCGACGTATTAAAAACACGTACGAAGATAAAATGTGCATTAACGAATGTAGCTTGCCATTCCCTGGAAAAAAGATACTAAACTAGATATTCAATTAATAGATATTAAGTTATCTCATTAATCACAGAACTATAATCACAGTTTCATCAAACTGAGGCAATAGCGGTAATGGCAATCAAGGCAATAACAATAACAATAAAATATGATAATAATGAAAATATTTTGCATAAGAAATACATATATAAGATATTATGAGGATCGTCGTAATCGGTAATTCACTTTAGAAACATTAACGACCAATTAGCTATTTCTCAAACTTGATGCGATATATCATTTGAATAAATAATTCAAAATTATGATAACCCTCGTTCTCGCGTTCGAAATTGCTATTCTTTCACGACGTGTACTACAATTACGCGAAATAACATTAGCATAGCGTTATTGTTTGTTACGCATGTTAAGTAATATTTAAACGCCAGTGAACCGTGCATTAATTACTTCGTAGATTAAATATGCTCCATTAAAGGTCGCGTTGATTTTGCCTAATTACCTGCGAACGTTCGCAGCTTTCTGCTAGTAACTTTCTGCTCGCTGATACGTTTCAACGTAATTGTAATAACGACTGTGTCAACGCGCATAATATGGTAATTTGTTGGAGTCGTTATTTCGCTGTGACGCCATGTAACGATTCAAATAACACGGAAAACGAGGATAATCGTCGTTTGTTCTCCGCAATTTGCCTCGTGAATCATTACAAATGTTTGACGTTTGCCGGTGTTACGATGGATGCAGCAACGAAGAAACCTTCGATCGATTATTTGAAATATAATATTTGTTATGTATAAAACTTTTAAGATGTCTGCTTAAATAGAAATTGTAAGCTATGATTACCATAGGTGAATAATACGAAACTTAATTCAATTTCCTTGAAAGATATCATCTACCTTTAAGTTGTTTAAAATCCAAGTACTACGATAATTTTTAACACGATCCCTAAGTTTACTTTAACCAACAAGAAACTAGACAATCTCCAAGACACGATCGAGCAAGTGTCTATTACTTAATTATTATTTTATCATTTATTTTATACCTGCAGTTATTCTCTGTACATCGAAAATCACTTCTTCTCAATTTCAACGAAGCATAAAGGAACCAGCTCTCGCGTAATCCCCACATCTACAAACTCAAAGCACAAGTTCTCCGTATCTCTTCCGAAGCCTCAAACACAGAACCTATCGACAGTCACAAAGAACTCTTTCCTTTTATAAAAAATCTATCCCTACTCTTCAATCCTTATCCGAACAAAAAAATGAAGCGAATGTAATCAAGTCCATGAAATCCTCGTTGCCGCTCTCCGTTGGAATTTTCGCCAACAGATCCAGGAGCGATCGTAAAAATTCCCGCTCACAGTCGAAACAATATCGACGATGTAACGACCTGAATCTTCAGCCTCCGATCGCTTTCCGTCAGTTTTCAATGATCAGAACGAAACGATCCAACGGGATGCCGTTGAATTCGCGCTTGGAAAAAACATAACGATCCTCTTTCGCGGCTGGCCGGATTTCCTTTCGCCAGGCTGCGAGGGGGTTAATCGCTCTTTGATGCGCCGCCGCTTTTCCCCAACGTGCAACCTGCACTTTGTCCCATCCTCTTCCGCCAGTTTTTTTCTCCCTCCTCTTGCCTCGATGCACGCTCACCTGACCTGACCGCAGCAACGAGAGCTGATTGCTGGCGCGGCGTAACGAGCATGCAGGCTACGCGTAAACGCAGCCGCGGTTCGCGTCGAGTGTTGAATGCACTCTCGCGGCTCCGATCCAATGGAGTTCCTGTGTCCTCGCGGGGATCGTATCGGCGAGATCGTTAGCCGAGCCATTCGCTTCGTTGATCCACTCTGACGCGCTCGATCCCCGCTGAGATCGGCAGCAACGACGAGTCACGTCGAGGATTCTTGGCGGTCATATTTATCGGTAAGTATAGTATGTAAAGTATTGGATGATCCGTTGTACGGACGATTGTTTTGGAAAAATTGATAAAAAGGCGATTGATAGAATTTGAATAAAGCGATAAGTCAAAGACGCGCTATGGCATATTTTTAAATCTCTGAAAATAATCACTCGAGAAAGAAACGAAATTGTTACTTGGCTGAACTATTTAAAAGTTGCACTAATGAAAGTAAGTCGTTTTTTTCTTCTTAAAAATTGAATATTAATTGCGGGCTCGTACATGTAGTAAAACTGACAAATTAATAGAGAGTTACAAAGTTATAAAAGTTAAGGTTAACGAGTTATACAAGCGAAGTTGCAAGATATCATCTATCTTGAAGATATTCAAGACTGAGACAGGACGATAATTTTCAATTAATTAACTCGCTAAAATTTTAGTATAAGGAAGTGTAAACTCCTTGAGGAATCTAACTGATCATAAAAATTGTTCGTCGCTTAATTAGGTCTTTTATATCTCCGGATATATTTTCAACATCAAACGTTCCTTCTCTCGTGACTCTACCGAATAGCGTTTCTGTGTCCCCACGGGGATCGAGTTGGCGAGATCGTTAACCGAGCAATTCGTTTCGTTGATCCATTTTGGCGTGTATTCGATGCCCGCTGAGATCGGGAGCAACGGTGAGCCGCGTTGGAGATTCTTATTGGTCGTGGTTATCGATCGAACAACGACCTGAAGTATGGGGTATTAATTGTTGGATGGTCGCTGATCGGAGGATTGGTGTTTTTGGCTAAGTTTGCTGCGGAATTTATACAGTCGAACTTTCCAAGTACGTGCTCAACTGTACTATCGCGGCGACGTAATTAATCCTTGATTACCGTTTCATGTATGTTACGAATATCTATGATCTTTTAATAACGAATTAAATTGTTTCAGCATACGATTTGTTTTAGGGAAACCGATAAAAATTTTTGTAGGTTTAAAAGTGTACAATTTGAGGCAATTTTTAAAAACACATAATAAATTCAGTAAAGAAATCTCGGTAAAAGATAATAAAAATGGTACCACAGTGCAAACTTAGTATCTTTAATATTTCGTGTCTTCTATACGAATAACGTGTATTTGATACATGAACGAAATTTCTAAAGTGCAAACGTCACCTTTGACTCAACCATCCGAAGTAAAAAAAAAAAAAGCGAACACTAAAAAAAGTAAACACCAGTAAATTCATCGGTAAAAATTGTATATACGCTAACTGGTCCAATCCTCGAGTAGGCGAGGCAGTAGAAATCACGATACACGACGTACTTTAATGACGTTAATGATGTTAAAACAAAAGAGGATAGTATGTTATTTAGAGCTGCAATTACGATATCAAACTTGCGATTAGGATAATTAGTGACTATATTAGCTTTTGAATGTGATTACTCGGATTACGAGGTGACGAGGGATGCAAAGTCCAAAGTATCAATTGGTGGCTAGTTGATGATAGGTGTTGGGGACACAACACTAATGAGAGTTCCTTCAGCATGTGGCGATCTAGGGAAGGTCATAAATCACCTTGCGAAATATCCAGTCTCCATTACCTACGTGTAGACCCATGTCTACCAATGGTAAAGCTCGCATAATGGTAGAACTAATCACAGATTTACATCCTGATGTCACTTCTACGACCATTCTCGCTGTTCGAGTCCACCTTTCGAAATTAGTTAGAAGTGCAAACTCTGGGGAGAGCTTTAATACAAACGGTATGTAACACAACAGTTCACGGTTCAATTAGGCTAAGAATTTCAACTTGAATCAATTTAAACCAACGATTACTCGAAGAATGAAATTAGCAGCAGCTAATCCATAATGTAACTCGTTTCATTGTAACTTTGTACTGAATTTATAATTCACTTTAGACGGTACACAGCAAACGTTTTTTGGGATTAAACGTACTTCCTAAGAACGTATTCGTAGGGTATCAAAAAATATCAACTTATTTGATACGTTAAAAGTGGGATTATTTATATGTGTTTCCACAAAAATGTATTATTCTTAATTGCAAAAAAATATTCAGCTTCCGAAAGTATCTGCAAATGACCGTAGTTTGAAAAAACTATTCGATCCTCGAAATCAGCCCGAAAGCAGCGCAATCGGCCGTTTGTAACTCGAGTATCGGTAATTCCAGCGATGCAACTAATTCCATTGGGTGTAGGATCATTTCCGGAAATATCATCAGAGGCAACTAACTATGTAATTCACGAAGAGCGAATTGTTGCGAACAAAAGATGATGGAGGGCGGAGAATCGCGTCGGGACGAGCTGAATATCGGTCACCATCGGAATGTAAGTTAACCCTTGTTCCAGCGTTGCGTTGCTGGACCGGATGAAACAATCGACTCGCATCTTAATTACGCGGCCATAATTTAACGGGCACCGCGTCGCATTCGCGAAATGCACGCGTGCCAACGGATTATGGTTGATGCACCAAATGCGCGCGACGATTATGGCAAACAATGCCGACGATATTGAGTGGCCCTGGTCCAAACAAGAGGCTGCGTCCGCTCTCATAAGTGGACGTCGTTGAATGATGCTTTGACTTCAAACATCGAAATAATTTCTGATTAATGCTCCACAGAGTTGGACCGTCATACGCGGTAGCCCAATTTCGTTCGTGTTGCTGATTCGTCGACTTGTTTGCTAGCGATCGATGAAAATACTTCCAGTCATACAATATGTATATTATTCCGTTTTGGAAAGTTTAATTAGACGTAGAAAAGAAATTCTGCGCAATCGCTTTTATATTTCATAGCATTGCTTTAAAGCCGGATATTTTTGTACGTTTCAGTGCTATACCGTTGTTTTTAATATAAATATTTTTCCATGCTTTGGTATGTGTTTCTTTTTTATGGTAGCGTTATGCGATATCGATGTTTAATTTGCAAAGGAAATCTTCGTTTGGAATTCTGATTGCGATATTGAATAAATTACGCTAAAGTTACGTACGTGTAATAAATATTATATAAACGTTATTTATTTTATATCTTCGTTTCACGATAAATCTGTCAAAAAATGTATTATAAGAATTTCTGATATTCAGATACGGTAGAACTAAGTTTTGCCGAACTCTGTGTATGCGAATCCCGTTTATACAAAGCAGATTTTGTTTACCGTCAGTTACCGAGTAACCGAACCTCTATTATTCGAACTGCGCTCGAGCATGCTTTTAATTATACATATACTAACGCGTATTCCGAAGTCGAACACGTCCGTGTGTTTTGTCTAAGCTGAGATATATATTTAATTTAATGGAATTCGCGTCGAAATTGTAGTTGAACCTCATTCAAACGTCAATCTGTATTGTCGAAACTCATAGCAGCGACTGACGAGGGTAGCAAGAGAGTCTCTGTTACCCGAATTCGTCGGTTATCCGAAATATTTTGTCTCCCGTCCGGTTCGGATGAACGAAGTTCCACCGTAATAAAATTTCGTTACATTTTATCTTGCCGAAAGTTATTCCAATTAACAACAAAAACAGGGGAATAATTTTATGCATGAATTTCGCCGCCAGTTCCAACAAACACGAGAAAAACGTTTAACTGGTAATTAACATCCACGCGAATCGAAGTTATTACAGTGTTAGTCCCGCGTTTACATAGTATCGTACAATATTTTGCAATAATTGCATGTATTATACATATACGGTGTATACATAGCGCGTTATTGGATATTATGAAACAACAGAAATTCCAATTTCCTCTATACTGTTCTCGTGTTAAAATCTTCCATCACATGCTATGTCATTTACATCGTTATTACTATAAGCTATTAATTTTTAATATTCTTCGTGATATACTCTGTGAAAGAAAAACAAGTTCACTCAAACTGTAATTTTCGATAAAATAAATACAGACTTCTCTTAACGAACGAAGAATATTGTGAAAAATTGTTCAACTCTTTCGGAATGAAAAATTACAAAACTAATATTTGATCGCTGTTACTTGCAAATTATTCTTTTATTTCTTAAATAATTTGTTCGCTATACGTTTCCAAATAGTTTACCTCTTTTCTTCAAAGACTTGTCCGTGTCACTTTCAAAATACGATGAAATACGACATGTTCGCCATATATAAAATCATGTTTGTCGCAATAGTAACACTTACCCACAAAACGTAACCAACCACGCAAGTGAGAAACGCGATCATAATTCCATAAACTGTCGGCAAAGTTTCTTCATTGGACTCCCCTTTCTCCATGGTATTGGTTCACCGCAAACTTCAAAATCACAAATGCCCGTTCCCTATCCGCGGCACGATCACCATCGAATGCGAAATTTCATTCGAATTATATAGGTTATCGCGTCGCTGCCCTTTGTCAATTCCGATTAATTACACTTGGAGTTTATTAACCGCAAATGGCATTTACGTGCAGCTGTCGAAAAGACTTTTAAGCTTGGGTCTGATTAAACGCTTGATTATCAAACCAGACGGTATATTAATATCTGATGGAACGCGAAGAAAAATAAATTCTATACAACCGGATAAAAGATACGTATGAAAATTATATATTCGACTAAAAAGAAGAAATAGATTGTAAATTGTAAATCATCTATTATTTGGCGAGTAAGTATCTTGAAAACGTACAAATTAGATGAAAAACGATGACGAACGAGCGTTAGTACGAGAGATATTAACGAAACAAGAACATAGCGAATCGGAATTGCATATTCACCGAAGTAAGAAACACGTAATGGTAACTTGAAAATCAGACGTAAAATACCAGGAATTTGAAAACTCAACAAAGTTGTAATGTACGAGATCCAATAGGAAACACATTAATTACGATATGCTAAATTATGTTGTGAGCGATTTAATACGACAAAAATTAACGAAAATATATTCTTCATTTTTAATTAAAACCTCCGTAAAATCATACAGGGGAAAGACAATTTTCTGATAAAGAAAGACCATTTCTCTGAACAAACGAAAAACTAGCCGAGCCAACTCGATCATCGTTAGGAAATGACGTCCATCCCGTCACAATGTGCAGTGGCATCGTAATACGATAATAAGACGAATCGAACAGAGGTACGATACGAATCTTTCATAAGGCGGCTTTAAAGCAATCGTAAAAACGTAGCAGCGACCAGCAGTTGCCGTAAAAATCCCAGAAGTGCTCAACGCAAATCCTTCTTATCGAGAGAAAGGAAACTTTCATCTGGAACAAATAGCGACACGAATCCCCGTTGTCCAGCAACAGTAAATCGATGAGTTTGGCTCCGTGCAGCTATTTGCCGGAAAACCGTTCGACCAGGAAACTCGAAAGCATCGAAGAGAGCATGAACTATGAAGGAGGGAAAAAGTAGAAGATAGGTCAAGAGGGAAAAGGAAACAGACGATTCTGGTTAGCTTTCGAGAAAGAAGGGGAAGATTTATGGTGGTCACTTTATCGAGAGCGACCTCGTGCTCGATCATTTACGAGCTACACCTACGCCAAGGAGCATTTTTTTTTTTCCTTTTCGAAGACTACTACGTCATTCCGAGTATTTCTCCTTCTTTGTCCTTTTTTCACGGTCGGGAAAGTGACCTAGCAGAAACGTGACCTTGATACGGTTACGTTCCTCTCGATAAACTCGTATCGATAGGGGCCGCCAGAGACGTAGGCGGATGAGAAAAGCTTCGACGGGTATTAATGACTCTCCTATCGCGTGGAAAATTTGATTCGCCGTAAGACAGTGTCGTTTTTCAAAATTCGAGGCTCGGAGGAACGGAATTATAGCTTTGGCGTTTTTTCAACATCTTAAGATCCTCTTAAATCGCCGTTTTTACGACATTGCGATCACGATGATACAGAAAATGCAGCTAGATACGTCTAGGAAGAATTAATTGGTATTTTATTAAATTGTTCGTAAGGTAAACCCACGGAAGAAGTCGAAGAGAAGAGAAGAATAAAATAGCGAGCACGATAGAAGTGGAAATATTTGAAGAAACGCGAGCTCGAAGCTAAAAACGATTGTCAGAGATGTATATTAGATTATTCCGAGAACACTTTACGCAGGAAATGCAATAATAACCCATGGAAAAATGTATCGAATATTTATCGAAAAATTCGTAAACCTTCGGGCGAATATTTCTCGGAAGAGGGAATTAATTGAAACGAATTTAACAATTCATCTCGTTGAAACACCATCGTTGTATTTTTATAAACACGGTCAAAGAACGAATTGACACCCTTTGAAACTCTAAAAATCATACTTAATTCTCTGATAAATAAGAAACTACAGAGACTCGTTGAAGTTCGTGCGAAATCTGCGAAAAATGACACGATCAAAGAGTTAAAGGGAACCGTTGGTCGCCGCTTTAAAAACTCAGCGAGCCACATTCCACGCGTTCAACGCGTCAAAACCTGTCTGGTTCAAAGCGAAACTTGCCAAAAATCTGCCGTAACGTGCCCGATCGCGCCACTAATTCCCAACGCTTCTTCGCTTTACCGTATAAGCAGGCGCGTCACAGTGTTTGGCGAGTTGTGTACGCGCGTTTCACAAGAAACGTCGACAACAAACACGAATCGCTCGTTCATCGTGGAAAATTCGACAGACCATGGCCACGTAGCGAAGACTCAATGACGAGGGATCGACACTGACTGATCGGCGAAGGGAACTTTCCTCTCTCGACTATTTTTAACGCGAGGGTCAAAGACGATCGAAGACGAAAGGAACGGCGATGGGATGAATTTGGCGATGTAAACGTCTCGCGCGGCCACGTAGACTCTACAAGCCACTGGTTTCTGTTTTTCGAGACGCGTGTCCGCCTCATCGCGAAATGTCGGACGCGGAAACGCGTATTAATAGTCCGGTGGAAATGGAATCTAGGTGAGCAACGGAGAAACAGACGGTCGAACGAGCTGTTACGCGGCGAGCTTCGGCCGAGGGTGAGACGAATTCGCACCGGATTCCACTCGATGTTCGCGAATTTATTGCCCGGCCATTCGATCGATCGTCGAACCCAGTGACTTTCGCGTGTTTCCACGGAGAATTTCGGAATCTACCGCCAACGTGTTCTGGCCCTGTGGATTAAGTTGTTAGCGTGCTGTTTCCATTTAGTGTGCCGGTTGTTGCCTGTGTACCCCGGGATTAATGAGATTCGGTCGAGTTTAAGGTTTTTGCGTTTCTATTTCACAGCTGGAATTAACGCAGTTGTTACGATTAAAGTATGGTTATACCATCTGCGTATTTACGCAGTTTAAAAGACTTTGGCTAATAGATATCGTTTATTTAAACGTAATGGTCAGTTTTGCGTTTGCCTTTTTAAATTCTTTTGACGAGATGTATAATTTTAAAGATGTAATCGTTATGTCGGTAGCGTTGCATAGAATCTAATAATAAGTATGACAATTGAATCGATGCAACATATGCGCCAGTAGCAGTGGCTGCATTAAAAAGCACAACGATCAAGTTATATATACGTACTTGTAGGTAAGAAAATATTTAATTTGAGAAAGTTGCTGGTAAAGTTCAGTTAAAATATGGAAATCTGTATGCTTTGTAAAAGGAATGTTTTTTTAGAAATTAAAAATGTTTTTAAGAATCTAATATTTGTTTTCGCTTCCATATGTGTACACATTTCGCTTCTACTAAAAATAATGGATACGTTTCGTATTCCTGCAGAATGGTTAAAGTTTAAATAACCTTAGTTTCTGGCTCGTTTATGGCTCGTTAGATGTAACTTATGAACACTATCAAAATACATCACCGATAGAAACATTTTTACATACGTTTTGCAATAATATACTCGTACAGAAATTACGAGGAAGCTAGTTATACGCTTCCTTTATTAATTACAGAATTTTATTATTTCCTGAATGAAAATCCTGTACAGATTATCCAATAATTTAATTCTCTTTATAACAAAATACGAAATTATCTTTATTATTTAAAAAAAAATCACATACTTAGTATCTGTTAAAATAGTATCCATTAATTGGAACTCTTTAATACCATTTCACTAAAACACATCACACGGAGAGATATTTCTCTCCACTTGACCCGCAAGAAATAAACCTAATTCTTTACACAGCAGCGCTAATTGTACCAACGCTATCGACCCGTGAAATCCAAATCGTTGTACGTGAAAACAAAGCGAACCTTCAGTGTATTTTCGTTGCAAACCGAACGCGAGTTTCGAGGATCGAGCTCACTATAAATCTGATCTCCATTTGCGGAAGGTTCCCAGGGGGAATTTAATAGATCAGTCGAACTGCTACCAGTAGAGACGAATCGATTCCATAAAATTGTCGCAAAAATAGAGAGGCGTGAATTCGAACATTTGGAGCTTTTTTCAACGACATTTGATCCGCTTAAACGCCATAGCGTTTAATTAAATAAATAGAAGAAAACTTTCTACGAAAGAAGAAAAAACGATGATAATTTGACAAACACGATTTCCCAAAGATTTATCTTTTAATTCGTAGATTATTTTTCTCGCGGGTTGGAAAAAAGGTCTAAATTTGTTGGACTTTGGAATTTTATTTCTATGGTGAAAACAACGTAACTGTCGAAAGGTTTGAAAAGACACCATTTACGAAGCTTTGCCAGCGATAGTACGCAATGAAAGTTCACGGTATAATCTTAATAAGGCGATAAACGAGTTGAAGGTGAATTTAATGGAGTACTCGTATTCCGCGCGTGAAATATTTCCGCCATGAATATGTTAATCGCGAAGAACGAAGAAGAAGCTGCGGTGTAGCCGCGAACAAAGTGCCATCTCCGTAAGCGAACTTGTGTCATTTACGTTCTGCAAAAGTATTCAGATGCAAATTGAAATTCTCGGTGGATCCACGCAGGCGAACAAACTATGATAGAACGAATCGAAGCTAATTTCGATGTTTTATGTATCCAAATGAATAAGAAGTAACGATTGTCTTTTCAGACTTAGATATCCGGATTAAATTCCTCTGCGAGCAAACGCAGTTTAAAATATAAATTAACGAAAGAGAATTCGTTTCGTGATGATAATAATAAATTGCGATAATGATGATACGATGATGCAGCTGATATACATTCTTTATGTAGCCAGTGGTATTAAAATTTAAAGCATGATTAACCGGTTGAAAACCAAGCAGTGAAATAATACGTGGAACGTTGACATTATTGATAACTTTACGTGAAAAATATAATTAATTAATTAAAAAAATATGTTTTAGAAGATCATTACAAAAATCACGAAACTACAGAAGATTTCCATAATACTCAGTCAGGTCAGTGACTATATTTCTAAGACCGAAGCTAATTTCAAACCGAATAAATGTCGCAATTTGAAATATTTGATAGCAGTCGACAAGGATCAGCGATCGTAGAACGAACTGTAAAGATGACAATGGCGGATAAGGTAAACCTATTGAGTAACAATTAAGCCACTGTAGAAAGATGCGAGCGACATTAGCGACATCGATGATTTTAATTTACAACTGTTCCGCAAACTATGACACGTTTCGAGAATTACGACCATCGGCGCAATTGCTATTATAACCTAACTCATACATTATATTTGAGAAACAGAGTAAAAACTTCTTTGAATTAACCAAATCAACCGTTTTTAGTGCGCAATAATAACACGTGTACGAGAAATCAATAAGCGTCATCGAAATTTATCGTGAGAATGGTTAACTCATTGTAAATTATATTTGCAAATATTAATATTAAACACGATACGAACGGCACCTTCCGGTCAGCCATCGTTAAAAGAATCAACGATCCATCGAGATCAATGTCGATTCCAGCTGATGTTCGTCATTTATCTTTAAATCACGTTGTTCGTTTTCTGATACAGAGAATAACGTTTCGTGGTTTGCAATGCGTTAACTAAAATTCGGTATAAAACCTTTCGTAAATGAAGGTTTACGTACTTCGAAATACTGTAATCAATTTTATTAATTCTCAATTACTTCGATTATAACGTGAACGGGTATATTGAAAACGAATAATCTTTCATCTTTTATAAACCCGCAATATATCTCTGCTCATTGCAAAATCGAGTTATGCAGGATGCTTCCACATTTATTTAGAACTGAGTTTTTACGAGTAGGCGTTTTTCATTATTTTTCACTGAATACAGTGTTAATCGATGTAGGTTTGGGGTTGATAATTAATCGATTCACACAGATTTGATTTTTCTCTTTATATTTCTCCGCCTCGTACAACACGTCTTAACGCACAGAATACACTTGGTCAATTAACACGTGGTCGACTTCTAAGACAAAAGAGCGTCGTTAGAAGTGGTACCAACTTAGCTTGTAGTAACTAGCGATCATACCAACCTAACTTTTCTCAACATACAGTGGAACTATCGTGGCAGCGATGCTCTAAAAATTGAAACAATCTGTCAGATATAGACAATTCCGATTGAAACGATGTAGATAATAAAGATAGATAGGTATATAAGATTATTTTTCTATCTCGATTAAAGTTAAAGCACCTGATACGATACTTTTAACGATGGTAAAAATGAAAAAATTCCTAATTTTAACAGTACAGTATAGTAGTAGCGATATATTAACCTTCTCATTCTGTTAAATTGCAAACGTGATTTAAAAGTCTAAATAAATGTGGAAAATGAGATCGTCAGAAATATTCGCAAATATCGCAAGGAATATTAAAATAAAAATATGATACTCGTGTACTATGTGTGTACTACCGTTGAGAATACAAAGGAGAGATACAAAATAGGCCGATACGCTGTAAAATAATAATAAACATAGGATAAACATGCGATAAAGAAGAACGGTGAATTTGCGATCAAAGAAAATCGTGTGTGGGAAATCGGGAAACATTTTATCGGGATTCGGCCAAGTTAATTTCACGGATCGGCGAATGCGTGGCTGTATTCGTTTATTTAAATGTAAAGTTCTCATTCCCCTGCAGGGTTTGTTTTCAACAAGCAAACGCAGTTTCCATTTGCACTGATCCGGTTTCGTATTGTAACACAATGTTAGCAACCAGTGCTGCGCCCATTATGATAAGCTATATGAGAATTTATTTAGGGAACCCTTGGAACTGTTTTAGGAAGCCGCAATCTGTTGCAACAATTTCCTCTTCAACTACCGTTGCTTCTCTGCCACGACAGATTTACAATTTCGTGCACTCGACCGGCGTGCAGTAACCGTATAACTCTTGTTCACGGTTTACTGCTATCAATCAACGTGATGTGCTTAAGCTTCGCGGATTCAACTCTTTTCCGGAGTAAATTAACCTGCGTGAAAACGAGCGTGTTGACGTTTAAAGAAGATTCATTACAACGTGGAAAATATTTACGCTCGTTTTGGACAATATTTATTTGCGCTTGTTTATTTCGTTTAATATGTTTACACTTGCATTCTGATGAATTTATGTCCGCGTAATTCTTCCTAAGTGTTTGATCTTTATTTCGTACCGTGGGTGTTGAAACGTCTTACCATCTGTACCGTAAAATTATACTGAAAATATATATAATGGTTACTGTACATTTTTCTCAATTCTGAAAACCTTCCTATGTATTCGAATTTGTTTTTTTTTTTTCTATATTTTCTATATATCGAATGTCAAATTTCTATAACTATCACAAAATTCGCACAAATAAAAGGGATACGACGGTTTCGAAATATAATCGTTTGGTGGTTTTTGAAAAAATTAACGAACGAGGAGCACGATTGTAAAAACGATGGTAAAAATCCTGATATAGAATTAATAAGCAGAAATAATCAAAGAATTAATTACGAATTAGATTAGAATAAGATAACGATAGATTGATGTAAGAATTTAAATAAAACAAGGTAGAAAAGTTGTCGAGTAATAAAGAAGATTGTTAATGGATATCAAATTTTCTGTTAGACTGTCTAAGATAATTATTAGACGAACAAACAAAGAAACAGTTTTATAATTAAATAAATTTCTAATATTTATGTAATAAAAATCCATTGTTCCATTAACACACAAACATTCTAGTTTACGATATACATATCTGCATTCAATAAAAGTTATTTCTACCTAAAACACGTTATGCGATGTCAATCGCTTAACTGGACTTTTTATCGGAATAAAAAGTAACCGTAAGAAAACGAACGACGGAAAACGCGTTAGAAAAATGATCGAGACAAGCTTAGATTGCAAATTGCAAAGGCAAGCAATCGACAGCGGTATAACACGAAGATGGTCTGGCGAACGCATCAGAGATGTCCTTCGTTCGCGCATAAAATGCAATTTGGTGGGTGTCAGACGGCCGTTACCGTTGCCCACTCTGCTTCTGCAGGCAGCCGCGTTACGAAATTTAATTGGATTTATCGATCGGTTTTCTGATTCCCATTTCCCGTCCGCCCTACTATCGGTCGAGCCACGCGAAAATCCGCCGCCTCTGTAATCGATGTCGTAAACCCGACCATCGCACCGATGATTTCCTCTTTGCTCTCGTCCAAACGTCTATAGCCTATTCAGGATTTTCGTACAACTCCAAGCTACAAAGTGTCTCGTTCACGCGGTTGTGTATATGTAAGCATTGTGATCTGAGTTGGGAGATAATTGAGTCGTTCGAAAGCCATACTAATCAACTTTTTTGAAATGTTTTGAAATATTGAATTATCGAGGAAAATTGTTCATAAAAGATAGAGTCGATCGATGTAGTTTTTGAGAGACCCAATTACCGTGCGTAAACATTCCTCGACATGGCGCGTTGACGATCGGTTTTAGTCAGTCACCGAGCAAATGTCAAAAGGTTCAGGTCCGAGATTAAATAGCTAAGTAAATGAACGTGACGTTTTTTTTTTTTGTTTTTTTGAAACTACTAAGCCCTCTCGCTACAATATTATCAAATACAGCGATATAAGTCTTTTTTGCTTTTTTTTTTTTTTTTAATATTTATAAACACTTTTGAACGTGTGTTAAGACGAACGATTTTTTCATAAATTTTGTTCTTTTAAATTATCGATAAAGGTAAAAAGAAAACTTTCTTATCTACGTCAGTAAATAAGCAGTTCTCTTTTACCGACAGTCGAGAAGAGACGAGGTTTTCTCATCGATCAGTGACTCTACAGTACCTATCGCTGGTATCGTGCTATCAACTGGTAACTTACCATGCTCTACAGTCGGTCGATAATACAGATTGAGAGTTGAAGGAAGAAAATTAACTGTACAAAAACCAATATGTAAATCAATAACCTACGAGATGTTATTCAAAGTACCAACAAAATTATGCGACCTTACGATATTATATTAAAAATACAAGTAAAAATGAACGGAGATACACGTACGTAATAAATCACACACTGCCTACTTTTTCGCCAGTTACTCGACATCTAAAATCTATGATCACGATTGTATTCAACGAGGAGTTTAACATCACCAGAAACACAACGGAGAACCGGGAAGCGACTAATTCTATGCAAATCAAGGAGGCGTGGCATAGAATTCCTGGATATATCATTATCATCGGCCCGATATATTACGTCCTACGTGCAATCATCTGATCGCAGGTGCATATAAGCGTGTTTTCGACCGTATCTGGCGATATACGTTGCCGCAGATTTCCTGGTGATGTGTTTAATTGTGACAGAACAATACCATATGCACGAGAATATTATCGTTCGAGAGGTTCGCCAATGGCACGATTATGTTAATGTGTCCTCGGTTTTATAACCTAACCTTGGAAATACGATTAACGAAAGTTGTATCGGAACCGTCGCTCTTTTAAACTTCATCGAGATTTCCATAATTTTCTCCGAGTTTTCTACTTCGTGTACCAACGAAATATAAAATTTACGTTAAAAGGTTCAGACTGAAAATCATATATGAAAAAATATATGTGTGCGTACAAATGTAATGTAAACGTTGTAAAATTTCTGTGAAAAATTACTAATTAGATACTTTGACTATTTCGTTAGCTCCAGCGTTCATTAAATAATTACACCCCTAACGAAATAATATATAAAAATATGGTTGAGAGGAAATTACCTGCGTACATACCACAGTTCCCTCTCTTATGCCTGAAAATTATCTGGAAATGATCGATTTCACAAAATCATAGTGCCAGTCTATAACGTATCCGCAAGACACACAGACCGCGGCGGTGCAATTTTTCAATTTGCATCGCGGAAGAAGGATATTCCGGACCATGAAAGTTTCCTGCATCTGCGAGAGTTTCTGACTCCAGCGTTACTCTGTTACTCTTCCGAGACAAGCCGCGAAAAGGGAAGTTTATGTCGCGAAACTTTCACGCGGCCCGCATGCACACCAGCTATGCAAATAATATAATTTCCTTAACTTTCTTGTCGCAAATTTTCCTCCTCGGAAAACACCGATAAATTTGTATTTTCCCGTTATTCGTTTATCGTCGCTCGAGACATTCAGGTCTATCTTCTTCAGGTTTCTTTCCTACTTTCATAACAGGAACCATTTAATTGGCAAAGAAAAGAGAATCCAGGTCATCCAACGAACCGATTCGCAATCAATGTCTCCGGAATAAAATATTTTGGCAAACCCATAACGCAAACGAATCGAACATCCAGTTGAAAAATTAAATTACAGCTGACGATGAAGTCACGTCTGCATCGACAAAAGAGAAAGAGAGAGAGAGAGAGAGAGAGGGAGGAAGAGGGAGGCTCTAAAATATACCGTTGACATCGGTGATCGATTAATTGCCCGGTTCACTTTGCCGATACTCGTTTCCTGGCCAATCAGCACGGGGAAAAACGAAGACAAAGAACGACCGTTGCTGATATTCCAGATTTCCGTACGAGGAGAACGACCATTACTCAGTCTACCGGGCACGAACATCCAAGACGCGATCTCACGACGTTTTCTTGCGACGATACCAAGCTAGCCAGTCGTTTTCGCCAAGTACCTGGCTGTTCTCGAGTAAACTCGACCAGCAACCATCGCTTCGCCATTGCTGTATGGACAAGGAAAAACACGAGTCGTTAAGATCCCGCCGCACGTATCTTGAATAACGAGTGTGCGCAGCTACCCTTCGGGAACCTGATTTAACCCTCGATCGGTGTATTGCGGTTTCGATAAGTCCGTAACGAATAGTCTGCGAGATTTTTACGCGCTTGTGGAAAATTTCGAGCTGCAGAGACGTACGATACGTATCTGTAAAAATATATAAAATATGTAGCGTATAGTACTCGTTGATATACAGGGTGGTTGGTAACTGGTGGTACAAGCGGAAAGGGGGTGATTATACGCGAAAAAGGAAGTCGAAAATATAGAATAAACATTTTTTGTTCGAGGCTTTGTTTTCGAGAAAATCGACTTTGAATTTTTGGTCGGTACACGTGCACTTTATCGCGTCTCGTTATGACGGATCTCACTGTAGATCGTTGTCTCGATGGAAAAATTAAAAAAAAAAATTTCATTCTATATTTTCGACTTCTTTTTACCAACCACCACCAGTTACCAACCACCCTGTATATATAAAATAATTTTCAAAGTTCAATTTTTATACAAGTACCTTCTTCGATCATCTGAATTGAAGAAATTGTGATCAATTACGAGCTTTATATTTACAAGCATAGAGTTTGTATAGAAATCAAAGTACGTTTACAAATACAACTAAGGAAACCCGGGGAAACCTAAATAGGGATTTGTCTCGTTTTCTAAATATTATAACAAGTGCTTTTTCTCTTTCTATAATTTCTATACTCTCGCATATTATACCTATCCTGCATTTTTTCTATATTTTAATTCCCCATAGTTGCGTAAACATTCGTAATCCATGTATAGTAAGTAACACACAAAAAATATCATTCCTTCCCTACAACCATAGAAAACAACCTGTTGTAGGGAAATCTCCTTCCGCCATCGCTGCTCGTCTACCACAGTCGAATCGATCGTCCACGATCTATTGTACGTATATCGGTGGACTCTTCGCAATTCCAAATTCGCCGTTAGACTGGCACTCGATCTTGCGACAGTATATCGAACGTCGGAAGACCTGGTCGCTCTTTTCACTAGCGCGCGCAACGCACTCGGGAAGATCAAACGGCCCACGCTATCTACCATAAACGATCTAGATTTCACTCGGTATCCGAGTATCCAGCAACTTTCGTCGAAGACGATGTTACACGCGTGTCATGTATCCGTAATCGCGGCGGTAGTCAATTTTGAACCGTCGAATCGATCGCAACGACTCCGTGAAAGCGTGTCGTCTTCGAGATCCGGAGTAGTGACCTAAAGCCAGCTCGCAAGGGTGATAACTTTCTGTGCGAAGGAGCCGACAAAGCATCTTATATGGCAACTTACGCGGCAACTCGTTTCGCCAAAGCGGTTTTCTATCTCGCGCTATTCGCTCCCATAGAATGCAGAAGGACAGTCGAGGCCTGTCGGCTATACGTATTAGTATACCGCTTGGGCAAACAGGCTGGCGTTAGAAAAGAACCAAGACAGAGTCAGCAGACGCGACAGAAGGACAGAGACCGCGAAGAAAGAGAAAAGTCGGCGTTGCCGACGCGTGCTCCGAGGAATCTATCGAATTTCTAATTGGAGATCTCTGTAAAATTGATTTCGTTACGGTCTTCGAACGAGTTGCGAATTGCTCGATACAATTGGAGCGAACGGAATGCCAGATCCGTGTAATATTTGGATAGCAATGTGTTTACGGGCGGCGAAGTATTCGAACGATGAGAAAACTGGACAAACGGTTGGCAAATTGTTTCTTCGTGAAACATCGTCGTTCAACGCCAGAAGTGTCGGATTTAACGAAAACGAGCTTTGGTTGTCTTTCCTTCGTTTTTACGATGATTAAGCGCGCTTTAAGTGCCGAGGATATATAAACTGTCACGAACCAGTTCCAACTCTAATTAAAAGCAACGTATTCGCGTTTACGCTTTAAAAGGTTTCGTGACATAATTCGAGTCAATTAAACCACTCGTTCAAACCGCTCGGATAACTTCAAATTTAATCGTCCATTACAAAAGTAAACAGCCTCTTAAAACAAACTTGTAAATCTGCGGCAAGATTTCCGTACAAACCGTTTGTAATGCTATTCGCCGCAACATTTACGAAGAAAGTAAAATGCGATCGATAACGATCAGACATCGCTCGCAGGCGAAAGGAATCAATTACCACAACCTGTTAGTCGTATGCTTCGGTTCCATACAATTTCGAAAACGCTTTATCATCCGAGGAAACGCGTTAAGCGACGATATTCTTCCAACAATTTCGTTCCGAACAGTTTATCGAGTGTTCGTCTAATTATCGAATCGTTGCAGCGGTATAGTAGAAAAATTCGTATCCAAGTATTATGTCAGTCTGGAATTTTGTTCGCTCGTATAGGATTAACCGAATTAATACCATTCAAATCTTAATTGCGTCAAATGATAGAAAATGAAACGATCGTAAATCGTTTTAATTAGCTGGTCGCGTCTTACCTTGGCTGAAATTTCTATACGATTAATTAGCAGATAATACCGACGTTGCAATGACACACGTTCGCATACTCACAATAGCGATGACAGGATTCTTTCGCACCCGTAGCAGGACACCCATCTTCGTTATCCATTGTATCGTAAAATAATTGCAAACGAAAAGATTCGTCAACTATTCCCAAGATTTTGAATCTTAACTTCAATCTTGACAGAATTTTTTTGAACTTTTGCAGAGTTTTATTTAAAATACCATTCACCTTTGAAACTCGTTGAATAATTCTCTTCAAATATGACCGAATAATGCCTGTAATCGCGAAGGAGAACGCGCAAAGAGAATCGAGAATCGCTTACCGCCGAGTTGGTCGTCTGAACAGGCACCTTGGTTCCCAGTCCCGTGAGTCCTCCGAGACACCTACGCGCACAATCGGGATCGTTATCTTCGCAGATAGGGCAGCCTACCGTGGAAGAACCGCTCGCTTCTCTCAGCACGTGATTACTGCTGGTGTTGGTCGTGTAACCTTGATCGGAGCTCGCGTTCGAATTCGGCCTGGACTCGTCCGAACTGTCGAACGGTTTGATGTTTCGCGGTCGATGGACGATTCCCACAGGCTCCCATATCTCGCTGGTCGACGAGGCGTAGTAATTATTTTCCTTGGTCTCGCGGCTCCTCTCGTCGACGACCTTTCCGCCCCGCGCCACGGTCACCTCCTCCTTCGTCACGATGGACGACTTTACGCTCAAGGATGTCTCGAGTCGTACCGGGGCCCTTTGCAAGCATTTCCAGTTAGCAGGTATCACGGTGGATCTCTCTCTTCGAGCACCCACACCGATTCCACGAGCTCGTTACACGCGTGGGAGGATTTTCGTTATGATTTTCGAGGACTGGAATATCGGCTAATAGACGTGAACGAATCCCGGCTGGTTTGGCGGTGGGTCGAAAGGAAACGAGCTTCTGGAAGTTGCGATTGGGACATACAGGATTTCTCGCGGTTTAATGGAAACGTGTAACTAAACTTAATTAGTTTGAGAATTTGCGTCTGTATTTCATTAAGCGCGTATGGCGAGGAACGTTGTTTTTGCAACTCGAGCTCGAGACGAAAGGAGTGAAAGAAGTTTTTTGAATTCGCGATTGTCTCGCGTGGTTTCTTGCGCTTCGACGAAGATACGAGAAAACTTGGCGCGAAAGAAAACTACGAGCGCACGTATTTCATGCCTATGTGAAGGATTTCTTTTGCAAACTTGAACTTAAAAAGAAAGGAGCGAGAGGCGCTCCTGGGAGTCAAGATCGTCGAAAGTGGTTCTTTGTGTTTTGACAAAGGTGCAGGCAAACTTGATTTGTCAATGTACGCATTTCATACTTGCGTGAGAGGTTTCTTCGAAACTTGAATTTAAGAAGAAAGGCACGAAAGAAACTCAACTGGCAGTCAAGATTGTTGCAGGTGTTTCCTTGTATTTTGAGAAAGATGCGAGCAGACCTGATCGGTTTGTGCATGTACTTATCGTATTGTGCCGGAGTCCATATTTACATGCAAAGTTTAAAAATTTAATGGAAATAAAATTTTCTCAGGATGGAGTGAAAGAAGCATGTAAATTACTACATTTTAAAGTATGCCTGTATCGATATTGCTTTAGAATTGAAACGAAACTCCATATTACTAAGTAGACTTCTATCTGGAGAATCCTCAATAGACGTTTTCTAAATTATTGAAACACGTCACGAGTAAATTAGCTCTGTTGCTCTAGTAATTTAGCAACTCCAGTTTATCGAATCTTCGTCGAGAGGCTCGCGAGTAAAGGACGCCAAATATAATTCGAGTAAATGACACGAAGGACGACACGGATGCACGCGGCGAGCAATTTATTTCGCATCAGGGCTAACTCGAAAAGGATCCACGATGATACCTTAGTATTCCAGCCTTGACGAGGATCTGATTGAGCAGATCGCACGGTGGCACCTGGCCGGTTATCATAGCTTCGCGGATGGCAACGCCATCCGGGCCCTCGAGGGGAATCGGTACGCCGTTTATCAACAACACTTCCTCCTCTCTCATGCTGGATTTCTTTTCGCAGTCCACCACCTTCACCCCAGGCCCGAGAATCGACTCCACCGTCGACTGGATCTCGTGATCGTCCATTCCTGAGAAAACGTATGCCACGGGTTGCTACGCGAAACTTGTTGCTGATTTATTCGTACCTCGTGCGAAATCGATATGGACGTGATCGCGGTTTTCTTTCGACCAAGCATTTATTACGCAAGCTCATGAAAGTATTCGAACATCCGAAGACACCTTATATCACGCATTATGCGTACCGTACGAAATATTTAGAAATTTCGTCAGCACCGTTGCGAGACTGTCGTAATTCTTGGACACACGGATTTTTATAGATTTATGGTAAAGTTAAGAATACATGGAATTCTTATAACGCGTAAAAATACAGAGAATATTCGAAATACGGCATGCGTTGTACCTAGTATTCGGTAGGTGAAATCGTCCTCTGCGCATATTCCACTCTTTTAGTCGTATTTGTAAAAATATGAATTTACATAAATATCCGCAGCCCAGTAATTATGTACGTTGGTCGAGTTTCAAACAAATCTGAAAATGTACGTAGAAATTACAAGATGTATACGATATGATAAATATTATTTCTCAGTAGAGGAATTTAATTACCAGTAATTTTATGTTTAATACTGATTTACATTAGAAGTTATTACTTTCAGACTTCTCGAAGGGAGCAAACATTTTTATTCGTTTTGAAGTTAATTAGTAGAGAAATGAAATAAAACTTTGTTTTAATTCAACTAATTGCAAGAGTTTCTTAACTCTTGATAGATATGCCGAGTAAGCGGAATATTTCAAGCCAGATTTGTAACAACGTAGCAACAAAGAAGCTTGTGATGTTAATCTCTGTTCTCGAGTTCTTCAATCCCTTGAAATTCTTTTGACAGCGTTCGAGGAAACTGATGCGCGGCGAAAGAAATATTCGCCGTCGTTGTCCTTCCTCTAAACTGCTTTTCAAGCGATTTTCATTTCAAACCTTGGCGCAGAGATGCGCTAAATTATGTTCGCTAAGATATCATTAGCCCTGCCGAGTTTAATCGAATAACGCTGATTTATCACGAATATTTCTCATGACGACAAAAATAACGAGACACGATATTTCTTGAATTATAAATCAGATACTCCAATACTTTGATTCTTTATACTTATTTACTCTCTCCTCTTAATGCGATTATCAATTTAGAAAAATTCAAACACAATCCGTAAATAAACGAAAATAAAAGAGTTGTGCTTGTACAATTTTATTATTTCACGATACATCGCAGATTATATTAAAATTTTACACAAACCTTACTTTACCTCTAAAGTAGATTTTAAATAATTTTAACATAGAATATATTAACTGTGCGGTGAAATTTGGTTAGAATTTCGTTTCCATAAGAACAGTCGTATTATAGAACATACAAGACTTTAGTGACTAATTATATTTGAGTTGTAAGAAAAATTGCAATTTGTACAATGTAATCTACGTAAATGCAAATTACTTCAAATATGATATACATAATATATGACCTGATACACTATCAGCCAGGTGAAAATTTTCTCAGTTTTGTTCGATTAATTTTCTTATTAATTCAAACTTACTGCTGCGGATTTCATAAAAATTTTTAGAAATTCTGTGTTCGGGGATTTTTCTAAGATAGTAAAAGTTGAAATTAACTCCTTTTAAATTGTTGGCTTCCATACTTTTCACTGACAGTGTACTCGTCTACTTCGCTATTGAAGGAATCCACGTATCGAACATAACTGAAACGCGAAAAACAAGGATCGTCACGTCATTAGCCTCCTTTCAAAACAGCGCAAAAGTCTTCGACTACGAACGAAAACACATCTTATTATGCAAATTAACTGGGTCGTGTAATCGTTATAATCGTATCAGAATCGTAAACTTAATCAACGGAGAATAAGCGAATGAAATTCAGTACTTACGAAGTTGCTAATATGTCGGTTAATCGTGCCGTATAATCCAAGTCGAAGATTACGAAATGAAATCCGCAAAACATCGTTAGGGGCGACGTTACAGCGACAAAACGATTTGGAGGAAATTTTTATTACAATAATTTGCACCTGGCCGACTCGTCGAAGGTAAGTCAAGTTAAAATACGTTCGAAGGCTACTCGGAGATGGAATCAGCTGCATACCGAATTGCAAATGAACCAGCGATGAGAAGGAAATCATAATAATACCACGGACAGATGTTAAAGCTCTTGTCCACGAGTCTTCATCTAACTAAATGAAATCGAGGATGACGTGAAATCGTTGAATTATTTTTAGCAGACGGATATCTCTTGGCCGCCTGCACGAGGAAGTTTTTAGATAGTGACATTTGTTTGACAGATCTAGACACTTTCACTCATAGGTAATACTTTGTACGCGTACCGCGTACATTAGGATCACGTGGCAAGTAGATTTGTAGATATGAAAAAGCTTTTCTAATGGTTTATAGTCGCCCTATTCTTAGAAGTCATGTATTATCAAATTAAACGTTCTTATTGTATTATTTTATGTTCGCATCAGATTAATTACATTTTCAAAGCAATAGTTACTTAAGTGGATTTATGTAAATCTAAATTATAAATGTTAGATTCTATATATTATTAACGCGTAATTTATAGGATACTCGTTAATTATACAGGGTGGTTGGTAACTGGCGGTACAAGCGGAAAGGGGGTGATTCTACGCGAAAAAAGAAGTCTCGATGGAAAAATTAAAAAAAAAAAAGAAAATTAAAAAAAATATTTTATTCTATATTTTCGACTTCTTTTTTCGCGTAGAATCACCCCCTTTCCGCTTGTACCACCAGTTACCAACCACCCTGTATATCCAATGATTCAATCATAGACAATCAGAAGTTATATACATTCGTTGTTACATCCATATTTTAAAATATTCGCTGACAAAAATAATATTTTTAAACACAAAGTTTTGTAGGAAATAAAAAAACAAATTTTTAAAATTGCTTCATAGCATCGTCGTTTCTGATGTTCTAATAAAGGCATGGTAAATAGACTCGATGATTTTATTTGCTATTCGCAGGAGATGGCGCTATTCCGTAAATTTTTCGTCGTTCCGAGTGCTGAGAAAATACCACGACAGAGTTCGAGTAATTAACGAATCATGCTCGTACGAAGCTAAACAAGAACACCTGGAGGAAAGCAAACGAAAGCGCCCCGATCGATGAAGGATCGGTTTGACGAGCGCACAGCTGCGCATGCGCGCAATCGGAGCGACACGTTTGAAATAATTCAACAACCAAGTCCCGAGAATCACGAGATCTCGAGACAAGAGCTGGCGGCAATCCGTGAAGGCTCAGGTAATATCTGGAGAGCACCTGCACACGTGCGTCCTACCACCTGACCCATCCAAACTAACCTAAGCTAACACTACCTGACTGAAATCGAGCACGCCTCGCACCTGCGTCCAAGGATCGGCATTTAAAATCATGTCCAGAATCATCAGGATTTTTTATTTATTTACCTGTTTATTAATCTATTAACCGGATCATCTTTTAATCTGAAAGTTCCATAATCATGGAATGAATAGTTAACTAGGACGAATTAATTTTATCTCTTTACGACATGAATTATTTGTAAGCAATTATTTGTGAAAAAACGAAACCTATATAGAGATCTATTTCGTTCAGCAATTATCATAACTATCATAACGTGTATTTTACTGTGGATATTTTATATAACTTTTTTACATCATGCGTGTTCTTTCCACTTTTGCACGTTGCAAATAAAAGATCCATTAAAAATCAATGAATATAATACGATAGTGTTATAGATTTCAAGTTCTTTGAATTTGAACAGTCATACAGATCGTAACATTCACGTGGAAAATCTCCTATGCGAACAAAGTGGAAATTATTTTCAAAGTTGAATCAAATATTCCGTAAAAACTAGATAAAATTCATGTTAAAAATGAATGAAAAAGCTTATGTAATCGATCGGAAATTTCGGTAGACGGTACGCAAACAGTATTTTACGTTTACAAAATCGAATACCGCTTGGAACATATTTGATGAGAATATTTTCTACGAAATTACCATGTTCTTATTTTCGCTTATCAATTTATATCGTTCATCGTTCGTTTATATAATAACCACATCGTCGAATCTTCCCTTGAAAATCAGACGAAGAACAGGCGCTTATTTCGTATAACACGTTATTGCATTATTCATGAACTAATGTAACAATAGATACGACGCATTTCCATCACAACCGAGATGATTCCTGTGAGATAGATCAGGAACTTCGCCTCTGACCTGAGTCACGAATGAGGTTAAGAATGTTGCGGATCGACGATGCAAAGAATGTATTATCTTGGTTCACGCACACACGCCTATACATCGAATCCACCTTCGTTGATTTACATCTTCGAGGAAGCAACAGGATGATCCACGGAAACAACCTTATTTATGGCGAGAGAAACACAGAAGTACGTGTCTCTGGCTGCAATTTTTCAACCACAGTTTCTCTCGTTTCTTCTCTGCGGTTACGATATAACAAGGATTTCCGTCGAGAGGATACACGTGGACAGGAGGACGTATATTATGAAAATGTTTCCAGTAGAATGATGTTGTATTCCATGAACTTCTCGAGTGGTTGTCAGAAATAAGGAACAGATTGAATATTTTAAAACAGAAGAATTACATGTCTGAAATAATTTTATTGAAAAATGATCGAGGTAAAGACGACGTATCATGTCCGAAGATAAGTTCTCGCGCTTTTTTTCTGAAGTATATTTAATAGAAAATTTTCAAGATCTAGAGTCACGTACTTTATTAAGCTCAGTTAATTTTTTAATCGCTTCACATGGCTTTAGTTTTTCATCTCAAATTTTATCTCGTGCACTAATAATATTAAAACATTTCATGGCTCCTTTTCATATAGCTACTAGATTCTCGTGTAAAGATCTTTTATTTCTTAGTGTGTAATGAAATATTCTCTAAATACCTACATCTATATTTATGCAAGTTTCATCATACCGTGAAGTAATCGTTCAACAAATACTCGAGACAAGATTTTTGTTTAAAAATACAGGAAATATATGAAACGTGAAAAATATAATTCTGATGCATAATGCGTTGAGATTTCTCTGGTCCCTCGTGTTTTTCTTCTAACCTCTATTATTTAAAAAAAACGGAGAAGTTCATCTCAGCAACCTCAATACCGTTATCACTCTCATCTTGCTCCTATAATTCGATGATGACAGTTATTAAACGAATTACTACTACTAATTCACCTCGCAATGCCGCGCGTAAATCGTCATTCTCTCGAAATGTTTTCAATTACCGTCGCGATTAGGCGTGATCGTCGCGGCAAACATTCTCACGTGACCGTAATGAACATCTTGATAGCATTCATCGTTCAATTTCCCATGGAGGAAGGAACAAGGAATCGCGACAACCGTGACAACGAACCATAATATCGTTACTCGCGATCCGATTTAACTAACGTGTACAGTAAATTGCTGACCTATCCGACTATACACGGTAAATTTTCCTCCTTTGAAACACCGGTCGTTACCGTATTTTCGTATCTTCGTATCCTCCCATTTGTTTCGTCCTATACAGTCGAGGATTGCCAATTGCCTAAAAATCTCGTAGCTTGCAGGAACTGCTAACACGGTTATGATTCGCCCACTACGATTACAGTAGATCATATGTGATGATAGAGTGCAATTTCGTACCGAAGAAATTATGTTACGACTAGGGCTTGATCTTTGGCACTTAAAAAAGCTGCTTTAACGATACTTTGGTTCGTTCCTTCTGGGATGAAATAAGGAGGGATGTGCGAGCAACAAATTTTACCCTGCCATGATTCTCTCAGTCGTTCTCGATCCCAATTATATTTTTGCAACTTTAAAAAATATCATCGGTTTGAACAAAGTATTACGAGAGTCTTATCGATCTCAACAGACTAGTATCTTTCGCAAGGAAATTTCAGGTAAAATTATCGCGAAAGGAAAACCAGTCTGGTATAGACGAATCAAATAATAATTTTCCTAATAACGCACACGACGCCACGTTCGTAACTGCATCGCACAAAAATTCCGTAACGAACAGAACGATTCGCCAATCTTCGCAGCTCAACGACTCACGACTTTCGAAACACGTTTCCTTCGCGATTAATCTTGCAATCTCGTAAACGTTGAAAAATCAAAAACATCGCGTGGATGTATAACTTTGCTTCAATTTTGACGTAGCTTCTGATAGCTCTCTAACTGACGCGGCTTCGTTTCTAGTCGAGAAGTCTAAGACAACCGTGACAGGAACTAGGATGAAGCAGAAGATGCGAAGAAGTGTCGTGGAAGTATAGAGAAAGACGAAGTGCGTTTGCCGAGGCAAGGAGGGCTAATTAATTGGCGGGCGTGCTAATTAAGGGCGAGAAACGTAATGTCACGGCGCTCTATTTGCACAGCACGCCAGGCACAGAAAGCCAAGCTGTTTCAGACTGTTTACAATCTTCCAAGTTCAGACGGTTTCCATTGAGTCTCATTAGTGTTAATCGCATCGCGTTCACGGTTAGTAAACGGAAGGATGTTTGGATGCGTTTGGCCGATGAAATTCAGTTCGATCGGCCGATTGTCTGCGTTGCTGCAGGTGCCAAAGTCGATGGAACATCCCGTAAATCACTGTCGTACAAATGGAGACAAATTCCACCGAGAAAGTTGGAAACATGAGGACACGAATGTGGTTCGACGACGAGAAAATCGTTTGTAGAACGTTGGGACGTTTGTCGTCGGTTTGCTCGTGGTTTGCGAAGATCCGGAAGAGGATTTGCTGGAAGGTAAATCGATCTTCCTGAGCTCTGGATTGGCGAACCATTGAATTGGTTCGCAGAATTTCGCTATAAGATATTAAAGGAAGTTGATAGGGATTTCTAGATTTATACAAGCTAAACAGTAAAGCAAAAGAAAGTTTGTGTAAATGTTGTGTACAAATTATACAAAATGTTTCAAAATCGTTGGCAAAAATGTGGGTACAAGCAGTAGTTCGATCGAAGTTCGATCGAAGAGTAATATCAACGAAAGAATGGACTCGAAGTATGTATTTTATATATCGTTCATGAGATTCACGTTGTTTTACAGTAGATTATCGAATTCATATAAAGCTACTATAAAATGAGAATATTTAATAACAAAATACAAAATACGGTTTAGCATTAGCTAGGTTTTAAAACTATTTAATTTAATACAATTCATGATCAAAATTAGCTAATTTACTTTTAAATTATCTTGCGATAAAGATTTTGTAAAATAAATATTTATACGAATCTTCTTTCCACTTCGTTTTAAACGATCTGTGTAATAGTTTCAAAATAAAGAATTAATTTTCCTTTTTAAAACACATGTATTTCCTCATTTACCGTACTTTCAATCATTCTTCTGTTATTGCAAAGCGAAGATTAGTCGTGTTTTTGCAAGTATCTATGTCTTACAATCGCGTACTCCTCAATTATTGTTTACGACACCTAATTATAATTACATCACAAGTGCATCTCGATAAAACGATAGAGGAGCTCTATGAAAGTATCAACACGCGTAACGACGAAAGGCAACAAAAATCATTTCCCTGGAGTTGTATGATTTCGAAACCACCAACATCTACGCAAACGTATCCACAATAACAGAACTTCAACGTCAAAGAAGTAGCAGATGACGCTCTAACTAAAAAGAAATGGCGTCATCAAGGGAAACGTAGCGGTGCACCTGCAGTACCGTAGAATGGCGATAATTTCTGCGTAAATAAAGCGAACGCTAATTTTCGTTTCGATAAATGGCTCAATTAAAACTGTAAAGTCGCCCGCGGTCGCGATTTTTCCGACACGTGCTCGCGCTCGAAACCACTGCCAAGTCACGAATTAATTAAATTCCCCAGCGACTAATTAAGACACAGAAACGGGACACGCGAGTGCGTGAGTCTTCGTTCGAATGTTACATCAGACATTCTGTCGTCCGGAACGGAGAACACCCATTGAAACGCGGCATGCTCACGATCGTCGACGCGCGAACAAAACGAAAGTTAAACGCGCATCGGCCTGGATGAAAATTCGCGTGTGAGATCTGGCCGGATAAAGAAAGCGCAAGTCGTGATTGTGTGCAAATTGCACGCCACGCTGCCCTGTCACGCTAAACACCAACCATTTTACGGAATAACGTGAAAAGGATACGTTCCTTTCTTTTCTTTTTTTTTTGTCGAGCTCTTACGTGTGTCGGAAATCTAGCGTTGCGTTATCCAATTGCCTGTTTCGACACTTCTTTGTAAATTTTATGAATTGAAATCGCTTGTGTTGCGATTTTTGATTAATAACACTAATCAATCGGTATATAGGTGGCAATTTAGATTGTAAAATTATATTATAAGAACCGTCTTTTCTTTTTTCATTTTTTTTTTTTTTTTTTTTTTTTTTAGATTCGAGGAACATTATGAAGAAATGACCCACACGACAAAACGGCAAATTGAGCGAAATGGGTCGGGTGTTTCAGTCCTGGCTTTTTTAATATTACCTACGTTTTTAGAACAGCTTTTTAGAATTGAGGGATTTTATGAAGAACGACCCAAACGATAGAATGATAAATTGAGTGGACTGGGTTGGAAATTTTAGACACGATTTTTTAATATTACCTGCGTTTGAATTGATAATTACTATGACTCTTGGAGAGTTTTGTACTATTTATGCTTGCAAAATAAACAGAGATTTCATTGGAATTCTATTATTTGATTGACAAATACGCCAAGCTCCTAGATACATATTTATCATCAAACCCTATACTGCAGCATTCCGCACTTTTGCTTCTCAATTTTAGAATTTTTATATGGAATGAAACAACAAGAGGGCTTGAAACTTGTAAAATTGTAGTATTTCGTTTCGTTTATTAAGACATTTTTTACTATTATATAACGGATTTTGTTAACATTGGTAATTTGTAAAATTTTCCTAATACTGTATTAGTTTAATCATGCAAGAAATTTCTGGCCCTATATTATCGGTTTCTCATTTTCTTCTTTCATGTTGTTTGTACAATAAATTTGTAAGGAAGGAAATTGGAATTCGAATTTTCGCGTGATATCATATTTGAGATGTATGAATATTTTATGATTTAGTCTTTATGTGTAGTTTGCTCGTGGATTGTTTGTGGACTGTAGTTAAGGCTAATTGGAGTTGTTTGTAATGTTGCAGTTTGCCGTGTAAATGAACAGTATAATTGAACGAATATAATGTGTAATGTGCAAACAGGCAACGAATAGTAGTTTAATACAACATGCAATGAATTTCGTAGATGAGCGTAGTATTGTATTATGTACCTTTTACCGCAAATTTTCCTCGATCTCAGTATGTGTAATTGACTGTTCAATATACGCAGACATAATATCGACTGTTGTAATAATTTACTTCTTTCTAAACGCTTAACACTCACGTAACATAAAGACGAATATATTAAACTTTAATTCAAACGAAAATACAATTTTGACAATGTATAATAATTATTTAATGTTCTAGGAATATCACAATTTAAGTACACAGAAAGTAGTAACTCATAAAATATAATGACAGTCTACCTTGATCATCTTTTCCAAGATAATGTTCAACTCTTTCCAAGAAATACGTTTTCAAAGAGAATTACATATCTCATTTTCTTTCAATCTCTCCTATTAAACGTACTAAAAAGGAAAGACCTCTAGGCTCCGGGCTCAGCGAACCATCTTGTTGAATCAATCTGAAAATTTATATACAAGTTTCCCTTCGTTCTTTTACCTTTTAGTGTAACTACGACAAAAAAATACGTATCTAAATTCGCTAAATTCTTCGTTATTTTAACCAACGTTCCAGCTAACTAACTTAAATTTCAAATAAACACCCGCCTATAATACCATTCCCATTCTTTCTTCATTCTCATTTACTTTTTAATGGGTAGTTTTAATTAAAATGTATATTCAGAGGGGAAAATTGCATAAAAGGTGAAATTGTAGCAGAATTTCATCGTTGCTACCGCGTTTCCTGATCGTTCAGCTGCAATGTCTATTATCTGGGTTACTAATTAAAGTGCGCGCATCAACAAGTGGGGGACCCGGTTTTCGCTTCATTGTCTTCCTGTCTGTCCTCAGTCTGGTTTCCCTGCGTCCGCCACCGGACATACGATAATGAAATAAACCAGGCGTACGGCGCCGTCTTTATTCCGTATTTATTGTTACTCCCGACCAAGAAAACGTGGATCGCGTGTTCTTGGACGGGAGTCGTGAGAACCCAGACCGTGACTCCCTGACATTTGAAAAGGGGAGAAGTTAAGAATCCGAGAAGGGACCAAGGTGCGTCAGTCGTCGTGTTAATCATTAATTAGACCACACGCTTATTAATTTGCACGGCCGTTCTTTTTCTACTTTCGAATTATCAGCAATGATCTTATACTCTGTCATAAAAGAACGGTATAACTAGATATAATTTTTATTAATTATCTTCTTTAGGTGCGGAAGGTAAGAACGTTTTCACACTACGAACATAGAAATTTTTGTTTCTTAAGTTTGTTTCTTCGTGTATTCTATATTTTTAAAGTTAAAAAAGAAGCTTTATTACAGTTTGTTTTATAGACACTTACGGTTATAATTTTTATACCGGCGGTATATAATTAAATGTTATTTATTGTATGACATATTAACAATTGTGAAGTAGAGATGATAGGCGCAGAATTTACAGATTTATAAGAAGCAAGAAATAAGGCGAATGATCGTGAAATAAAATTTCGTTTCTCATATCTTAAATCGAACAAGCATAATTTACAACGCACGATATTTCAACATTGGTTCCCGTAAAATGTTCTCTCACTTCGCGTAGAGTTTACGATATAATAACTTTCAGGACCACCAAGAATCTAGTCCCGATTGTAATATTTTACTTGAAGTAACATGGAACGAGACTACGTGTCGACGAATAAACTTTGTTCCAAGTTGCGTGATAAACGGAAACACAAACGGCAAGTCACTTTTCCTTTCGCGAAGAAACATTCACAAGACTAGTGAATTAATACCCTCGCTATAGCTGTGAGTTTCACGTTCAACCGGTAACCAGACACGTACATTATTTAAAACATTTCATCTTATTAAAAATTTCGATGCATTTAAATCACGCGTTTAATTAAATCATTCTTCCGATAATTAAAATTCAAAATTCCTGGAAAAGCCAACGTGGAACTGAATACAATTTTTATTTAACGACTAAATTATCTAATGAATAAAACCACAGATAATTAAACAATCAAGCTACTGTTTGCGTTATTCGGCCGAATTCGAAATAACTCGTAACTGGTTATGGTGCGAAATAATTTCAGTTTCATGACTTCATTGGAAAACTGAAACTAATAAATATCACGATATTTTATAAATTTAATTCTACGTTATATTACAGTATATTCAAGATAATATACGTACTAGAGTAGAAAATGACAAAATGGAGTACACACAAGATACTTGAAAATCGTCTTTAAAATAGATATCGTTTCCTTATTAATATCCTCTGATATTACATCGTACGAGCTTCTAAAAATCTCATTTTACTATTCATAAAAAATTTCACGTTTTTCTGTACACGATATCAAATATAACGTACGTAGAGATAAATTTGAAGAATCAGGTGCAAAATTTCGGTTACGCAGTTAAGCAAGCAAAATTTCGCCGTACACTCGTGACTAAACGTTTATCTACACATGAATGAACTTTAAAATAATTTCGCATTTACATTAGAAAAAAAACTGGTCTGGTGCCAGTTCTCGTCGTATGAAACGAGCTGTGTTAACGATAAGCGGTAGACGTTACGAAATATTATACATACTTTACTCCGGCCCAAGTAATTTCTTCCTAGAAAAAAGGTTGCTTACCGTGCAACAAAATTATATAAAACGATATCCGGTTTCTTAAGCGGCAATAAAAATCTTGGTATATTTCTTGATCCTTAATAGTCACGTTCCATTTCCATTTACGACTGAAAATGAAATCTATATAGAAGACAAGCAAACCGATTCCAAATACCAATAAAATAAAACTATAAACCTATTCAATAAAGTTAAATTCATGAAACTTACGTCAAAAACAATGAAGAAGATAAAAGAACAAAAATTTGCTTCTTGAACGATTCGATCAAAGTAGAATTTTAAACAATTCATTATCGATTCCAAATTTTAGCGAGGCAATAATACCAACGAATAAAATTCTACAAAGCAAAAGTAACTAAAATAAGAATAGAACAAAAAAGAAAAAGAAGAAACCATGGGATAAACGATTAAAGTATAGCTTCGAACAAATTAAGGTTTGACTTCGTAAAAGAAAAAACGTATCAAATCTAAAGGTAAACAAAACCGTATATAAAACTGCATAAGAACAGAGAGAGAAAAAAAAGCATTAGCGAACCGAAAAACGTTCCTTAAACGATTTCCAAGTCGATATTAATTTCACGAAGCACTAGCGATCATTTTACGCATCAGAACACCAGCAAACATGTGCAACTCGATGACGTTTAATATTCAGTTAATTAGTCACGGATCGTAACGTACTGTTTTGCTATAGCCGTTTGAAACCTCGCGTCTGATTAATGTGTTTTCTACTGATCCACAGATCGTCGCGCGAAATCTGTTCGTTAGTGTATGATTATCATTCAGAATCGCAGATTATCGTTTGCTCCAAGTATCAGTCTCGTACCGTGCAATCGAAAATCATTCGAGTAATAACTAAAATTTCCACGGTGTTCAACCTCGACCAAACGGATGGAATCCGTTAAAACGAGCCACACTTCCAAACCGGTAGTCTCGATTAGCTGAAGACATTTTTATGAACAAACGAAATTACGTCCAGGAAAATGTTTATCCTGCGTGGTAATTTACAAGAACCAGAAATCGAATTGCACGAATAAAAGAACATTTTGACAACTGTAATTTTGAGTTTCTCAAGGAAATCCCAGTGTTTGGATAGAAGTTCGCGTTTCTCTCTATGTTGATAGCTTACTTTGTATAGAAGATTCAAGTTTTTGGTGCGTCAAAAAAGAAGTATGTAAACTCATTTATATGCTAATAATTACTATGTAACATTTACTATGTACACTACGTTTTTCCTCCATCGATGACGTTATACATATTATTATAGACAATACTTATCTGTATAGCTTTGTATGTTTGTCCACTGCACTTATGTAATATTCGCAATGTTCTTCAAAGTGTAATCAAATGACAAACACAATCTGATAAGCGTAAACCGAGTTTCCTGTTACGTTCTAAAGATATATTTCGATTTTTTATTCTTTTTTTATAGAAAAAACGAAACGATGACGATAAAAAGAAAGAGATGGTACACGATAAATTCTGAAATACACTCGATAACGAGATGCAAGTTTATTTTTCAGTTGAAATATTTTCTACAAACTTGACGTTTGATAATACTATACGATGCGAACTGGATGACCACGCCCTCAAAGAGATTTACATAATACGATATACTAAATGCAGAGTGCAAAATTGTACAACTCGCGCTCTAAATACTTTCGGAATTATGGCTGGTGCTTGTGCGGTTCATTTTGTTGGAAGAAGGCCAGGAGTGCTCTGTTAACGCAATTTAAAATTGAAATTGTATCCAGTTCTATTGTGATGTCATCTCGTTCACGAGGAACGTGAGCGGGAGGAATTGTTTCTTACGTGAAATTATTCAGACTCGCGACAGTTAATAACAATGATCAATGCCGCTTACAATGAATAATTTGAATATCAGGTCACCTCACCAATTATGCGTTTATGTATGTGAATATTCCTTAGTTTGGAATAAAATTTGCAATGTAAAAGGATAATAACGAAGCAGGCTTAAGAGACAAAATGCTGGCGTTAGAATAAAAACGAAAATTAATCGAATACCTCTTGCGCAATAAGCTAGTAACCAATAGTGTTAATGAATTTACAAATTACAGGTTCTATTCACCACTGTTACTGTAACCTAAACAACGTAATGTAACTTAATATCGATATATTTGTATAAATTACCAACTAATATTATTGATGAATTTGACAATTGCAAGTTGTAGTTTCTACAACTGCGTTGCGCAAACAATTTGCACGTTATCACTTAAATCATTAATATCGTTGGAACATACCATATTCTCCGCGAGATCATACTAAAATCATTGTTTAATTAATTAAATAGGGTTTTATTGATTTATTATACGATGTATATCGTGGTGTATACAAATTAACCATAAACTGAACTAATCCTCGTAAATAATATATCTATACACACAGATTTAATATATAGGCTATATATCATGACACAGAAACCAATCATCTACCGCTGAATAAAACACAAGGTGCTATTACAAACAAAGTGCAATTAATTTTAGCAATATCGTTCGGAAAATCAGGCAAGCGAAGAACATCGAAACAAAAGAGTGGCGAATACCCCGTGTAACATAAAATCTACCAGGCTTCTACGTGGATTGATTGTTTCGTTTGGCGCCGTGTTCACGAGCACGTCCGCAATTAAGAAACCAATTTACCGGCGATTCGCGCGGCCTCAAGGCGGCTAAACGCTCGTTTCTTAAGTACGGTGCACTGACGAAAATTCTGTTTGCTTGATTTTTACAGGAGACCACCGTCTGGATGCCGGCCAGGAAGCGTAATACTGTGAAATTGCCGGTGGAACGAGGCAAAAAGCGCGCGAGAACGTGTACCAACGTCGTCGTCGATTCGCGGCGCGCTTTCCTCGCGAGTGAATCGCGAGCTACGCTCCCTCTGTGCGCCCAGGGAGGGTGGCCGGCCCGAAATTTGCATTGCAGAGTGAAATTAGCTTGGTAAAAAGTGGCCGGCCCCGTAAGGAATTTGCAATGTTAACGAGGCCGATCGCCGCGTTTCTGATGCACACCGAGAACCCGGTACGTATTCTCGTTTGCACGTTAATTCGCTTCAGCTTAAGTCTACTTCTGCAACTTCTTCCACTCGCGATTTTTATTGCGTATCCGCGTTCTACGTTCCAGGATATATACATTGATTCAGGGAAATATTTGACCACTTACCATGGAAATTTCTTATGTCTATATTATGTATATGTTACATCAAACATTTTGAAATGTCGTTAGCATTAAGACACGATTATCATGATTTCCTACATTAGCCGAATTTGAAACCAACTTGAAAATCCTAATGAGGAGAGCAAATGTACGTAAGAGGTTTTTAATCTATTTTAGTAAGCGTTTGATTGAAATTCGTGTGTGAATTCATAGCCGTAAAAGGTTTAAATCGTATTGGGAATAGGAAGAATGTACGTAGTAAAGATACGTAGTAAATACAAATTTATTGAACAGATCGCGTGGATTTTCATGGAATCCATGATCGAGTTATTTTTTTCGTTTGCTAATTAAGATTTATACGACTTCCACATACACAAGCTTGATGAAATAGATTTACGAGCGCATAAAGTATGCCAGACTTCACCAAAGCATTTTAAACACAATCTGGCTGGATTCATGATCCCATAAATTGCACATGGAATCTAATATTATCGAATTCATAATAAAAAAGGTATAATACCAGGAAGAATAAAGAATCTCAAGAATGTGTATCCATAAATCATCGGACGTATCTTATGTCTTATATTTGCTACGATTAGTAGCAGTAGTTTAATTTCATTAGCTTTACTTTAACAGAATAAATATGTCTTGCATATTACAAATATAAAGATAAAAAAAGCATTGTCGCTTAACATTTCAATATATTCTATATTATATTACTACCAACGAGAAATTCGATAAAATCTATAAATGCAATGTCTGTGTTATTTTATTGCACACTGTATATTCAAGACACCAAACAGGACACCAAGCAGCCATTGTTAGAGAATACAATAAGGAAATATCGCTAATTCGTCGAATACGTAACAGGGCGCGTGCTAGGAATTCCTCGCGTTTGCCCACTTTCTCGAAATAGTCCGGCGGTGACAGGCCAAGAAAATCATGCAGGTTTAAGCATATTTTCGTCGATCAAATGAATTTCCTTCAAGGCGAGTGCCTTAGATAGTTTGCAAATTCTTCTCAGCTCTGAATCGCAGATGCGCAGAGCACCGCGCCGCTAGAGACGCCGAAAGAGAACTTTATTTAGGTTAGTGGAACTCGTAAAAAAATCGCTACCTTATAACCGTTGGTGTGCCGAAATATTTCTTTGCAGTCGGTTTTAAAGTGAACGCGAGAAAAAACCAGGATTGAAATATGCAGAGACGACGAAAATGAAAGCACCGGTCGAACTGCCAACGAACTTTTGCTTCGATAAAGACATGCAGCTTGAAATTCGGTTTTTCCTGTTTCACTGAAACGCTTGTACGCTGCGCAACGCGTGACCAATCGACGAGGATAATTTCATAACACATCCAGGAAAAAAAAGAGATAGAGTGGATAATTTGTACGAGCTAGATTTTTTATGAGTTTCCACGAAAATTTGAATTTTCCACGTCCCGAATCGCAGTCTATATTTATTCTCTACTGGTATAACATCAAAAAAATCGAGGCAATTAAATAACCTGTCGACAATTCACAATCGTACACTTGTAATTGGTTTTTGCACAAATAGTAAGGAAAATTAATTCGTTGTATACATCGGGAAGCAAAAATAAATTGACGATAATGAAACAATTATCCGGGCAATTTTCTTTCAACTATATTACAAATACGATATATTTAAAATATCATCGACTTAAGATCTCAAAAAAGTAAGTAACAGGAAATAATTTATCTAAAAATAACTTTTCAAGCTATCAAGGTGTTATATA
Source organism: Bombus huntii (assembly GCF_024542735.1). Lineage (NCBI taxonomy): Eukaryota > Metazoa > Arthropoda > Insecta > Hymenoptera > Apidae > Bombus > Bombus huntii. Next base: position 6,267,498 of record NC_066244.1, read on the forward strand.
GTAATTGTTTTCAAGGTGAAAAAATGTTAATTGAAATAACATGTATCTTAATCGATGTATGTTCGTTCATCTTGAGATTAGTATTTGTTCCTGTTTCAAAAGTGTCCACAATATGGGCAAGTTCATGTTTACGAAGTTTCCATAATTCAAAAATATAAAAAATTATTGTATTTAATATGCAACAACTTATAAAAAATTACTTTATTCTTATATATTATAAATATAGTAAATTATATATATTATAACAGTTATCTGAAATAGTTGTAGTTCTTCCTCGATAAAATCAGAGCATTAAGCGTCAAATATTTTGCATCTATCACATTCTAGAGTTAAAATTTAATTATTTTAGGGAACGTAAACTATTCTAACAAACTTGAACTTCAGGAAGCTATTCTATCTACGGTCAGACCCACGTTAAACAAACTTTATGGCTTTATGTCGTCCTGTAACGTCGTGGTTATTTATCTGCAGTATGCGGAATACCAAATTATCTCGTTACTCTCGTTTGCTTATCGTATAATCAGAAATTTTGTCCGGTTTATTCTCATAATACAGAGCTTAAACTGATCAAACACAATCGCAGTTTTTTTGGTAAAAAAATTGGTTAATCAACCAACGTCTATTTGAAATCACGGTGTCCGAATATTCCAATATTTGCTTACGACCAAGCTATATTCGACTTAGAACTAACGAGAAAAGAGGTATTTTCACGTTATGTATCAGCAACACGGAAATGATAAAAAGGAGTCAGATGGTCTCCTCCCAAAACGTGAAACACGAAAAAGCATTGCATTCGTGTCTATTCTGTATCTCGTTTGTGGTAGTACGGTGGCATTTGAAGAGAGAAAAACGATCCTGCTCCGCGGCGGCTGCGAAACGTGTCAAGTAATTGGTGTCAAGAACGAGAGGCAGGAATCGTTGGAGAAACGCGTTTAAGCAATCGTCTTACGGGATGTAATGCATTTCAGGCAGTTAAGATAATCACGAAACACCGGTTAAGAAAGGGATCTCCGTGTCATATACGTAGTACGTATATACGGCTGGAGATCCACTACAAACAAAAATATTTCCCTCTGAGACACAAGCTGAACGATATTGATGGCTCACGGAAAAAGTCCTTGGCAATAATATAATAATACCTGGAACGTTAAGTAATTGCGTAATTATGCTTACCTCCTTCCATGTTTATATAGGATGTCGCGAAATATCATATGAAAGATATTTATAGGTATCGATATATAGGTATATCGATTCTAAATATCAAGACATAGAAATATACCGGTAACCTTCCTCTCTATATCACTCCCGATTTATATTTTTAAGCTATATCGGAAAAATCATAAAATTTCATTTTTGTATTTTTGAATCCTTCTCTCTTCACTTAGCGTCTCTAGATATCCGAAATTTATAAGTTTCGAGTAAATCTGAATTCGACAAAGAAAATGAAAAAAGAAATACTTGTACCATATCTGAATATTTCTCATTCCGAGATGAAGAAACGAATGACATAGCATGTGGATAGGATTTCGGCTGTCGTATTAGGTTGAGGAACATGCAGCGTGAATGAGATGAAGAGAAGACCTTATTCGCTAAGACCAATATATTTCTAACGTGAAATAACGTGAAAAATAGATCTCGTACGACACGTTTGTTCATGAATTTTTCTCGTTATTTTGATGTTTAAAATCGGCCCGATAAATATTCCCCACATTCAACATATTTTATGACACGTGTATATAATGTAAACGTGGTGAGTGTAGGTATGCGTGCACACGCAGTCTGTAAGTTGTAAAATACTCGCAAATAAACCTCGTGGAATTTCATGCCGCGAGATAGTACGACGTGTTATCTCGAACTGGCGATTGCACTTACGAGAGAAACGGGATGATGTCTCCCTGGTGTCGATCGATACCGGCGGACTCGCTGTTAAACGGAATACAATTGGATTGGTTCGCTTTTCCTCTCCTAGAGTCGAAAATAATTGCTTGATGACGAACGAATTCGAGGACACGATGGATAATGAAAGTGCCCAAATGCTGCAATCGTGTGTTAATTAAACGTTAATTTTGGGATGTAATGGAACTGTGGAAATGTAAAATGGTTACGTTATTGTTCGTGAGAGTATAAGTATGGAGATTATTGGAGATTAGCTGTAGGGTAGATTAATTCAGTGGCTTTCAGGAATAATTGAAAGTTTATTTATACATATAGTATAGAATGAATTCAAATTTTATTTATGATTACAGTATAAACCTAATTATTAAAATACTTTTTATTATCCAACAATATAAAACTTCACAGATGGATTTTATAGATTATTCTTTGAAATATTTATCCATTAGAAAACGAACGCGTCGTACTAATTTACATACATACATACATAAGTAGACAGGGTCCTTAAAAACTGATTCAATTCGAAGTTTGCTGATAATGTAATTTATAACTTCTTTATAATTTATTTTTTTCAGCTCATAAATGAAGATCATTTTGCAGAGTTTCATCGTTCACTTATTAAATCGCTGTATTATTAATCGAAATCTAATAAAAATGAATCTAATACGTTTCTTTATTTAGTAAAAGACTTTTCATACAATCGAAGAAACTCGCTTGCTGAAGCTACAAAAATTCACATCTCTCTCTGAGCCGAGTGGTTTATAGTTAAAACAATTTTTCCATCTTCGAGTACTCTGAAAAATTAATATACGACTCTCGATGTTTCGTCTGGCAGCAACCCTTTTCAACCATAAAATTTCAGATCGATATGCCGATAACGCGAGCCGGTTGAACGAATCCCCGTGGAGCAAGTTTTCGTCCAAACAGTGAACGTTAACCCCCGAAAAATATGCACCCTGACCGAATCGTACGGCAACGGTGTGCACGCGTACAAGGGGGATGAACGGTGCGCACCCTCGACTCTCGAGGGATACATGAAGGGACTGTATCGTGAGATACAAAACGTAGTACAAGTGGAACGAAATCCTCTTTAACGTGGAGGATTACACAAGAGAACATTCGCCGATGTAAGAGAGAAAGCCGTGGCAATTGCGACGATTCACCCGCAAATTGGTTTATCGTGTTCCCGCTGAGGCGATCGAATGGAAGCAAAATGTCTGCCGTTCGTGGAAAATCGGCCTGTAAAATGACCTTCGAAACGATCAATCATTCGTGAACATAGTAATCGATGATAACTCGTAGACAACCGGATTAACCAATAAAGATACGCAATCTTAGGTTGATTCGAAATAAACAAGGGTTACAAGCTCGTTTGATAGAAAACTAGTTTAAGACACTTGAGAATATATCATTATATCATTGCATGAAATACTCGAGAATATGTTAATGGTTGTCGCAGATGCGAAGTCATGTTGGAATTCAGACAGCGATCCGAGGTGACTGTTAAATTATTTCGTAACGAAAAGATATACTACGCTAGTAGCGGCTTCTTACGTGAATGTAGGGTGCAATTTGCAGAGTTTTACAACTGATCGGTTTGATAAGTTTATACATTCAATATTACATACATAAATTAATTCAACTGAATTACGGTTATTGAAACTAGCCACTATACGATTAACCGTACGATTTATACCAAACAAAAAAAAATATATCTACTATCATGTATATTAGTGGAAAATCATTGCAATAATGCGACCAAAAACAGCATCAAATAATTTAAAAAAAAACTGAAAATAAGCGCACAAATTTCTTAAAAAATTGTATTTTTATAAAAACAAAAATTATAGCGCCTTAAATTTCGATTCTAAATATCATCGATATATTCTTCCCCTGTCTCGAAATGCATTTATTTCTAATATAATAATTCAATTTAAACTTACTAACTCTATGAAACGTACAAAGGTTCGGCCAGCTATACCACTTCACCCTATACCATAAAAACGATACTAAAGCAAACACGAACAGCAGAGAAACACGTTCTCCCCCTGTCATCGTATAATCGTATCTTGTACAGGTCAGTCGGTAGACCCCCTCTAAGCTGATCCTTCGCTGTATTTTCGAAAATACGATCGTTCCCCATAAATACAGCAAGAAAAACGACGAAACATCGGGGCTCGTGCGGTGGAGCAAGTATGGGATAGAAGAAACGGATGGCGCGCAGCGAAGGGACGTCCGCGACCAAATATGGCGCGCGTGCCAGCTTTGACGAGGCTACCTTCCAAGCCGATCCTTTGCGTATCCCTTCGTCCTTTTTGTCGTCCTGTTCGTCGCTGTCTATATTTATAGTTACGAGCGCGCGAACGAATCTCGTCAGGTGGTCGAAACCCGACTGGTTTGTATTTACGTTCCGTTTAACTGCATAATGTATGCGCATCAACGAAGCGCGCGCTGCTCCATTTTAATCCCCTGGCCAGCCTAACAGGGGGGGTCAGTTCACCCCTTTGGGTGCAAGGGTTTCGTGCGTGTATCAAGAGGAGAGGAAGAGCCAAAAGGGGCCCGCATACGATCAATAACATTCATAATAATATTGTCTTCTATGAAGCTCGAAAGAATCTCGTCGGAAAGAATTATATGGTTTTACACTAATTTTCACATAAATTTCCAACATTATCACGTTACTATTTGATCTACATATTTTGAGGAAGTTTAAGCTGCTAAAAATCAATAGAACGAATATTGTATGCAAAAATATATAAAATATCCAAAGTAGAATGCTTATTATGTTATCTAATGTCATAAAACTTGTATAGTAAAAATTGGCCGGATACTTTCGAGGTCTAATGCATGTTCATGAAAATTTAAATTTGCGTCACATCCCCGCCTAGAAATTAACAATACTATTGGCCATGCACAAGCCCCTGAAGGCAGCAGCTGGTGGGTGTGGAAATTCGTGCGGACTAGTCTCTGTGAAAATGAAACGAGGACGACCTTCGACTGTTGGACACCGTCGAAATGAACCATGACGCACGGCTCTTACGCTCTTGTTGCCGGAACACTACCAGTTATACCCGCGTGTACGCAACCAAATTAATGAATTCACTTTCTCCCTTCCTTCCCTCAACCGCTGGAACGAGTTTGTTATACTCGTTCGAGCTAAGTTGACGGTGCAACGATTAACTTGTCGCTTGGCCACTCGAGGACTCGCGGTTATTGGCCCGCTTGCTGTGTTTTTCCTGTTAACGAGTTGCCAGTTCGACTCGTGTTCCACTGGTTGTTTCGCGAATTTTTATGCTTCAACAAATTCAAGAGTACGTGGAAGTTTAGTTGGTCCGATTTGTCGCTACTTTTCTCCGACTTTGGAATTCTTCGAAAGGTACAGAAGTGGAAGTTGCAAAGTTTGTTTCCCTATCGGTTGGTTTCTACGTAAGTTTAATGCCGTAGCTCGATAAAGTGCCGAGTTTTAATGTAGAATTTAATTATTTTTGTATGCATTAGCATTAAGTATATAATGACATTAATTGTCTATTATCTTGTTGTTATATGCACGAAAATGAGAAAATTGAACATGCATGAATTAATTTATGGGTGCAGTGGGTTTATCGTTGATGGCAGGTTAATGCTATGCCATTATTTACCTATCATAAATTCATTTTGATAAATCCACTACTTAATTCTGTGCTTTCAGGCATCGGAATTTAACGTGGTTAAAATGATTACTTGAAACGATTACTCGCTTAAATAATTCATTACCTTTGCGTAAAATTATATTTTACATTTTTATTGACCCTTTGTAAATAAATTGGATCAGTTTTGTTACTCTTTTTTCGCTAAAGTAAGCTTTTTTCTATTGAAAATGAGAATTTGAAGGAGAGAAATTTAAGGGTGAAATTTCAGTTTGTCAACGATCCAGTTTATCCAGAGAGGATTAAAAATAAATTCAAAACTCTTAAGTACCTAAATAAACTCGTTTAACGCGTTCGCTCGTGGTCGAATTTTCATAAAAAATCATATTTCGTTATTTATATAATTTATTTCTATATTATAAAATCGCACGTAAATTATTCTAGAGACATTTTTCACAGATACTCGAAAATAAATGTCATAAAAGTAGGCGTCGGATCCACGGCGTACACAACGAAAGTGTTAAAAAACCCAAAGCGTGTTAAATTATTAATGTATATTCGCGTAGAAGAAAAAGATGCTCGCGAAATGCAATTTTCCCAACCAAAGTTATTCAAACTTTTACGCGAATGTTCCCTTGCCCGGTGATGGCGCGAGATTAATTTTATGCAAGCTCTAACCACTGAAATTGCATAAAAATTCAAGGAGAATCGAAGCGCGGCTAGGCATTATCAGAGGAAACTGGGGCAACGAAATTATCATATTTCGCGCAAAAAAGCCGGTTCCGTGCATGGAACAGGGTCCGTTCGCCGCCGGAAATAGACCTGGGGTGCGTTCGAAATCGCCAACGGCGGGGAGACTTAATTGTCCAGGTGTACCTATGTAATGTCTGGCTACGTGCTAACTTTGCACGGAAGCGAATTGCAAAATTCTAATTCGCGTCTCGTTTCGTAGAACCGGCCGTGCGAGTTCCACGGTGAATTTCGATTCGCTTACCACGCTCCTTATCGGACAAAAGACAACCATTTTTTCGCGATGTTACATCCGCGCGCAAAGTGAACTCTTCAACCAGCAAATGAGGGAACTTAATTGCAACCACGTAAATTTCCGCGTCTTTGTCTCTTTTCACTCTCGCGGCCCGTGTTATTAATTCCGCGTTATTAAATAAAATATGGCAGCCACGGTACATAAGGAAATGTACCGTGTACATCGTGTGGTTCGCGATGAATAACCGTGCTACCTGAGTTGAAGAGCAACGATATTTGTTACGATTTAAATTATATCGCGTGATGACGTTGCGACGAATACGCTGTTCGTTGACCGATATTCCGGATTTGTCGCCGGAATTTTGCAAGTTGAAAATCAGGTGACGATGGGTTAAAAGAATGCAAGGGAACTTGAATTGTCCAATACTAGAGATGATGCGAGTAGAATATTTCTCGGGATTTAGAATCGTACATTGTTGTATAGCTGCATTTTTTTAGCCTGTCTATGCCAGTAAAATTCATTATGTAAATTATTTTCACTTTTTCGTTTCAGTATTTGAAATTTCGAGTTGAATCCATTATTTCATTATTTAACAAGTACATTTCGATTAACAGATAATTTGAAGTAGTATTCGATTGTTGAAGATAATAGGAAATGTGAAGAATGAGATAAAACTCCGAGGACAACCCGACATGGAACACCGACTTGTTAAATTTTATCTTCTTAAATTATCGAAGTCAATTTTATTACAGAATGTTAGTTTGTTATAAAATATTGTAGAATGTTTCTACAAATACTTTCTAATATTTACATAATAAAGTAACGAAATGGAAAATCGTATCTTGTTTTAAGCTCTCAACAGGTTAAGTATCCAGATAAAGAAATATTTTTATTCGAGCTTCTTTTCTTAAAAAATTGTGACTCATTTTCCAGGGATGAAGTTCTTTTTACGTAGAGTCTATTATCGACAATGTTCATTAACTACGGTCGCCCATCGCGATCGATGAAATTACGACGAATTAAAACACATCGAGGAGACATTCGTGTGGACCGAACCGAAAACGACGCGTAATTCCATTTACATCAACGCGCGTCGCAAGATCGTCGGAATGACCGCGAGCCTTCGAAGCAATTGAACTGTCCACGCATAACCAACCGAGCAGATAAATCGAGCGCAATTACCATCCGCCAAATTGAATCGCGCGTCATAGCCGAATGGAAGTCAAATTTCTCTCTTATCGCTTCGAGCTAGCTCATTATTTGTCTTCGCTAACGAGATTGCCTCGTTCCTTTCTTTTCGCGAATCGTCCATCCACCAGAATGACCGAAAAGTAAATGAACAAAAAAAAAAAAAAGAAAAAGAAAAAAGAAGAACAAGGAAGAGAAAAATTCCAGGTTTCAATGATTCAACGGCGCAAACAGCAAATACTTTTAATTACTGTCGGTTGCCAAGGGTCTTCCTAATTGCATCTCAGATCCTCGAGCATCCTTTCACGTCCGTGAGTGGGCAGGGAATAATTAAAAAGAATAACTATTCGTTATCACGGAGAAAGCAGGTGGTCTGTGGTTAGATCGATCGCAATGTACACTGCCAGTCGCAAGCATTAGGACACTTGGCCCATTTTGCACAGTCGATCTACACTGGCTCGCGAAAGTATTTGAAGAAACCATGCAACTTACAATTACGTTTGTCCATTGAAAAATTGTGTAGTTAATTCTGTAGCCAATATAAGTAGCATTGTCTGTTAAATTTCAGTATAACGATCAAACTGTTCCATCGACTGAAAGTTTTGACAACGAAAGAGCATCTGTACGACGTGAAACATCTCTGATGAGAGACAGACATACGCCGATTGATTTCTAAGCCTACCATATGTGTCATGTAACGTATTAAATAAAATACCTATTACAATTTTCCAACAAATATAACAAATAGATAGTGCTCCGATACTCGTGACTGATAGCGTATGTGTATGTGAGTTTGAGATGGACAGAATACGGTCAGCATGCAAAAGTTCTTATCAAAGCTTTCTCCTACGAATCTTCTCGTTTGACCAACGGAGATCAACGTGTTTGATCTGACATCCGATCGAGCATCTTTCTCGCGAGCTGATCTCGAAACGAGTCCAAGGTTTAGAAAGTGCGACGGGTCAGGTTTCGGTTTTTCTACTTTCCGTGAACCGGTCACTGTCTCGCTAGATCTACTCTCGCGTGAGATCGCTATCCTGCTTATTACTCGCGTACCGCGTAAAGATCATAGCCACCTACGCCGACAGGCTTAATGGAATTAAGATTAGACTCGTCGTGATGCTCGCGTGACGTCGAATAATGATACTCGTTCCAGATTGCGAGCATCTCCTTCTGTTGATCTCCAGATTATTCTAAGTCGGTAAGTGGATGAGAGACACAATGAAATTCTTATACGACTAGTTCATTACTCGTACAATTAAAATACGTAAATAGCTCAGTCCTTCGTTATATGGTAATTAAAATTTCCTTTGTCTTAGAATACGGGATCCTTGAAATATTTAACCATGTACGTGTATAATCCGGTAGATCACCGAATTGCAAAAATTTCATTTCTACGAGTACAGTATGGATTAATTTCTAATAGATACGCAATCAAAGCGATATTCATTGTTCCAATAAAAAATCGTATACGTTAGTAGCAAGGAATTCTTAGATATTTAGTTTTTATAAGAGAAAAAATATAGCATTGAATTGAGATGTCGACGTAAAGAATAAAAGGTCTGTATAAAACTTTACTAATTCCTAAACTTTGCTACCACGTCTCTCAATTTCGCTAAAAAATGTCTTAAGATATCGAAAGTTTCGAGCGATCCAAGTACAATAGCCAAGAATTGTATTTCTCCGAAATTGCTCGATCAGACTTGAGCAGAACACGAATTTCTGTTTTCTCGATCAACTCAACCGTATCTTAGGGAACAGTGGCTGCGAATAAATGGACAATCCGATAAATATCAGCAGAAGAGGGAGCTTTCTCGAACGACTGACTGGAAGAAGCAAACACGGGAGAAGCGAGCCAGAAGATGCAAATGGTAGTAATGAACTGTAGATTCGAAGAACATTATCGGAAAGGGAATAAAGTACCTGCGCAATTTCACGAAAGTATTCTAACACGTTCCTAAGATAGATATTCACGCTGTGTACTAATTTTTTACTAAATATATTTTTGCAATAAATGTCTCGTCATCTCTATGTACACGTTCAGATTGATTTCAAAACTGAACAATATAATCGCGACAGTCGTATTTTGTTACGGTGTTAATGAAATTTCTAAATGTTTTATACAACGTGTAGAGTATAATAGACGCAAAAGTGTTCAATGGTAATTGCTCAAATACCTCTGGGAGGCAGTATAAATCGACGGGGAAGACGGACAAGGTAGGAGATGAAAAAAAATTGCTGAAAGATGGGCGTGTGGATAGAATATGTTACAAGAAGAAAAGAGGCAAAGGAGGGAGGAAAACGATGGCAGCACGTGCCCTGGCTGCCGGTCGAAATCGGTTGGACGATTCCGGACAGGAAACGGGCCCGGCTTCACGGTCGATGGTCAGATCGTATCGATGAAAATTGCAATGGCCTCGCCGCGGCGAAACGTTCCAATTTCGCGAGAGAACAACGACACGCTGCATACACAACGACACTGCGACCCGACTCCAGGTACAGCCAATCGAAATACGTTCGACCATCCCGTCGTCGATCGTACACCCGGTTTTCGAATATGGCGATTGATACTCGTAATGCACATGGAACGAATCTAGTGCCGCTATAAACTCCCGATGGCAAAACCGCCCCATGCCTTGTAATTATAGCTCATACGCCCGTTGCGATTGCGAGCTTATTGTTACTGCATCGTGGTAAAAAGCAGACTTCCGCGCTTGAAAACGACGATGATAATAGGTATTGAAAGAGCGCAATTGGAAAAGTGTTCTCTGGTACTAGTCTCGAGTTGTTGCCATACTCGTTAATGGGAGCAGGGTGGAAGTTGGTGCAAGCTGGAATTGTGTAGAATAGGGAACATTTTCTTCTTTTTTTTAACGATGATCTTTTTTTTATGATATAAGTATCCGTGTCTGGGATTTCTATTTTACGTGTATTTAAGTGTACGTGTACTTTGCACGAGGAACATTTTTATGATACGATCGACTAACGACTTCAATAAAATTTCAAAACGAAACATTTTCGAACCAAAGGTTCTGTTTAGAAGAGGAAAAGCTTATACAGTGCCACGGAAAGTATTTGCGTACGCTATTTTATTTATTATAGTACACGAAGCATTTTCGTGTCAATTAGTAATATTCTCATACCACCAAAAAACGCTTTATTGAAAAATACGTGTATGTGCAAATATTTTTTGTAGCAATTATAAAGTTAATCTAACGCGATTATAAATTTTATTATAGTAGATTTCTTCCTCTTCTCTATAATTTAGGCTTTAAACTTTTTTTTCCTTAGGTAGTAAACCTAATACGAGAAACAATTTTCACACGATTAATGTCGCTAGAAACTGCCTGTTGAGTACAAAGAGTTAACATATTCCAGATGGATAACAAGATATCTTGCTTTTTGTTATCTATTAGAAGGCACTTTAACGAGTTTTCAGTAACAAGTGATAAAAAGTCAGATTCATTACGTAAATTAATTTTTTTTAATAATAATTGAGAATGATAAAAAAAGTTAACGATATTGTAAAAATATTTGCAGACAATTTCAATCAAAATATTTGTTGAAATTAATATCGAATAATTAATAATTTTTAATTGTATCAACAAACGATAAATTATTTAAGAAAATTTATCGGGGAAGGTAATAACTCTAATTATGTTTGCCAATAGAATATTTGAAATTTAATTCGTGTTATACGTTTTAGTATTTACGTGTATATGTATGTGCGTACATATATACGTATGTTTTAACGGACGGAGTACACATTTGCTACTATTAAGATTACTGTACCAAAACAGAAAATTAATCGATTAAATTCTCCCGAGAGAAATTATATCCGAAATTTTTAACTTTAATTAAAATCGAAATATTCGCGAAGTCATAGTTTCATTCTGCAAATTTCTTGGGTCTGTGTACCTATCTAAATAACTATTCTCATACCTACCGACTGCACGCGAATTAAAATATGAATATTTTAAAAACATACAGTCCTGCATATGAATATACGCGAATTACATTTCTAATACTACCGTGCACACGGCTATTGAAACGTACGACTATTCATTTTACATGGATTCATTCAGAACACGGATTTTTAATTCTTCAACACACGTTACATCTATACGTATACACATATCGCTTTAATACGCTCTGAAACCCAGCGACTCTAATCTGGAATTCTCACCACATTTCCATAAAACGGAAAAATGCTAGAAAAATAAACGATAACATAAAGTGGGAGAATAGAAAATGCGATGAGAAGGATAAAGAAGGGTTAAGAAATAGAAAACTGTATTGACAGCTTGGTCACGAAACGAACGTTAATATTGGCCGAGTCCATAGGAAACTTTTGAAACTTTTATCAACGAAGAAAAATTTGCATAGAGTAAGAAACTTCAGGAGGAAAGGAAGCTTGGAATACGTATCAGCGAGGAAGAATCTTATATTGGTACTTCAATATCGGTCTCATCCATTCAAATCCTTCTATTCACGTTCCGTACCAATAGCAATCCCATTTTCGTTATCTACACGTAAAAATGTATCGAATCGGATTCCTTTTAGCGCAGTGATCTGTTGAAATCCAGCTTTGAGAAAAAACTTCGAGACTTTAACGAAGTTTCGTCGTTAATAAAGTATCTTTATCTAAAAAAGGGGACCATCCAAAGAGGATATTAAGCGGAGTGTAATGCCTCGGAGGTGAGTCTAATTGTAAAGCACGCCTCTTTCCTCGGGAAACGTGGCTGCTTGAAAATTTCTCGGTGACCCGTATTCCTTTAATATCGCCATCTCTAGTCCGCTTCATACGCGGCCGATATTGGCTGGATGTGATGAAAACGTTTCGTCGGAAAAATTGCCCACACGTAAAGTGCTACCCAATCTCGTCGCGATCAACATCGACTTTATCCCCAGGTCGGATTCAATATCATGTAAATGGTAACGCAAAGGGTTACCCAGACCGAGTCAGAGTGTCGTTTCGAACGAAAACCAATCGGCCATGCAGAGTAACTAGCAGTTAAATCGGCGGACACTTGACTGCGAGTTTGCTGATAAAACTATCGAAAGCGAAACGCATACTTTTTTCGGTCATGTTCGCATCGATGCGTATTTTTGGAGCAATTGAACTTCAAAGCGTTATTTTTTTATGTGGATTGGTTCTACTTCTTTCGAAGCAATTTGTAACGTTTATTTGAATGAGTTTTTTTTAACGGTACATTTTTTGAAACATTTTTTCACGCGCTTGGTCTTTCTCGTTACAGTAAATTAAACGTTTATTTTCAGTGAATATTAATTAATCGAAGTGAAATTTAATCAGAGAATCGTACGTTGCTAAATTAAATTTGAGAAAATACCAAGTTTTTTGATATGAAATGTATGTATAAAAAATCTTTCTTTTCAATGACGATGACGCTTGATTTGCGAAAAGATCATTAATCAATTGTAGACCCTTGACAGGATACAGCAGTGACATTTCCTGCGGCACACCTGTACCGTCCTCGATTGCGATTATTCAAGCTTGAATCCGTATCAAAGCATTACTAACACGTATGTTGGGAACAACAAAGAGACTAATGTATTTCTTTTGTCGTGTAATGGGTATAATACACATTATGCATTACAAAGAAGTAATACGCACGATACGTCTGTCTATCAACTTCTCGGACTTGAAAATAAATATTCGTTATCAAACTGCGTAGACAAATTACATAAAGATTTAATTTCTCAATATATCACATATGGTTCTTAGATATATCAATTTCGTTAGATCTTATATTAAAATATCATCCTCTGTTCCATTTAATTGTACAAAAAAATCTAAAATCGATATCTGTATTGGTTTCTAAGAGAACAAGTTATAACAATTTATTTGGTACACCCTGTGTATAAATAGACATAAATATAATATGATATGTATAATATATTACACGTACAATAGGTTCGTTAGCAATATCCAACCAGTTCCTATAAAAAGCCAATAACTATTTTAAATTAACTTCTATTTACACTTTCAACATTTCTACACGCGTTCGTTTTTTCTTGTATAAAATAAGCTTGCTCGCAATTTCAATCAACCATTTGATAAACAAAACGAAATAATCAACCGAAGCTTAAAACTTGCAACGAGAAAAATTATATCGTTGCAACGATCACAGTACAATTCATCGTCGCTATTAACAATTCGATGCTGAATTTAATTAAATATTTCGCTCTCGTTCTCCAGATCACTGATTACTTCGTTCTTAAAGTCGTGTTCTTGCTGAGTGCTTTCGTTCTGTTGCAACCAAATGCACTGAACTACGTTAGGTTCAGTCTGCGTGTTCGTCGAAACTGAACTAGACTGATTGTAATAACCCATGTCAGCGTTAAAAAGAATATCACTTATGGCGTGCTGAACTGCGCTTCGAGTACGAGCTGAATAGCGTTTCAATTTATTCGCCACGAACATTCCGTAGCTGTAACACTCGTCCTCGCTTGGTGTTTCCACTGCCTTAGACATCTTTTCTATTCGTTCGTTCTCTGATTGCGGTTTGTTTACTTTGATAGGTGGAGGAGAATGTTCGTCGCGATTAACGTTAACCTACAAATTATTCATCAAATCGTTAAATTTGTTGTTTACCTGTCGATAATTTCGAGATTCGATTCGATTTTGAAAGATTTCAGAAGACTTTTTTTTTTTATAGAATTACGTTTTGAAATACTTACAAAAGATTTGTTGGAACGGAGAACATCTTTTTCGATAAGAAAAGTTAATGAATCATAAAGGAACCATGTGGATCCCGAAGGTCTGTCAGAATCTAGATAGAGAATTATAAAATAAACTATTACTAACAATGATTTCATTAATGATAACATCATCGAACAAACGGAAACCGGGTCACTATCTGTGTTGAGAACAAGTTCTTTCGGACTTGTTTACGTTTCTTTCACGTTGTTCTCGACAACGAATTTTCGCTGCTTGCCTTCGTGCACGTCTTCCATCGAAATCGATTCTGTCGAAATGCGCGCTTCTACGAAATTGTTGTAGCAGTAGAAACACATTCTCTATGTTGTTTTTCTTTGTAAAGGCGAGAACAGAAATTGGACAAAAAAGTCTTACAGATTCATAGAATAGAAGCATATTTCATCTCATTTCATTCAAGATGATCACGAGCTAGAAATATTTTTAACCCATCGAGCGATTATGTCGTATATGTACCATTCAGAACCAGAGTCCATTCATAATGGAAATGACGGCTATAATGAAAACTATTGTGTCTCAATGTACATGTTTATGTCGAATATGTTGACTTATGAGACCTTTGTGTATTGAACCTTGAAATATCTAATCATACTAACATACTCTTTAAAAGTTATCTTCTGTGCAATAACAAGTTTAATCCTCGAGATGCTAAAGTATTGATATTGACAAAGAAGTATTATTATATAATTGTTTGTACGCTGATGCGAAGAAATCGCGCCACTGTGATGTACACATTCGGTGATAAACCATAACGCCCGAGAGGTTAAAACAGAAGAGGGAGACCTAAATATTAGCTCAGGGCGTCTAGAAAATTGGTCAAGAAACAAATAGAACATGGACTTGAATCGCAAAGAACCCAATTTCCGTATCTACAGTCTCGAGAATCCCAATTCCTCCAATGATTAAATTCATCCAACATACCTCCCTCAGCCATCTCGCTAATCTTCCTTACTTTTACCCTCTCTCTCCTAAACGAGGAAAGAATGGTATCCATCTTTCTCTTGCATTCCAATGAAGACACCGGTTTTTTAATAATCAAGGAGAGTTCATCAGCGACTTCTTGCCAAGCATCGTGTCGTCTATTTTTTTGATGGTATTCAGAGTTCCCCGGGTTCCATAGAACCTCCTTGTTCTTGTATAAGTTCACCAGCGAGAGCCCCATATCTTTCGACCAATCCATAATTTCTCCTCAATGACAAACTTTCATTAATGAACGATAGAAATCGACGAATAAGGATTGTAAGATGAACGATAGGAATATAGAAAGACGTGAACACAAAGAAATACACTAGAAATTCGTTCCTTCCTCTAACGTCGGTAGGAGTACACTGGTTGCGCGGCGCTGCCTGTTCGCTGTCGAGGCCGCTGTTCGCGTACACACAGGCGCAACGCGCCGCGCGGAACGTGCTCGAAGCACTTGAAACCGTTGGTTTAATGGCCGCTGGGAAGAGGCCACACGACCGTGGAAGAGACCGACCGACCGTTCGCGCGCACACAAGCGCGCACACAGCCGCGCACACAGCCGCGTTCACAGCCGCGTTCACAGCCGCGTTCACAGCCGCGTTCCAGCCACGGCGCGCTGAGAAATACGCCAGCGTATTTCGTCCAAAATGGCCGCTCCTCGCCGTTCTCGAGTACACTTTGCACGACTCGACGCAATGTCTTCTATGCGGAGGAACGTGACCCAACGTATTTTACGTCGCGACGTTCCAACACCGTCACCAGCCAAGCAAACATGTTTACACTGACAACGTCTCAGGACGATTGAAAAGGAATTGGGAGAATCGATGTGCTATTGTGCTATCGGAACTTCGATTATAAGAATCGTTTGTTCCTCAAAGGAGTCCCAAGTTATAAGCTTTGTTTAGACTTTGAAGGAGGGTAAGATTCTTTGGATGGGTAAAGAGTTTGGATGTTCCGACTTGAACCCACCGATCTTCAAGTTCGTGGCATTAATGGTTCACAGCTAACATTACGTTTACCAAATTCTTCTCATCGCGGCTAAATTTCTTTTTATATGCATGTAATCTTGGATGTGACGCAAAGTTCCATTTTTCAGGAGAAATAACTTGGAGATCAATCCAGTGCGTGTGCATCTAACATAGTAGCTTTATTACTATTATCTGAAATCGTAAGTAAACGTTGAAAATAAAAATTGCTTCTTACATTCCTATTTAAATTATAATTGCTGTAATATCCTGGAAGGACCGTAGGAAAGACAAATTTGTAGGTAAAGTTGAGACCGGACATATCTTTCAAACCAAGGAATCTATCTCTATATGGCATATATAATTGATAGACACTTATTGCTAGAGTGATTTGATCGCTCTAACGATCAAGAGAAGACCTAGGTTGATCCTAAGACTACCCTGTTGCCTTCCACTTCATAAAGCATCCTGAACTTTCTCAAAGAAGGTAAATGGGCATATCGATCAACTAACTACAAACTTTTAAATATTTCCTAAAGTAGCCCCGACCGCACTCTATTTAGTCCTTCGCAGAACTTTTTACGACGTACCCTCTATTAAGCTCCCGCAAAGGAAATTTGTCGTAAAATAAAATTCCTTTTCAAACATTTTACACAAAATTAATTCGACACGTGAACACCTGTGAGAGACTTTTTAATTATAGAACGAATACAAAGTTGCAAGGACCGACTAATAGGTACGGGAATATTCGTGGCAAATACGACCTGTCGCGCAGTGTCGCGCACAGAGACTGAGCAGTTCTGGAAAATGCAGTTTCGTACAACAAAAAGTTATTGCGCGATTTCGACTTATTTTGAAACACTCCATTTGTAGCACGAATTACTTGTCTACTCTATAAACGTGAGTTGTCAGATGGTTGTCGAGACATTTGTTAGACCTGGTACGAAGTTTGAGGATTCGAGGTTTGGGGAAATTACAAACGTTGAAACGAAGGTAGAAAAAGACGGCGTAGAAAACTAAAACAATTCAAATCTGCAGTTCATAATTACGAGATAAGTTCTAGAAATTGAAATTTCATCCTCTTTTATAAATTAACTTATTTTGTACCAATTACTCGTAGATGAAGATATTACGATTGATCGATAATTTAAATACGTCGGTTGAATTCGACTGTAAATTCTGGAATAAAGCGGCAAATCCTTTGATACGAAGTTGCGAGGACAAAATGGAACAGAGTTTCCTTACGCACCCTCGTCGTACAACTTTGACCTATACCCTTGTCGCATAATCACGTAAAAATGATTTTGACTAAAAATATACAAATTGTTCCCAAGGAACTACGTATGATTGAAGTTTCATTTATAAAAAAGGAACGACATTTTACACGCATCAAGCTAGTACCACTGACTATCCACGTCGTTATTCTTTTTATACATGTAGGTAACATTAGTAGCCTGAATGGAAAGTTCCTCGGTCATCAATAACCAATGTTGCGTGTTATAATACATATATGTTACAAGATTTTATTGCACATATGTAACTACAACAGTTTTACTACGCTATACGATAAAAAGACTATCGCAACGAGTTCTTGAATTCGTGTTTATACCAAGCTTGTATATGGTTTGGCCAATCAGTAGAATAAGAATAGTAGAATAAGAAAGTAGGGTAAGACGATAAATTTATACGTACTACGCACACAATAGCGTAAGAGTATAGTGCCTTATAGAAATAATAAATTATCTGATCATCCTCATAACTAGAAAAAACAAAACGAATTAGCTTGATATATTATATAACAAAATTATACTATATAGATATATTTATATTGTATCCATATTAAAATTGAAATCGATCTATTTGAAATTGATTTGACTTTACATACTGTATTAACTTTTAATTTCATGATTATAGAAATCTCTGAGAAATGTCTCGGTTAACAGGTTAAAAGTAGCACTGTATTCTTTTGAATTGTTATAATTTGATCCGTGCATTGAACATCGACTATTTTAAACATCGTTTGCATATAATCTCTTTGATGATTCATTGGAATGCAGGGACCACGCGGATCGGATTTTTAGTGCTGTTCAACTTATTGTTCGGAACAAATGCCGTGCACGTTCTACAGCAACGCACAAGTGCTTGTGTTATGAGTGTGTCGCGGTTTAGTCTTCATGGAACCAAAGTTGCATTATAATGACATACCGTGTATTATAATGTTATTAGATCTCTTTATGACTAACAGGATAATCTAGATAGTGTGCAACATATGAACTTCAATTTAAATTAATACTTTTGCAATAGGAACTCATGAGTCACACTGTCGATCAAATATATTTTTCATGCTAGATATGAAAATAAAGCAATTAAGTTTTATAATTAGCATTACATTAAGCGAGAAATAACGTAACTTTCTTCATTTTGTATAATTTACATATCCTTGTAACACGTGTGTGGATAATTCCTTGTCTGAGAAATAAATCTACGTGGAAAACAAAAATAATTCTGTTACGTATATTTGTTAAATCTTGAAATTAAATCTTAAGAAGTGAGCAAAACGGGGACGATAAATTCGCTTTCGAATCGGTTGGATGCATTCGCGCGTGCAGAAAAATTCCTCGAGAGTACGGTCACTCGTACGAAAAGGTCGACTTTCCTTTTTGCGGTATCGAGATTGTATGCTGTAAAACGATACGAATTGATTGCAGCAATGACATTCGACTATCGTTGCGGCGCGGCGCGCGGTATGAGCTCCAGGGGGAGCCGAGATATTGGCCTCGAAGAGGTTAAAATTTTCGAAGGCAGGGTATATCGGAAAAAGGAGACACTTCATTACCGCGTCACGCTATCGACTCCATATAATACTAGTTCTCTCTTATCCTCTACGTGACTCAATTTACTCGCGCGATTGCGGTTCTATTACCCGGCGAGCGACCGTCGCGCTTGTTAGAATCAGGCGTTAGAAGTTTCTTCGTCTCGGGCATTAACTTCCTCGAAATGAAATTCCGGTGAAAACTACTATACGAAATGCTACTTTCCGCGATTTCTCTAAATTAGGAGATTGCCGGTAGGAAAATATACTGAAACTTTTCGTAAAGCTTATTCCGTTTAGAACTTTTGTAATGGTCTTTAAATGGTTGTGTGCTATTTTTAAATGATATACGGGAGAAATTAATGGTAATTGGATCACGTGCTTTATTTCGAACATAATGATGTTTCTGATTATTTAGATTTGTGCAAATATATAGAATTAATTATTTTCAGGAACATTTTATCTTTCTTACGTAATATCTATATATATAAGAACAGTCTTTTGAATAAAATTATATGTTGGAAGTGTATAAGAAGCTTGTGCTTTGAATCGTATCTTCATATTAAAGGAAACACCAATTTCGCTTTAATTTACGATGTCTAATTGTTATTTCATTTGACTACAAATTAGTCTACACAGAATTACTTAATTAGTGTTGTACGATATTACATGGCATCGGTATTAAGAGATTTAATCATTATACATTATACTATCTATCGTGTAACCTATTTTATGTACGGCACAAGTTATTTAGCACAGCGCACCTTCCAAGGAATTAACATAACTCACATCAATCGATTCAAATTAACTTCCATCTTATTCATTCCCTTTCCAATACTCTTATATAATGAAATACAATCACATTCCAGCATAGTTATGTATAACCAATATCGATTTCGACATAAAATAATTGCTCTAAGTGCGTTACTCTAATGTTAGATCGATCGTACACTCGTGCACAAACGTCTTAGGACAGCAGTTACATTTGCCCTAAATTTGGGATGAATCGAAACCATTCGAATGTACGAAGTAATTACATTCTATTATATGTGACAAATTCTTTGTTTCGTTATTGGGAACACGAAAAATCTTCAAAAATGAGAGAATTTGTTAATATTTAGATCAATCTGACCAAAAGAACCAATTCGTAATTTTTCATAGAAACTTTATAGACTTAGAATGATACATTTCTATAGAATATATAAATAAAATTGCCTTATATATATTTTTTATGATTTCGTTGAGTCAAACCGTTTGATAAGTTTTGTACTTCAATTTGTAATTCCGTGTAGTATTAATCTTCATAACCAAACGTTATATACTTTTTCTTCTCTTCGCAAATACCCCATAATTTCTTGCTATTCTCTGTCTATTAAAAACAGCACCTGTTCTTAGACCTTCGGGCGAGAATAGATGATTCAGTTTTAAAACAAAGAAAATTCTGTAACAGCTGTATCTTCTACAAATTCGCGGTTTTGTCATCATAAAACGTTCGCTATTAACATGTTTACGAGACGGGCTCTTCAACGTTTGCATTTCCACCGGCTGCCATGCGTCGATTGATATTTATCTCGTACGCGGATCAATTTGCGCGAACGATTGCGCTTACGGTTACAATGCAAGCGAATCGAATGTATGTTCGCTGGAAACGGTAAACTCGATGGAACACGGAGCCTCCCAGCAATCGGGGCTTCGGTCTTTCGAGCGAATGAGAGTGCATCGCAAGCGCCGCGCCGATCGCTAATTCGAATTCAAATCACGTCCCTCGCTCCGTACGTCTACGCACCGCCATTAAGTTGTGTACAGGTAACCGGTGCCGGTCGAATCGAAACATACTGTTCACCGACTTCCAAAGAAATTTTATTGTACAGGTGAATTGGTTTCGTTTATTCAACTGTCCTTGTTTTAGGTTGGAGTACTTAAATATATTTTACTTCGTTAAATTTTCTTTGTGGTCGTTGTCCTTTTATTGAAAATAGTTTCGAATATCCGAATTAACGAACGGTTCTGTAATGTACTAAAGTCAACCAAAATAAGTAAGTACCTGTCCTAGATTTCTGGTACATTTTCTAAAAGCTCAGAACGTTTTAGTAAAAAGTATTAAGTTTGAACATAAATAACGTAATCTAGCTGCGGGACATAAGAATATGTTTGCTTATCACCATTAATTACCATTAATATCTAATTGTGAAAATACTCTTTGGATGTCAATGTCGTGGAATAAAAAGTTGAAAGAAACCAAAATTTAACAAAATAAAAATATTCTATTGGAAGATTAAAAATTGTCAAGCTTAAGAAATTGAAAAATTCGCAACATTCAAGAACGTTTTTTTTTCAATGATCAGTGCAAGTATCCGCTTGAAATAGTTTCGCTCCGTTTTGATTTTGAAATCGTTAACGAGGAGCACTATGAGCATGCGAAAATATTTATGCACTTCTAACACGCTTCGTATAAACTTTGTCCCGAGATGTAGATCATATCAATCAGTTGACGCATAGATAATTTTAAAGCACACGTCCCGCCACACGAATGAATGGCGCTGCATAAGTAAATGGTTGAATGAACGGAAAGAACGAGTGCCAAGTGCGAAAACAAGAATGGAAGTGTGTTCCTTACCCAAGCTACATATAAGCTGCTCTTATGCACACTGTTTACATCTCTGCCGTAATCTGTATAAACTGTGTGTTCTGTCTATGACGGTGAGCTTCTGCACTGAGATACTTCAAGAGAAAATTTTCGAGAACTCGGTCAATGTACTTTAGTGACCTCGATTAATTTTTGTACTCCGCCATGAGCTCATTTAAATATTTATTTTTATTCAGCGTATGTTTTACCCGATACATTAGCATATGTAAAATGCTATTGTATAGATCGAAAAATAGTCGGTTAATTAATTTTCTATAACTGTTGATATTATTTTGCAACTCACGAAAAACATGATAATTCGTAGAGATATGGTAAATAAAGCGAAATCTCTCATCCGGAGTTTACAAGCGTATATTTTTAAACTACAATACATTTTTAATTCCGTACACGCCATACATGTTGCACTTTGCGAAATTTTTATTCGTTAACATTACATAATCCACGTCCAAGATAATTTTATTAAAACTTAATCCACGTTTATGAAGAGCATTATTCTCTTGCTTGTACGCATTTTCATAACAATAAAATAACCTTCTATCTACATACAACGTGTCTAAAATTCAACTCAAACAATACACCTCGTACAATAACGATTGCCGAATAAATGATTTCTGTATGGTATTTATGATGTTATGGTAATCGGTATTACGTATAATATGCATTACAAAAAATGAACGATAGGAATAAAGGATATAAATTATACGATGTAATATTTGCTCCAGAATATATTTCGTGGCAATAACGCCCAAATCCGAGATTACGTTAACAGCTAACCGATATTCGCGAATTTAACATGGTGTTTTGTCTCGCGGGCAGATCGTGAAAGCAACTCGTGATAAGATCGCGCGATAAAAGTACCATTTAACGAAAACGAAAGGTGACGTTATCGGTGACAACGTTATCATATTACCAGGCGTTATTCACCTCGTTGGTCACGAAATACGTGACTATACTTTTATACATATCGACTGTCAGATTACGAAACTCCATTCTAGTAGAACAAGATTCTAAGAATCGATAGGTGATAGTATTGTGGATTACGTGATCAGAGAGAGAAACTAGAGGAAACGGAAAAGGCAAATAAAAAAAGGGCAGTTAAGTATAATTCCATTCATATTGCTTTGATAAAATTTCTATGTAAATTACAAATTTTATTTCTCTATATAACGTAGGATGAATTAACAGTTGATTGGTTAAGATGGATGATCAAATAGTTTCGAGAAAATATAACGTGTCATTAGCTTCTGCGCAAGCAAGTTGTGGACGAAATAAAATTCACGTTCAACGGAACTAAAGCTGATTTCCATCGATTCTGGACATAGAATTATCTCCCAGCTTTACCTAATCCCGTGATTGCAGCGAAGAGAATAATTTATCCACTTTGGAAGCACTTGGTACACCGACTATTTAGCTAGCCGTGGGAAAGACTCGAGAAACGACGTAACGCTAGTACTAAGACCTGTTATACATTGTAGCCACTTAACGACCATCCTAACAGCTGTCTTAGCGGCTGTCATTAGCAAGCTTGGTCCTCTTTCGCCAAACATGGTAGTTCATCCCGCAAGGTGAGAGCAATTCCCGTGCCTTTCGATTGTTCAGGCTGAAAATGCAAATGATAAGATCTTGCCACTTACAGTACTTCGACGATACAAACAATGAAATTAATTATTAAATGATGCAACGAGTGCCTGTTAATGTTTTATAACATTCGATAAGTGCATAAAATAAACGAGTAAGGTGTGAAACTTGTATTCAGGAATCTTTGTAATACAGAGACAAAAGCGCAAATATTATGTGGAGAATATGTTCCTTACATCAAGATAGAGAGCGATTTTTATCGTCTTGCTGACGTAGAAAATCCTATTCTTACTCGCGATAATACCTATCCAAACATTTCAACGTCCGAATTACAGAAACAAAGAATTCAGACGTATCATTCTGTTTTATTCACTGCGCTCCATAGAATTATGTATCTCCCGCGTCAGCATTTTCTGGGAGATTCTATTTTTCATGTGATATTTTTTTGAAGAAACACGTGAGAAATCATAGATCGTAAAATTCCGAATATCTAGAATCTAAATATCTACAGCTAGAAATATTTACATTTATAAATTAGCTAAATATTTGTGTTTGAAGTAATATATTTATTTAAAAGATAAAATATGCTCTATTATATGGCCAACACACATCCTAACATGGATTTTTGTATATTTATAATTTATAGGAGATTTAAATGTGCAAAAATATGAAGAGTACATAGTACTATGTAATCATACTATATCTATGATATAGTATGGGAAAGTATACAGTACCCAAAGTACAGTACAGTTACTCGTAATATGTAGAGGATGAAACAAATTTCTATTTAGATTCAATCTGTGAGCGTTTACAAAATTGAACTTGCATGAAAATCCACGAGATGCAAAAAAAAAAAAAAAAAATCAATGAACTTATCAAAGCTCTCTCTACATATTCCCACGTGCTCATTTGTTAATTGTATAGTAGTTTAGTTGCTTCAGTTTATACTACAGTTACATTGCATTAATTTACGACAAAACTTGTAAATGGATATCGCTAATAGCTCTTGCTTCCATTGTATTTATGAGCAAAAGGGCTAGCTCCCAAGGGTTTCAATTTTCTCGGGAATCTCGCGCCTTCAGTTGTGACGAGCCTGGAGTGCTAGGAGTATCGATCCCGCAGGAATCGCGTATGCGCGCATCAGGTCTTCCCAACGTAGATAAACATACGATATAATAAATAAATATTAGACAATAGTTTTGATCGAAACAACCCACTTGCCTCTAATTGTAATCTTGACGAATTGTGAACCCTACAGCGTACAGTTCACGAATGGTCAATAATTTTAAACCAATTTCAAATTGCGCAATAATTAAAATGTTTACCATATAGGAATAGAAAGAGAAATTATTAACTCTGTTTATTTATTTAAGATCCGTGTTGATGGTCTTTCGTGCTTTATGTAAAGAATGGTATTAATGGTTGACCCTAGTAATGGACTTCTAAAAACTATCATTCTAAAAAGAAAGTATCGTAAAAAAACGCACTATACGTAGTGGGTTAAGCAGAGAAACAGACCAGCGAAAAAGGATGTTAAGGTTTAAGTGGATTGAACAATATGCGGAGAAATTAGAGAGACATTAATGGTATGATGAACAGTACTTCTATATAAATTAGTGACTTTCGACAACAACACGAGGCAAAAAATTTTTTAGGGGGAATATAAGTGATAGCTAAAGGGGAGTTCTTATGAGAGAACACTTGAAAACGTCTGTCCGTATTCGTTCCTGCTTTTTTAACAGACAAGGAGGAAAAAATCTCTATCAAAGGTTCGTTTGAATTACACTTTGGTTAATTTAGTCTAATAAATAATACAGAATAAAGTACATGTGAAGGAATATACTTTTCACTTGTCCTTTTCTTGAATCTCATAATAATTAGTCATTATTATTTTACTGAAATTTAAGTCGATATAATGAAAACATCAATTTGTATTACGTCTTTACTTCGTTCTCCCTTTGTTCTTGGAAGATTAACATAGAATATAAATTATCGGAGAACGAGGAGAATAAAAGATACGGAATAATGAATATTGTTTCTGAAACTTCCGACGACACGAATTATTATCGAGGAAAAGATGCTTTCAATTAAGAAATAATTCTGAAATAACGAATCTGGAAACAGTTGATATTTGCTGCAGACACGTACAAGCTAAGAAATCTTTCTTCCTCGCTTTTTACGCAAGTATCGTTCGCCAACTTTCGTAGCGCACAATGAAAGCAGCTGGCTCACTTCGTGGTCCATTTATTTCCTATAAAAACTTGAAAATCCAAGTCTCGCCAGAAATATATATTTCAGAGGAACTGTCTTCAATTTACACTGTTCATTTAATATAATCTTTGATAAAAGATAAAGTTTCTAATTCCATCAAAAATTCTTTTCAAATTTCTCCCCAAAAGGAAAGTACATTAATTATACAAATGAATATACATTCTAATATTAACGATATTCACGTGAAACTAGAACATTATTCATTCGATATAATATACCTCTCATACTCTCGTAAAGCTCATTGTTCATTCATACTCGTGAAATATGTACTATAAATATAATTAATTTTGTAGCATTCATTGTTATTGGAAGTTTACGTAGCTTAGAGGCATCAATTGCTGAGATTTCTAAATTGACGACTCATAAGACAAAACGACATCGGAAGTTTTAGTTTCAGATTCTTAATATTACGTATGTTTGATTGAAGATTGTAATATATTCCAAGTAACGTTGTGTTTTGTTCTATATTTACAAAATAGATTCTTAATATTACGTATGTTTGATTGAAATATATTCCAAGTAACGTTGTTTTTTGTTCTATATTTACAAAATAGATTAAAAGTTCATAATAATTTTACTAGTTTGATCAGAAAATGCTGGCCCCTTTTTTAAAAAGTTACTTAATTTTACGACCCTACATTGAACGGATTAATCGAATGGCTAATAATTTATAAAATTCGCTTCTAGAATTTGGCTCGATGGTAATTTGTAATTTGTGACTTGTAAAGTTTCGCCAATGATACTAGTATAGACCGACAGACACCATAGGCACCATAGATTTTCAGGAACCCCTTTAATCTTTATTACAAACACAGCTAACTATAAACCAACTGTAGGTGGGAATCTTTGAAGTATCAGAGTATAGGAAACTGGATACGAACGTTAAAGTTCCTTCGACCGAGGTCTATCTCTTAATTGAACCACCGCCAAGTTCAAACACCGCTAAATCGACGAGAAACGATGGGGAACCATGCTGGACGGAAGAACGATAGGAAGCAACGCATCGAAGGAACGAACACACTTTCTTGATGTTTCCATGGTCGGACTAAGGCGAGGCCGCGTTCAAAGCGGCCCTCTAACTTTCCCCATCGTCCGGCAAACAACATAGACGTAGATGACGTGGTCGTGGAGAACGGATGGCGACGAATAAACTGGGAAAGAGGAAGAGGAAGAGGACGAAATGACTACTGGCCAGTCTGGTAAGAGGAAACTAATTCCGCACGCACAAAAGGATGGGCTCTTCCGCCTGGAAAGCAACGGGAGCAGAGTAAAAAAGGGAAGGGGACAAGGAAGAAATGCAGAGAGACGAAGAGAGCAGATTGAACCAGATAGAGTCAAAGGGATTCTCCTCCTCTCTTTCTCCTTCGCTCTCTTCCTATCTCGATGTCATTCGACCGACGATTTACAGCTACACCGAGAAGCGATCGAAAGTGTTTTCCATGGGATTGTAAGCATCGAAGAGACCCTTGAAAAGACTCCGGCAAAGATTAATCGGTTATGGAGATGCGTTATGAAATATGCATGCGATGGGTCTTGACATTCTGCAGCGAATATGTATGAAAGAGGGCCCTGACGATCGAAAGAAATTTGTACTACTACGTTAACCGCTTATCGTGACTCGTTAAGTTCGTGTACATGTTGCAGTGGTATTAAAGATGCTCGTGCGAAATAGGATCTTCGATTCATCGGAGGGTTCAAAAGCTCTTACGGGTCTAGAAAATATTATTACACCGCGGATAAGTAATGATTACGAACTTTCGACGACGATTATAAATGCAGCTTGTTCAACGGTCGAATAATTCCACGCGATCGATCAATGCTCGAGTAATGAAGGTGTCGGGCGATTATGCGAGAATTTCACGTGCTGCCAGGGAAATAATTTTACTCGGCAGCGAAGAAAGCTATGAAACGTTGTAATATGCTGAGACTTGACAGGATATCGATGCGTTCGATTGGGCACCGTTTCCGCCGAACGTAGAAAAAAGAAAAAGTAAAAGAATGATGGAACGTTGAAGGGGAGACATTTCGCGAGTATATCGTAGGAATAACGTAAGTGAAATAATTTGTGCAGAAAATTGGCTATTTTGTTTCAGATTTCTCTTCGTTTAAGATAAGTATGCTTTTACTTGGATAAGTTTATTAATCAAAGTACATATTGTATTTTTTGTCGAGATACACTGTTGGAATCGAGATACGATGTTTCCAGCAAGATCTTGGGATAATATTGTTGCACATTTTGAAAAATTTCACAGGTCTGCCCTTTATTCGTTTTCGAAGCTGGTACTGTTAAAAGTCCAATGATAAATGGTTCTTTTATTACAATGTTAATGTTATATACGACTTTGACCGCGGTGTAATTGAATTCTCATTTCTTGCGTATTCGCTGTACTATCGCAAAGAGAATACTGAAAAGTTTCCAACGCTATTTCAAATAAGAGATACGTAAAACGAAGAAACATAAATCGACATTCACATCGTAAGCACATGATAGATGTACTCCGTAATACGATCGAGATGAAAAATCTGAACGTTTCTCACGAGGTACTCAGAAACCAAGCTGATCAACTTTCCATTTTCTGGAAATTTCTTATTTTCACTACGACCATACATAATTACTCTATAATAATTCAGAAACAAAATGATTAGCCTTGATAGAATCGATGAATTTTAGTTTCTGCATAACTCATATACGCTGTATCACAATCTGATATTCTCAAACTAATTTCTGTATTCAATATTAACGCCCTATTTGTATAAAATATTTAGGCTTAAATTTATACTGCTAAGAGCACATTCAAAATAAAATAAACGGGAAAGATTAAATTAACGTTTTTCACCAAAAAAAGAAAAAAAGGTTGGAATTCGCAATAAAATAGCATAAATCTCTTGATATCTGAAAGGAAGTGAATACGAATGAAAAGTTTGATGCAGAAAGTTTTGATTAATGGGAGCAGAGAGAAGGTTGCGATTAAAAGCGATTAGCGAAAAGCCTCGACAGAGAATCACATTGATCACCGAGGATACACTGAACGCATTTGAGGAAGAACGGTTTAGTTCGAACCGCTTTTGCGGTCGTGGCGGTAGAACCCGATTTAGCAAACGACCACACGTACGCACTGTCAATGACTGTTTATGGCCACCTACGATTGCCTGACTACACATTCGTGCTCGACCCAATACCTGAGAAAAAAACCAGTGAAAACTGCAATGCAGCTTTCCGACTAGTACGCGTTTATTGCACCCTATACACGAATACAAACGAATCCATGCTTTCATGTATGCTTTATGTTCTTCTCAAACTGAACTATTCTCGTTTATTAACGAGCAATAATTCATGAAACACAGTCATCTGCGTAAGTATTTGAACATTTCCTATGGAAAAGTTTTAGATATATATTACGTGCGTTATATAAATATTTTATTTTGGAATTTCACTGACGTATTGGTACAGTTTAGAACGAAAATGTATATACAGTAAAAATTACAAGATATTTAATGCAAACATATGTTTTCGTAAGTCGGTACGAATCAATTAAATATTTAATAAAGAAACACCTATATAAGTTAAAAATATAAAAGTAACGAAGACGTGTAATAGCTGGTAAGACAGTATTGTAACACTTACCATAATTGTTACGAATATATTATGTGTATTATATAAACTTGGCAATCTAGATCAGTTATCACGTGGCGATCAATTATTACGAACGGAAATGTACAGTTCCAGTTTTGCTTCAGACTTTATTAGCACATATAATGACGATAGTGGTGCCTCGTTACAGCGTTAATGAAATTCCAAAATGCACGCATAAACTTCCGTATCACTTTATATCACGCTTTAATTCCTTCGAAATATTTAAAACGCGTAAAATTTCCCACACGTAGGTGTACTACTCGACTATTACGCCAGTTTGTTGGCGTCCTTTCCCTCGCGCTCAAGGATACCCCTCGACTCCTTCTCGAGCACCTACGCAAAGAAGGGTTCTTCGTTAAGCCATCTCTCCCCAAACCTCTTCACCGCAACCCTAAACGCAAAATTTTTCGAGATCCGTTGAAATTAAAGCCGCGCCAGAGGGAGAGAAACGGAAGCTACATGAAATACTACGCAACATCAACCATGTCACGACTCGAAACTATCAGAATATTCGCTTATTTTAGGCAAGAATTATCCGATATAAGGTAAGATAGGGTTATCTGAGCTGTATAAAAGTCAACACCTTAAAATCCAATCTTGAACTTTGCACGAAATAATTAAACTTGTTGTATACCTATTGTGAGACATGGTTAATTTAGTAATGTAGTTGAACTACACGTCGCGAACGTATGCAAATTTTTAATTGATAGTTGTAACGAAAGAATGAGAAGATATCATATATTTTAGGTTTATAGAAGGAAGACGCGTCGAAAAGGGGAAAATCAGTTGAATAATCCTATGGTAAGGTTATTTGAGTTAGGAAGTAGATATTATGTGAGAAGTAATAAAACAAACACCAAAATAAAGTAATATAGAAAGACTGCTGAATTATAATAATTGTGACTGAGAATACTAACATCAATTGGACATACTTTCCTTTTGATGAGTAGATGTTATATTCCCGTAGAAAACTATGACCAGCGAACCGTCAAAGTACACGACACATTTCAGTGTTTCATCACGCTACTAGTAACGAGTTAAACAGTCTGTTTCGAAACGTAGATGGCTTAGAAATTCTTCATAACTTAATTTACAACTGCCTCCGTGTTGCTGCAGACGCTTCAATCTCCGTGAAGATTTAATCAAAATTTTGTGCGCGAATCAATAATCTTCCGGTATTACGATCCCCAGGCGGTCCGTGTCGTACTACACAGCAACGTTTACAATCGATAATCTGTCAGAGAAAGTTGGACTACGTATCAACGTATACCTAATGGAAAACGCTAATTAACTGGTTAATAATAATAATATCGCTATCAGAGCATCGTTGAAGAGAGTGAATGAGAAAGGGATAAATAGAGAGGAGAGAGAGAGAGAGAGAGAGAGAAATGAACGTGATATCGTTCTCCAGCAGCGATATTTCGAGAGGAACATCCGACGCAATGGACGTGACGAGCTAGCGTATTTAAGCGTGATTAAGCTCAGCAATATCGGGCTTTCGGACACAAAGGGAATTTCACTTGCCATGGCTACCCCTCTAACCGACATCGCCGTAGAGTGCCGTAACCATAACGTTAATTAACGTTCGTTAAAAAAGACCGTAGGGCTCCTTTGGTATCTTCGAATTGTTCGAATCGCTCTTTCGGTGGATTTCATCTGTCGCAAGGTTTCATAGGGTTTCCTTTGAATGTCCTATTTGTGATGTTGATAGGTATTCTGAGATGACGATATTAAAGGCGAACCGTGTAGGAATTCGCGTTGAAAATAATATTCTATCTTTGATTAACACTAGAATTACGAATCATTAATATATTTCTGTATATTTAAATGTATTGCGTGTACCTAAAACTGCACGACGAAAGCAAGTAGAATGACAAATACACAGGGTGAGCCATGCAAATGGACCAAGCTACGGCTCTGAGATGATGCAAGACAGAAAGAATATTTCAGCGGACAAAATTAAACGTCAGGTGTATTTTATAAAATGGAGCTATAAATCTGCTAATATCTCGATCGATGCATCTTTTTCTGCTTCGTAAGAAAGTAATTAACGCAGTTATGTCGAAAATTGATTGGTTTACAAACTATTTTATCTTTAATTTTGTAGAATTTATCATATAAATGACAAGGGAAACATAAACGCAGGAGCTCTACATTAATCATCTTCTTATCTTAATAACAGCCAACGTTAATTTTACCAGAAGTATATATATGCATCTAGTATTTAACTAGAAAAGGGATTTCCAGCATACTTTGAATACTCTTTTTATCGAATTAATCACTTCTCAAACCACGTTTTCCAAACTATAAGTTTGTTCAACTTCATCGTTTTGAAGTAAACTAAACCATAAGTCTTATCTTCCAAAATTTCCAACTCGATAACTTCCAATAACTATGATCGGTTTATATCGGGCTATATAATACTCAGTCGCTAACATATACCAAATAATTTCATAGTATCTGGGAAAAGTATCTGGTAAAAGTTATAACACTGATAAACGTAATGTCTCTTGTTTTTCAATATCGAAGGAGAAAATGTAAATCCATCAAAGGGGCAAAGTATCTTAATATCCTGGCCCTCGATTCGATTCGTGTATCAAAGGACCGTGTGACAAAGTCAATGAGGATAGATCACTCAGATTCTCTCGTTATCCTTGATCAGAGCGTTTGATCAAAGATCTCACATAGCCCCGCAGAGGTTAGCGAAGACCCTGGAAATTCCCCGTGTGGATGATGTTACGGAAATACCAACCAGAAGCTGTCGAAACGGATCATCTTCGAGTTGAACCCAAATCCGGACAACTGGAATTAGTCGTCGTTAACCTTTTCCCGAACTCATGAACTCGATAATGCTTTCAACCAAGTTTCTGCTGCAATCCTCTGCAGCTGGTCAGTTTTCGATGAATGAAATGCTGGTTTCTTGTTTTTCGATCATGTACTTGATATCGAATCGATAAATTAAACGAGATAGAGAATAACTTAAGAGTTTGCTGGAGTGTTCTAACGTTACGAACCATTATAATTAACAATTCGAATGAATCTTTTATAAAAAAGAACACACACACCATGTACTGACTCTTAGTATATATCTGATCTGATGGTAAAAATGAACAATTAAAAGTAAACATCATAATGTTATCAAAAACACCTATATGTTGTTAGTAATTGCAAACATTAAGAACTGCTAGTTCTAGCATTAAAGAACAAATTTCAGAATAATTCAAATACAAAAATACATTAGAAAAGCACATTACGTGCTCGACACCTACATTTTTACCATACAGATAGGTCCCTTTTATCAGAAAGTTCCTCGATTCTAATAAAAAGGTACGTAACTATTTCTGCTTAACTTGAAAAATAGTAAAGAATTTTATATCATTCTATCTGCGTTAAATATTAAAAATTCAGTTGAATAGTACGTAATAGTAAATTAATTAAAATAACTTGTGTTTATGTTACAGGAATCGTGAGTGAGTTAATGGAAATGGTAAACGAAAAATAAAATGCAAAGCAAAAAGGATGCATCGTTGCGATGAATAAAAGATACGCTCGGTATACAGAATATTCCAAAAGTGGAGAGTAAATATTAAAAAAGAGATATCTGAAAAAATCTGTAATGCGAGGCAACAAAGGGAAATTTATTTCTGACGAGAGAACGATGTCAACGAAATGAAATAAATGAAAATTTCGCGATGAAATTATTCAAGATGAGAGTTTTGCAAACATAATAGAACAGAATAAAATGCAGTTCGTTATGATAACAGCACTAATTCAACGATTAAGTGATTGCATATATACTCTGGGCTCTAAATTGGAATCTCCATTCTGTGTCTTTGATTCAAAGCCATACTCGGCCACTGTGTGGTTTGCCGTACCTCGTAAACACTTTCGAGAGCCAGGAACACGCATATCCATGCACGCATTTATTATGAGCGTGTAAACACACACGCCACTGCGTTCATCCACTCGAGCTTGGCTTTCCAACATCGACAATATGATCGTGATGCTTGTCCCGCGACAAACACCGCGAAATGCTATTGGATTTACATTCGATCTGGATCGGTGCAGCCAGTTCCTCCCTTTGATTGCGTGCAGTCCGATTGTCTCCGACAATACACGTTTCCTAAATCTATCATCGTATCAATTAATGGTTCTTAATTGCAATGAAGTACACTTCATGACTTCTGTTTCAGTTGTGGAATTATAGAATGCACGAAATCGTCGGGTAATAAGCTCTATATCGTAGCCATCGATAGTTCGAATACCATAATAAACGCACGACAGTGATTAAAAATTCTCATTTTTCAAAATTGACTATGAAATATCAGATCTTCGGCTATTTCGTAAAAAAAAATTCCTGCTGGTTTTAAACTACTTTTCCAACGTGTCGTAAATGAAACTTTACGCGACTAGTAAAGCCAATAAACGAGATGACGAATAATCGTTCGACAGAGGAATTTTCTAGACAGCACATTTCCGCCAGCTTCCGCTGGCGACGTCATTTCGTTATGAACATCTTTTATGATCGTGCCCCATAAATCGTGTTCGCGTCAACGAGAATAGGAAGGAAGAAGGAGGACATGTTGCCTATAGGAGGGAGAGCCAAATTCGTTGGTGACATAAGTGCAATCACGTCGATTAAACGAATTCGCGCCGGGGTTCGTCATTTAGGACATCTTTAGATTGATGTTTCACGAGCTGCTCTGTGGGCGAAACTCTTGTTGCAGAAATAAAATTTTACGGCTGAATATACCATTAATATACCAGTGAATAATATCATTAGCATAACGAATACTAACGACAACATTTAAGACTTCTTTTTCCTCACATTATAATGAAACGTATGCTTCTACTACGTTGCACTCATTCCTAGCTATCTAACGTAGCTGACTATCGATTTAGTAATTAGTCCGCACCATATATATGTCGCCAAATAGACGTAGTTTCCAGAATATCAAATTAATATTGGAAGTTTCGTTTTTTCTCAGAACGCTGCTCCATTTTAATAAATTCGAAACAGCACATCAACGGTTAATCTTCATCTTTCCTCCCATTTAGAAAAAGCAAGCAAGCAGGATTAAATGAAAATTTCTACGAATGAATTTCAGCTCGATGAACACATCCGTATAAGTAAATTGGATCTCTACACAGATAAGCAAAAACGCTAGAAATCGGTTCAATCTTGCCGAGAAACCGCGATGTTCTATGCAAACAAATAGAGCTAGCCACATGAATCCGCAGGAAGCAACGAAAACAAATAGCACCGCGGTAGAGCTTTCTAACGAGTGGACGGTAGATAATTGAAAGAAGGCCATCAATTCCCGTGCGACGAGATTAAACTCGGCAAGATTCATGTTCAACAGTATCCCACACGTCCAGCCATCATTATTAATCCCGTATCAATCGATCCACCTCGTTTCTTATTATTAATGTAAGGCAACAGGGATGATTCGTGGTTTTCATCTGTGGTTTCGACGATCGGTTAGACACACCGATGCAACACGATGATTTTCATCCAAACCATCTGAAGATGGGATTTCATATAAGCGCCAGACGCATACGTCTGATACAGTAGATTATAGGCAGGCACCGAAAAACATAGTTATTAATATTACTCGTAACTGGCACCTAGTATTAATAGGAATGTTAAAGATGGTTAAAAAGCACCTAAAAAGTTTGTCATATTGGGTCAATCACACTGCTGTTGACTGTGAATTTTATATTACATATTTTGTTATGGAAAATGTTATTTAAATCGCTCGCATTGTTGGAAATGTATTAACCTATGAAATTCAACTTGTTTTAATCACCCTGAAACATGTGGTAACATGGGTCACCGATGACCACCGTGGAAGTCAACGTGTTAATCGGACCAACACGCCGAAACAGCATGGGTTACTGAGACTCGAAGGTCTCTGGTGATCCCTACGCAACTATGACTCATCGAACTACTCATCCATCGTGCGTGGTACCCGTACCATGGAGTCGTATTTGCAGTCACGATCCACCGCGTTCGTAATTGTGACCTGAGCGTGCCTGAGGACACGCGACTGCACGCCCACACCAGTCAAACGTACACACGCACGGATAAAGTTGAAATTCCTACGTGGGAAATAGCGAAACGTGCCAAGGACGTGGTGAATTATTCGACCAAATTCAAAGGGATATCGTATATGATTCACGTGTTGGACGCGTCTATATGAATTTGCACGTCGTTTTGAGAAAATCGAGTATCGATTCGTCGTTGTGAAACGGTGGTTTTCCGACGTCCTTACTTCGATAATAGTTCCCAACGTAGCTGGGTCAGATGGTTCTAATTAAGGAACTTTATCTGGATAGTAGTAATTGGAACATTACGAGCCCGTATATTTCAATTAGCGAACGCCACGAACACCCCTGACCGCCCTTGGATTAATTATTATTACTCGAGGAATCGGTAATTAATACTTGGACATATCGACGGAAATGATATCGAAGGGTCGATAACTCCATCATTGGGAATACGAGATGAATCACGAATGATTAAATACTATCTGATTCCATAATTTACGCGAGAATATCTGACTAACGTTCTAACGATCTTCTAATTAGATTTTGTATTCCCATGGATATGCTAAAGAAACATTAAACATTTGAATTATAATACAAATTATAACACGAATTTCTTTAGCTTCTTTGCCGCTTCAAACTTCCAATTAATTCTCCGTGGTTTCGCTTTTCAATCATATATTCTTGCAATTACATCAACGCATCGATCATTATATTTGTATCGACGACCATTCGTGCAAACCGAATCCAATCACTTTTAGTAATCAATAATCAAATAGGTAAATACATCGATATAACTTGATATATGATTTTATATTATACTGCGCGTTATGTTCAATAAAATACATGTAGTATTATAATCTTACATTAAAATAAAATATATCTATGAAAATACATATACTGCCAGCTATTTTGGCCAGATATTGTAATATGTAGTTCTATCGACCTCAAATATATTAACTCTTTGCACTTTGACATCAGTACAGCGACGCTGATAGTATTTTTTTCTGCTCTATATTCGCCGAGACAAAATTGGAAAGGTGAATAAGGCCACTATGTGAATAAAAATTCATAGATATATAGAACCAGTTTCTCTCTTGAGAAAAACAAAATGTTCAGCCGGAAAGAACTTTCACACTGTACAAGTATACTTATCAATCTTATAAAAAGTGTTAAGCATTCCAGTTTACTAAATAAATTCCACTGACCAAACAATTTTTGTTTGCACCTATTTACCTCAAAAAAAAAGTCTTATCCCGATTGAATCAACATACGGTCCTCTAGCAGCAAATGGATTTTTCCATGCATTACGCGCGATCGATGTATTCGCAGGCATCAGTCAAAACGTTCAGACAAATGGACCACGTAATCGCAATGAAAACAGCGGTCCGCTTTTTCGTCTCATTGTCGAACAAGATAGCACTCGAGAACGTTTCCGTAGGCTTTCCACGCGATGATTCATCCCGGGAAAAAGGGCTGGAAAGGCATTCCGCGGCATGAAAGAAGAAGGGGCGTACGCGTTCTTGCGTGTATGTCATTGCAGGGTCGTGGACCCTTGTCTACTTAAGGAAAAGGGCGAAGCAACCCCCTGTCATCGTCGTCGTGTATTATCCATCGAGCTTAAGCATCATAAAAGCTGCTGCCTCTGTTCATAAAATTTCACGAGAGAAATCGCGTCACCCAGTGGAGGCGGCAAAAAAGCAGCGACGACGCGAGCAGCCACTTTGCGATTGAGCTTTAAAATGAGGGTAATAAAGGCACTCGTGTATCCCTCCCACTCTGCTGCTTCTCTATTCCTCCGTGATGTAACCTCGTCGACGAAATTGCGCGCTATCTGCGAAAAATTTGTTCAACGATGGATTAGTATTCTCAACGAGACTTTGCCTCCGGCAAAGTGTAAATTTGTATACTCTGACGAGTACTTGAAGGATACTCGATTAATTTAAATGATTTCAATTTCTTAAAAGCGTAGATACGTTTCGCTCGTAAGAACACGAAGTTCTTTCAAGACGATCATAAATCAGATTCTGCGAACAGTTAACATCTTGAAATACGTGCTATATCTTGTTATATTTAAATTTCAAAGATCTAGTTAGTCCACAAAACGAATCATATAACATCGAACGAAGGACAGGACGTAATATCATTCAGTGTAGTATTTTATGAGATAGTGTCCTCCTATCTACGCAATCATCCAAGGTTCCCTGCAGAACGTGGTCAATCAACTAAACCGTGATTCTATTTTTCTTGTTCGAGATTTCGTAAAATTAACGACCTTCTTCCTGACTGTCCTTTAACGCATATCGCATGTCTGGCTATAAATCATTGCCGCAAATATCGGAATCCCTCCAATGAAGAATAACGGATGCAATTCCAATAATATAGTACCATTGTGATCTGTCACGTGCTGGAAGAATCCATATCCAATCGGAAGGCTCGTATTTACCCAGGGAAGACACAAGAGCACTTCCTTCCTGTCGTACTACGTACTACGTAAATCGATACACTTACTTTTAGATAGCCTTCGGAGATATTGTTCCACACGGAGTCGTAAAGCAGCGTAGCCCGTAATCAGGGTCTATATATCTGGACATAATTCGCATAAATATTCAATGTGCGTCATAAAAATCCGTAACCCTCGATTCTTCGAATAAGATCGCAGTTGCGTCTATTTCCACATAGAAAGAAGTGTGTGCAACAGGTCAGCCTAACTTATTACACTTGATGGATTTGCTGTTCCATTCGGAAGAAGCGGGTCCTTGTACTATGGATCTTTCGTATTATCGAATTCTCATATTATCATATTATCGAATTTCTTTTCAATAACCGTAAACCAATGCAAATACAAACTGCATTAAAGAGTACAGAAAAATGCACTTGATTATAAAGTCATAACGTACCTTATAATTACAAAGTTTTGCAAGGAAATAGATTTCAGCGAGCAAATTCACGCCGTACAATCCAATTTTCAAAGCTACCCTCAACTACATTGCAAATTAAAAACCGGCTATATAAACGAGAAGAGGACTACTCGAGGACGAGGCCTACGACGATCGTCGACAGCTGTAGAAGCATGAGCGAGAAAGGATGGGTGAAAGCGAGCGAGCCTGTTCAAGGATGGAAATTGAATTTCTCAGCCTCCACCTCGATCTTACCCCAATCCTTTCTGCTCCTATTTGCATCGCACGCTGTCCTGCCTTTTCCGTGCCGTGTACACAAAAGTGTTGGAACGTACAGAGCGACACGATGTCTCACGAAATACGAAACGGAGGAAGACAGACGAAGAAAGAACGAAAACGGGGGTTGAGATCTACGCAGGCGTTTGAAAGAAACGCGAGGAACCGCCTTTAGTTTCTTTAAATATATACTCGGAATACGAATCAGCTCTATCGTACCCTTCCATTCGATGGTCCTTTTATTTCGCTCCATTTCGCGGAAGGGTCGCGCGAATA
This sequence comes from Bombus huntii, assembly GCF_024542735.1. Classification (NCBI taxonomy): domain Eukaryota; kingdom Metazoa; phylum Arthropoda; class Insecta; order Hymenoptera; family Apidae; genus Bombus; species Bombus huntii. The sequence continues at coordinate 6,306,299 of NC_066244.1, forward strand.
TGTAAACGGTCGTTGGTTTCCTACGATTAAGGCAAACGGTGCATCGATCGATGAACAATCGTGCAATTGTAACGACTGGACTGCGGATTTTTAAAAAATATATAAAATATCCAAAGTATAATGCTTTCTGTGATAACACTTGTGCTTATTTGCATTTTGTGGATTTTGGATCTTCGAATTTCTCGCAAAGGTATAAAGCAGTGATTCCGTTCGAGGGGGGTTGTAACGATTTGTCGACAAAAGTACTATCGGCGTGTGGGAACGTGTAGAGTGGCCGTGAGGTATCGTAAAGTAATCGATAAGGGTAATAATGGATGTCTGTAGCTAAAGATTACGGTAAACCGCTTTGAATGATGTACACGCGCGTACCTGGTTTAGGGAGATTGATGAAGATGTAAATTGTTGGGGATAGGACACAAGCTGTGCATTCTACTCTGCGCCTGCTGCACGAAATGACGTGCTAATTTTACACTAACAAAGTTCAAGCCTCGACACGTTTCATGGACAACTAAACTTCTTTGCGTTTATTTTTGTAAAAATATTCAACTTATAAATACTTTCTTCTTTTTTACATTAAAGTTAAAATTACAACCCCACATGTCTATAATGGTATTGGGCAATACCAGTATCTATATTAAAATGCTTCTATGAATCAAAAACTTTTTGCGTATTTTTTGTTTGTTGGCTAATTCAGCTCTCTATCTTTTTGAAGACATTTAGTGTTATAACTAATTTTCATAGGATAACGGGTTTTTATACGTTTTGCGTAAATGAGGTAAGTGATAGACATACAAATAATATGACTTATTTGAATTTCCAGAACTATCGTTATTTATTGGCAAGATTATATGCATTGCGTGTATGTTGAAGATTGTAGAAATATTTGTACTCGAAAGACGCGCCGTTTAATCAGCTTGCAAGCAGCTAGAGTAAAAATTCCAGTAAAAGAATAACGATAACAACTCCAACGGTAATATTTGATATTCATAAGCTGAAAATCGTTATTTGTCTCGGTCGTGTGAAACGAAGTAATTTATTCCCATTCTTTTTCTTGCTGACGCAAAACTTTTAACATTAACAACCATTAGTTCAAAAATATGATCGATCTTCAACATTTTCGAAATACGAAGGATTAACGAGTAAAGTAAAAGAGTTTAAAAGTAGGTGGAAATCTTAAAATCGTAAATTGCCAACTCGGTGATTTATCACCGAGCTTTCACTAAATCGGTAGCTATTCGACTTCTTCTCGAATCGAATTTTCCACTGGTATTTGGCGTATCGATAATCGTTAATTCAGCAACCGATAAAGAAATCGCGAAATTTCGGAGGGACGAAGGGGGAACGGCAACATATGGGTCCATACGTTTCTGTATCCCATGTTCCGACACTTCCTATGCGGAAGCGTAAAAAGTGGCCAGCGACGCCACGTGTTTCCGCGGTGTAATCTTTTTATGCCTCATCGCATCGGGTTGAATCACCGCGGACTAGCGGCATGCGTGTGCACCGCGTGCGTGAAACGAACACGTATTAACCTCGAGAGAGGAAGCTCACGAGCCCTAGCTCGTGTCACGAGCTTACAGTTTTTTACGTTTTTGTATCAGTTCTCCCGGTCACGAGATATCGTCTTTCATTCAACTAAGCTCCTTTCATTCAGCTAGACCCAGCAATTTTTAGAAGCCTGTCCCACACGCATGATGCATCGTATTTTTATTACAGCCCCTGACATTAAACATTCTCTTTATTTGGCTAAAAATGAGTAACAACGGGCAATAATTAGAACACATATACATCGTTAATGAGATATTTTAAAAATCGTTAATTTTGAGATGTTTGCGGAAATTAAGTTGCAAAGTGAATGTCGTTTATTAGGATAGGAGTATTGTAATTAATCGATACAATTATAATAGATATTTGAGACCAAAGTCACAATTAATCGGTAATATTATAGCAATTTTGATATGAAAAATAAATTGTGTAATCTATAGAATTCGACGTTCAGAGATAACAACTTTCAATTAAAGTATAAATATGATTATCGGTTTCGTTTTTCTTCTTCCCTTACCAATGTAAACTTACAAGGCCCCCTGTGCTATCTAAAGTCAATATTTAATTATAGAATATTTGTCATGTGAGTTCAGTAATGTTGAATTACAAGTCTCGTAAAAAGAATACATCCTAAGCTTAATCCATACCTGCTATACCTGCTATAACGACCTACGTAAAGGACTGTCCATTATTTCTAATCAGCAATCATGAAACATGCAAATCAGCTTATTTACACATCCAAGAATAAACCAGTCAAGTGAATAAATTCTATTACGCATCTGTATTATGTATCTTTATATTACGTAAGTATCAGTTCTTGTCGTCTCAAACCTGATCTTAATTACGTATGAATATATAGGCAACGAGTTTCCAAAATCGACATATTCGTAAACGAGATCTCGAATCTGTGTTCTATAATCGTTTATTACTTTAAATTTACCATTGATATTAGCCAGATCGTTTAACAAATGAACTAGCAGAACTTTCAAAAAGATATCCTCCAGCGATTCCTCGAAGGTAAACCTCAAGTGAACAAATTTTTATTCCACTCTTGCGATTTCAAACTTTATATCGCACTATTCGTTTCTCCTCTTCCTTGTATCAAACTTTCTACAGCACCCTGTATATACCGATATTCCTTTGAACTTACTCTACGGAATACCTAACTAATTTTATGCATTTACCCGCTTAAACGAAGTTTCCTCAATCAGACAGCATTACGAACTTTCTTTTTTGCTTCGCCCGATTACCCGCATAGCACGTATTTCGAAGATAATCACTGTTTTGCAACTTAAGATCTTCGAATACTTGAATTACCACGTTCCTTCCGTGGATAACGCCAATTTATCAATGGACGTCCCTAATTCCCCAATGAATAGCAACGAAGCAAAGCTGAACGAAAGTTATCAGAATCGCGCTGCAACTGTGTAATCGGCAGTAACAACACACCATTAACGAATCGAAAGGAACGGCTCGATCGACAGGCCACGAGCTGTTCGTCGATTAAATTGCAGGCCCGACAAATGGCGGAACGTTTCGGGATCATTAGACAAACGTTCGGGGACGTTATTAATGTCGACGTCGGTACGTCGTGGAATGAATCGTCCATCTCGTTCATCCGGAATTGTCCCTCCTCGTTTTTCCTCCGTGAAAAACGTTTCCAAGCGTGGCTCGCGCTATCGATCGACCGAGCCACGCTCCAATTTCACTGTTACACGATTCCGCGATCTGCATTCACCGCCGCCGATGAATCTTCCTCTAACGAAATTTGGTGTACGTTGCTACGCTATTACCAAGTATTAAGACATTGTTCGTTACAAATGCATAGCGAGATACCTGGCATTCCGCGTTCTCTCGTGAAAGGACGTTAATAAGGGATATCAAATTTTATACAGGTAGCTACACTATCGACCCAAAATTTCAAATCATTGCGTGTTTCGTAGTACCTAGAAATTTAACATTTGGAATTCATACGTATGTTCTAAAGAATTTAAGAATTTAAGATAAAGATAGCTCGGTATTGCTTAATCTTCGAATACCTTTTGCTCAGAAATGTCTCCAAATAGATAAAATTGTTATGAATAATTTTATTTATTATTATGATGGACGGTATTCCAAATATTTAGAAGTTCATAGCAACGAATAAAAAAAAAAAAAAAAACCGTCAGCACTAGGTTACTCAAATATGTATATCATATAAAACATTTAACATCCAATATTGTACGAAAGTTCGCATCAAAAACAACACGATAATTACTGCGGCATAAAATTTCTCTATCCCCAAAATACCAATACCCCAATACCAATTTGAAATAGTATGCGCGTAGCCACAGTAAAATACACATTACATTTCGCAAATGATTCTGTGCCTATTAATCAATCATTTGTGTTACCACGTCTCGAAATGTTGTAATTGACGAATTTCTAGTATAATCAAGCTCAATCGAGTCGTAGATTTAATTGCGCCCATAACTGCGACTTTTCGATAGCCCTCGTTATTGCTTGTTCCCCATCCCCCTTTCTCCCTTTTTCACTTGGTGAAAAGAAAGCGCTCGTTAAAGCACCGTGGAACGCTGCAGGAGTATGGATCTCGTAGTTGAAAGAGAATTTCAAGGGAAAAAAAGAGGGCTGTTCTCGAGACCTTGCGAAGTGATACTGAAAGAGAGGCGTGCCTCTGAAACGAGGCGTCGAAATGGATGGCGCGTCGTTTCCCGCGGGATTAAGTTCGTGTCCTACTCCAGGATTCGGGTGGAAATCTTAACAGAGAGGTACCGGTCTCGCGAAAAATTTTCCCCCGAGAATATTAAAGCTTACCGCGCATTTATTCGCAGATGTCGTCGAAAATGTCTTCATCGCAGCTGGAGCTGCCCGCGTACGCTACACGCACTCAAATGAGAAACAGAATAAAAATTTAACCGAAAGATCTGGAAAACAGGGAATCCTACTACTTTGATCGTAGCCACTTTTACGTGCGTATGATATATTTGGAAATAGAACAAGTACATTGGTTGCACGATAACAATTCGAATATCGGACACAGGTTGAAAATCCAACGAAAAATAAAGAATTACAAAAAAGAATTTCATAATAATTCATTAAGAATACACATGTAAGTTTTCACAATATAGGAACAAGTAGGTATTGCATGAAAATTATTCGTCAGTATACAGACAAGTTCCTCAAAATGCTTACTTCCCTATCTTCGCATCCATAATTTCGTCGTTAAAGGTAATTATACTGAAACTGGTATTTATCCCTGGAAATAAAAAATTCATCGATATAACTATAATGTACCTACGAGAACGTCACGACACAATTCCCTCCCTCATTCCTCGTCACGCGTTCTTATATAATCTTATCTGAATATATGCCACATTCCATCAATATTCGTGTTTATCTGTACGATTGTCTCGAGTCTATCAAAAATAACCAATCAGACAGGCAGTCCTTTAATACTATCCTTGCCATCCACTATTCTTAAAATGCTATACTTCCAATACTATTCTTTTAATTAAATCTTCCATGAAATATAACAATATTTGGATTTTACAGGCACTTTCAATGGAACAGCATTTCTGCGAAAAATACGCGCAACACGTTGATCTCGATACAAGGAGAATCAAATAAAATTGCTAGGGTTAATTCCACTACAATTTCAAAGGTGCTTTCCCACGACGTTTTCCGATAATCAGATAGCTGACGCGAGTTCCGCTCTCCCGAAGCTACGTGACCCACCAACGGGTATCTGTCGGGGTGTTTCTGAAGAGATTCATGAATTATGTAGATATATCAGCGTGTGGGAGGAGTTTCTACACGCTGCCTATACGATCAACCGGCAAACGCTTCTGAACTGTCGGCAGAATGTTGTTTACCGGCTATGGATTTGATGGATGAATCTACATCGTTCGATAAGAGGTGACACTCTATCCACTTTATCAAATCGGCATAGTCATCGTGTCATCGTCACCAACGTAATTCAGCGGGCTTTCCGTATTATTTGCGATTGGATCGCGTATTTGCGTACGCTCGCCTTTGAGAAGCCCATTAAGATCGATCGAACTTTCTGACAATCACCTTCGATGCATCGAATGGCAAGATTACGATTTGTACCGGCGAGATTTTCCCGTACGCTCTATAGTTCCGTTTCATTTAAATTCTTGACTTTAGGATGTAATTTTTACTGTTATTAGAACTTCTGGATTTTTTATTGCAAACCCTGTTTAGGGATTTTGTTCTTAAATAAATTTTTCATTAAGATTTTTTAAATTATTAGAATTTTTTAATAAGTTTTTAAATGAATTCGTTTGAATCAAATAATTTAGAAAAGAATTGATATCAACATTTACGGTATATACGATAGCTTGAGATTTCTAAGATAATTTCTGTCGAATAACAGTTTTTGAAATATTTTGTAGCATGCGTTTGAAATGTAAATTCGTCAGTTGAACCGTCAATGGGTAATGAATTCGAGAACGAGAGTAAGCCAAGCAAATGCTACACCATGAACGCTTTAATTACGAATTATACCTTCCGAAAGCGCGTATTTTGCCGTTTGGCAAACGTTTTCAAACGTTGCGCCAACATAAATGGTTTCTATTCGTGGGATTGATAAATTCACAGAGCGAAACAAATGCAAAGTTCTGATAAATGGCGAAATATCCATTGAACAGTAGGATTAACCGGTATAAATGACGGGCGACTAATATACGGCTCGTTTGTTCCATTTCAAAGTAAACCATGGAATATTGCGTTCATTATGATTATCATTGTCATGGCTTTAACGTGATACGTGTAATTTGTAATTCTATCGGTGAAAATCATTCGTATTTTGCAATTATAAATGTGTAGCCATGAAAATCGAGGGTAAAATATCCAGAATAAAATAGTAAGTACAGCGCAAATATAGAAACTTTCTGTGAATATGTTATATGTGTATGCTATAGAAAACATTGCTACATCTTATTAATGCTGCAATGAAACGCGACTATCATTCTTCTATTGATAAAATTTGAAACGAATCTGAAAATGTACGCAATATGCAATGACTATATGTAAATATACTACACGTTGAACTGTGAAAGTAGATATTATCGTCGAGTAGAAATTAGGTTGAAGAACTCATACGATCGGTGCCTCTAAATTACGGAGCTCCACTTCGCTCTATTTTTTGACATTTCTGTCACGAGATTTCCCGCAGGATATTGGGCTTGGATAGATTTAGCAATATGCTAGATCCTACGAAGGCATCTTGACTACAGAAAAATCCAATATCCTGCTTGTCGACGATCGGCAACGATTTGGAAACGAAGACGGAAATAACCGGCGTCTCCAAGTTAAGAGATAAAAAGAAGTAAAGTCGGAGAAGAATTCTGTCTAAATTTCTACAAACAAGCAAGTTTAATCCTTCGACACGTTGATACGAACATCTGCCAGACAAGACGAAGCAACGTGGCTGTTTCTTATTAACGTTCTTAGTAATTTAAGTCTTCAATATCTAATGCTTCAAGAACTGAATGTTTTTAGAAAAATTTTTCTGCCAATTTTAATAATAATAAGTAAACAATAGAAAGTAATGAACTGCAGATATCGATGCAAATCATATCTTTCATTAATCATATATCATATTTTTATTAATCTAATTAGACAGATGGAACCTGTGCAAAATAATTTTACTTATAAAAAATTGCAAGCGAATAGAAATCTATAGTTTAATAACAAATAGCAATTTTGGTCGAAAAAGATAGTATATTATGTTACTATTTTGTAGTGGTAGTATACACAATAATTTTGGAAAAAGCACTTTATCTACCACGATCTTCCCAGATTTACTGTATACTCAATATAGAACTACATTTTTTAATTTCGATTGTAACAGGTACTCTCGTTGCCTGTAAATAAAGAGAGCAAGAGAGAGAGAGAGAGAGAGAGAGATCTATCAACTACAGTCAATGCAAAGCGATATCGGCAAAAGTTTCAACAAATACGAACCACTTCGATTTAATTAAACCGCTAAACGAAATGAAAAACACGCGACAGATGATGGACCTAACGGAACATGGAATCGAAAACATTTCAGCAATGTGAACAAAAATAATTAACAGTAAAATAAGAACATTTACAAACACGTGTATGCCTTAATTCCTTCAAACATTAAATTACAGAGTCCAGGTGAGAAATGACATAAACAACGTTCGATAGAAGTCAAAATTTAATAATCTAAATTGACTGGAAAAGGATTGCAAATGAAATGTTGCGTTGACGTAACGATGACTCCTAATGAATTAATATAGCCACGGTAATTCCCACGAAAAATACCAAAAAATGAGTGTCACCAGATAAGAATCGAACAATTAAACGCAACAAATGACACGTCGATAAGAAAACCATGCTAGATTCGCGTATAAAGATTCGACGAAATGGCGGGAATCGCTAAACTCTCGTCTGTTCTCGTATCGATCTCAGTTCCGTCCCTTCTCTTCTCTTCCCTGCTCTTTTGTGCGAGCTCTCTTCGCTCGGCAAGCCCTCGAGGAGTCTTGGCAGCGAGCAAACGTTTTCCGCGATTTTCCAAGCTTGGTGTGACGTCACATCCGGTAGCTAGGACGTTCACCGAAAACAACATCGCGTGTTTAGAAAAGTATCAGCATGTTTATAGAAATTGAAATCACTCGGTTTCAGAGGAGAGAACAGAATTACGTTACACTTCCAGAACGGAATGATTGCATCCGGTATAATGTTTTCAATTACGTTACTCTTTTTGTCGAATGTACACAGCGATGGGATTTTTTTAACAGTGATAAAACCAAGAAATTGTTCTAATCGATTTTTCGATTGTAAAATAATTTACTAATCGAAAGCAACTACTAATAATATAATTATTGTTATACATGTTGTATAATAAGGCGCAAAAACCTATGTGAAAGCTTTTGCATATCATTATATTAGGTTGCATGTACTTCTCTCTTTTACGGTTTTATGAAGTTTCGACAAATATATCACTTGTTAATACCGGTAATTTGTAACTTGTGACTTGTAAATTTTTACTAATAATGTTACTTCTATTGTGGAAGGTAGCTCTGGTATTTTAAAACAGATATCTTTTCTTTGGATTTCATTTACAGAGAAGTTATCGTACACTTTAAAAGTCATAAAAGAGATTTATACAGTTTATTAAAAATTAATAACAAATTTAACTTCAACTGCTTAAAAAAACGAATTTATTTGAACGAGTTAGTTTATTTTATATTTTAACGAAAACAACGTCATCCTTTATTCGAAAATGTAGAGCACGTCAAGCGCGTTACGATATTTTTAACCATTTTACGATCATAACAAATTAATTAGCAGCATCGATCACGTGCAGAGCTTTTAATCAACCATGATGATTAATTGTTTCCAGGTTATTGCCAGGTATTGGACCGAAACGGACCAGTTTCACGTATGATCACCCAAATATTAGAAATTCAAAATGAATTTGCGAAATCGTAAATAACGTGGCAATCTGTCGCTTCGATACAAATAATTCATACACAGCTTGCAATGGATTGTTCGATCATTTCAAAAACTATCAAATATTCACATAATTGATCTAACTATAATCTAACATATTTGTAAAACTGTTTTACTTACTCAGAGAATAAGTTTAAAAGTTATGTTTAAGAAATAACATCGCTGATATCATTTTTCTTAATACATAAGTAAAAAAATGGCTGTTTTTTTTAGAATTTCAAACTTCAGAAAACTTCTTTCATCTCCCTGTATCGAAAAAATATTCTAAAAACAAAAGAAGATATATTCTCCGTCACTAAAGCGTACATCATCCTCGAATCATTTTTCATAAAATCACACCAACTGTTTATCATTACACACGATATTCTCCTTGGGAAAGTCAACACCCACCATAGACGATACGAAAGATACAATCTAGAATGTCCTGCCGCAACCAACCACAGGGATAATCGATCGCGGAGATGAGTCATCTCTCCTGCGGAAATTTTCGAAGGGATGCAGTTGATGTGGGTTGGCGAAGGAACGAAGATAGCAGGGAAGAACAAGAGAGGAGGGAAGAGGGAAGAGGGAGGAGAACGAGTGACGTGGAACACCCTAAAGTTGATTCCAGAGAAGTTACGATACGCCCCGTTCTAAGGACACGTTTCCCACCTTGTTAGCGATTAACCCACCACCTCGTTGTCTTTGCCTCGTTGTCGTCCCCTGTTCTATCGATATTAAAACATTTAAAAATAAACATAAACGTCTTGCCCCCTCAAAGGATAACTTTAAAAGAGAGTCAGTCAGTGAGTAAAATTTCCATAAATATATTATGTACGTTATACATAACTATCTTGAAATTCCATTAGTACTACGTATAATAAGCATCTTCGAGTGGAGACATTGATCGATAGGGAGCGAGAGTAAAGTTAAAATAGGTACACAAGATAGCGAAAACGTGAATGCAGATGCCTCGACAATCATTTCCGGAAACAGGCAGAGGTTGTAGTCAGGCCAGCTGGAAGGCACCTTCGAGTGCTCTCGCCCGTTCCTCCGGCACATTTTCATTCCTCTGCCATTAGCCGCCGCTTACTATTCGTTTTCGACCCAATTATCAATCCCTTCCACGGCCTCGGCCGGCCGTGCAAGTCGATGGATATCCAACTTCCTCGGCTGAGCGAGGTTCGAGTGTTTCCTCGATTTCCCGTAAATGAAGCTATACAGAGACGCAGATAATACTCGCTACCCGTCCTACGCGGCCTCCATTAACCAGAGAGTTCCAACATTCCGCGATTATGCGCGCCAGTCCGGCCAGAAATTAACAATTTATTTCCAGCTCGTAAATTGAGCTGTCCCGGCAATAACGAGCATTTCTGAATCGCGCTCATATGGCGTTTCATTTTATTGGATTTACTACGCGAACACGAAGCTCACGTGCAACGGCTGGCTTGTGCTCACGTGCAATGGCTCTGACACCATGTAACGCGCGTTGTACGATACTTAAGTGGGTAGATACTTAACGCATGTCCCATCTGCATATCTCGATCTATCATTTCGCCAATTTTATTACCGCATCGCATCGGAGAGATTCGACTCGTGTTTCGACGATTGTTGCGAGTTCAATGCGCTCCTCTCGTGTATAGGCATACACAAGGGCGCATTCTTCCTTGAAACTACGATGAATCCACCGTGACTAGGCAACCGGCAGGATCTTGTTTTATGTTGTTTTTGGTAATTACGCTTGGAATAGGATTACGTTAGACGAAGCTCGTGCATGATTCATCAAATAAATGATTTCAATTTCGCGTTAGCAGCGAACGAAATAATCTAAGTGTACGTATCTCAAAGTGCATTTCGAATTAATTCGGGATGAATGGCAAGTCTCGCCGACGCTCCAATTTCTGAAGTGTGGTAATTTAATTTCCATTTCTGTCTTCATTAAAAAGTATCCGTTATATCATTCAATTTATTACTCTCTTTTAGATTCACATTTTTTGTTCAATTTTGCGAAACTTTTAATCATTGCATTTTCTGTAATGTTTCCTGCTTCGGAAAATTGTCTACGTTTTAAATTTCCTACGATAAGTCTGAAGAATGGTTAGAGTTACGGTTTAATTCAATAACCTAGTCCTATATATCTACCTATTGGTACCTATTATCAAATTTCAATCATGAATTTATTCAAAAATGACGATATTATTCCAAACCGTTCGTTCCGTATTCTTCGTCTGTCAAAGTTCATTTCGACACTGTCGACTGATCAAAATATCTTCAAACACGAAGCAACATACTTTTGCAAACACCGAGAATGGTAACTAGAGAACCTTTTGAAGTCTATTGAACGCTAAGAAAGGCAAAGATTTGGCCATATGAAACGGGAAGCTTTGACACGAACGTTCAACTTGTAACCGATGAACAAGCACAGATTGGTCCTTTTGCATGAAGCGCGACCATCGTCGTCTAACGGCTTTTGTAGATGCACTCACAATGCACGTCGCTTCTCCCCACACACCGCTTTCCTTCAGACGGTTTACATACGAGCATAGATATTACTCTATAGTATCTAGGTTGGTTCGGCATTGTCGCGTATGTGCACCATGGTACAATAACTTCAGCGAACAGGAACAGAAACGTGCTCCAGAAACGGAGATAGCGTCTTCGCCGCGAGAACGGAAGACGCGCTGAGTCGAAAACGAACTTGGATTGAAACTACGCGATAACGATCGTCTTCTTTGTGTAGATACTGCCACGTGCTTCCACAGCTTTTGTCGTCGCATGGATCCATTTATTTCGAAATGAATAACAGATTTTTGGATGATATCTTACTGAAGTTAATTATAGATATAGAAGAGACTTTATTTATTTTTATTAAATTACATACTCGAGAGAATTTAGATGCAACGAAGACACAGAAACGTATAATCAATGATGAATGACGAGTGTATCAAAAATTCAACACAATAAAAAAGAAGGTTGGTCGCGTAGAAAGCGATATCTATTTCGTTAAAGAGTTTCTCGTTTACGATGATTATCGAAAAACCACTTTATTAAATACAAGATCAAACGAACATTATTACGTTTGAAGGAAAAGAAGAATTTAAACGAAGAGCGGCATTTGTGCCAGATAAGCCCAATTGACTCATAAATTTTATTAGTCAGTCTGTGATACTCCTTTGAGCTATACAGCACGAATTAAACAACGTTTTATGACTTGGATGAGATTAAATTGACATCGTATGTTCCATTCCGTACTGCGGTCGTGCTATCACTAATACAAATAAGAAAGAAACCTTTCAAATAGAACTTACGGAACACCTTCCAATCGGCCACAACTTTAATATCTAAAATGTTATTACGAAAATAATCCGGAAGGAAAATATCGACTGAATCCGAAATAAATTGAACTAAATTTTATACGTGACTATTTCATCCTTTCAGTTCGTTAACCTCGTTATCCTGCCTCTATTTTGGATTGATAAATGTGTTAAATTAAATTAATTATCTACATCAAATTTCTATTAGATTGTCTTAAATTTTTAAAGATATAGCGCATAAGATACGTTTACATTTTTCCTAAAAATCTTCTCGCTCGTTTAATTGGTAACATTTTGCAGCAATCTTCCATCGCGGGCTATACATAGTCCTGGCCATCGAATTTTATTACATCGAGATATGCAAGATTCATTTCTTAACCGCGATATGTCATGTTCATACGTGACAGATAAACGAGTCTTGAAAAATTAACCTCCGCTTTTTATAACTTCTTCGATTCTGATTCATATTATAACCCAATTACAACTGGATGATCAGGGAATGTATATTACCGTCATATTTCACCAAACAAATTGCAAGCAAAAGCAGCACGCGTTTTCTTGGAAGCAACGCGCGTGTCTCGGAAGATTCAAGAGTGATCGTTAGAAAAACCTGATCGCAGGTGAGCATATTCACGAGCCACCTGAAAAAAGGAGGATCTCTCGAGCGAAAAAGAAGATATATGCACAGTAATCCGACCGCAACACGTTCTCTTTGTTGCCGATCTCGTGTCGAATGGCTGCTGCCTCTCCATTCTGCCAGCCTGTACACTTTCATTTTTTTCTTTTTCCTTCCCTTTTGTACCTGGCTGCACTCCAGAAACATTGTGAGGGCCAAGTATGGCGCCCTCTCCGAGAAGGACGAAAGAATCGCTTTCCATTATATATAGAAACGAGAATGTGTGCTACGTTCCATCAGTAGGTAAAGGTAGCTTCACACAGGGACACGGAGAACGGCACACGTACTCCTCGTTCTACCTCGACCTAGCGCACCCAGGAAGTGTTTTTATCCGATCCTCGTGTATCTCCGACTCGATGATTCCTCGGTGAAGTCGGAAACGCCGACTTATCTCGCTTTTATCGCCAACGAACAAACAGCCCGCGCGATGGAGTCTTATAATACATCGTGCGCTACACGTTCTTCGACGATCAGGTAAGTTTACTGGATATCTCGACGCGGTTGACGGCAGCATCGAGAAGCATCACGAACCACGATCTTCAACTGCGTCTGTGTCTGTGTATCTAGATGCTGCGAAAACCACTGAACGGGATAAACAATCCGTCGAAACGAGGACACCAAGTTTCGAAGCGGATCAAAAAGCGTTCGGGAGAAAAAGAGATTCTTCGTTGGCTGTGAAAGGAACGTTTTTACCAGCCCTCGAACGAGGCCGCTGGACTTAATAGGTTAACAGCAGATTTCTTATTTGTCCCCTGCTCTCAGAATCATCTGATCGAACCGAATTGTTATCGCGATCGAGCGAGAAAATCTCCTTTCGAAGTGTAGGTTTAGTGTAAAATACGCTTTCGTTTGAGAGTGAATTTTATCGCGAATGAAATATTCGATGTGAAATATTCGATGTGAAATATTCGATGTGAAATATCGGAAGAGGGAAAGAAATGCATTGGAAAGCTAGCGAATTCCAGGTTACCGGTAGTTCAACTGAAGAAATACAGAAAACGAGCAACGAAAATGACGATTACCCAGTGAGCTACAAATCAAGCTGAGAAGCGATAATACGATCGCCGAGCAACGAAGAACCGGATCGAAAGCGATAGAGAGCAACGAGGTGCGACGATTACGCGTAAAGTCAGCTACTTTATTAATCCGTTGGTATGACCGTGCATATCTAGGAGACAAACAAGAGGAGCAGAATCAGAATAAAATGGATTTATCCGAATCTTTTGTTCAACCATAGGCAAATCATACATATTTATGAACGTTCTCAAATAACTTTTATATTCTTCTTCGCCTTCTAGGAATTTAAGAACGCAGCTATATCAAAACAACTCCTGGCTATTCGCTTCCTCCCACAAATTGGGTGTTTCTTTCTAGCATTACTTGCTGAAACTCTTAAAAATTCATTCGCGATTTTCTTCGTTATTACACGTATTATAGTAAATGCAATTTCCCTCAAAATCAATCCAGGTATTTTTTATTATCTTTCCGAAATATGATTACCTGAAATCAAACAAATTCAAATCGGCTATCTTGACTTGACATGCGCGAACACAAACTCAAACTCAAGTCATCCGAATTCTACCAACTCTGAAGGTTACTCTAAAATAACAGAAACGAGGAAACTAAAGAATAGATACATCGATGAAAATCACGTCAGTGTTATCATCCCACTTCCTTGCTCGATCTAATGCAAGATCAGCCGTCGTATAGCCGAGTAAACTGGTTCGATCGCTCGATTCGAAACCAGTTTCCGATGGGCCGGGGCGATCCATCTTGTTCACCTGCACGCAGACACGGGTCCACGCTCGTATAGACACGCTCGTTAGCACGTGCGTGTATACACGATATCCCAGATTCGAGATCCGATTATTCTGCCATAAGGAGGAAAGAGCCAGACGAGATCGCGTAGTAGTTTAAACCAGTAGTTCGCCGGATCGTTTGCTTCGTGTACGCGTGTACGACGCCAGACAGTCGGTCGACGAGAGGAAAACACGGCGAGTACACGTCGAGGAAATCGAGGATGCGCCTGCTTAAATCGAGACGATCATTTCTCGCACGCTGCCTCGCTATTTCCGTCGGACGATTATTTCTCGTGCGGCTTAACCTCGCCAATATGGTAATCGTTGGTTAGTACGAAGAAGAAAAGAATTATGGAATTGTTCGTGGTTTGTCTAATGAAACAAAATAATAGGAAATAAGGGGAAAATGCGGTTTGCGGAGGAGCATTTTGTGCGAATTGTATTGTGAGTGATAATATCGACATTATGTAGTTAGGTAGATTTATCGTGGAATATTTTGCAAGTGAATTTTTGCTCAGGAATGTTTCGATACTGCGTGGGTGGAATGTGTTATTCGTAAACGATATTGATATAGTTGGAACCGTCTGTTTAATTATTATCTTTATCAGCTGCGGATTTCAACACCACGAGTAATTTTATGTTTCCTTCTCGAGAACCTTGGAAGGAAATTATCGGAGGTAGAGTTTGCAAAATTTGGTTAAAGCCAATGTAATTGAATAAAGATTTGTATCGTTTGATATGAATTATTTCTTATTCTAATTCTAGTGATGTCATGGAGATCATTTACGATGGAATTACGACGAATGTCGGAATTATACCTACCAAATGTACATTATATCTATACATATGCATAATGTAACGTATGCTACAAAACTGAACAGCAGCATTTTGCTGCTATCAGGAAACGCATAAAATTTACATAATAATCACCGCGTTAATTAAATATATTGGCTCGATCATCGAACACAATTACCGATTAACAAATTGATAAATTAATCATTTTAAATTGTCAAAATTTGCATAAGAGTTGGAACTGATATTTCTAAATCCTCCTTCCATTCATTCACTAATCTTACGTTAAACATCATTTTCATCGATATTTTTTTTACTGTATCCGAGTTCTCCAACGGTGAAACTAATCTCTACGTAGGGGATTTCCGTAAAAAAATTGAAGAACAATGCCCAACGGTAAACAATCTCAGTGGTATCTAGAAAGGTAGATGATAGGAGTAGGCGTGCAGTTACGCTCGATACCTCACCACGTGTATTACGTACAATCTGCGGATGCTGAAAAGAATCACGACTACCGTTTCTTCCTTACGCGTAGGAGTTACGATATCCTCTTTAGCGTGTGCCTGGGGAAAAGAGAATGGCGGCACCGGTGGTCCTTGACAATGAACTGGTTTTCGAGTTTTGGCGTCGAACCAGTTGAACGACAGAAATAATAAAGGAAATGCCAGGCGTGCGACAGCCTATCGATTGGGTAAATAGCCACGCATATTATTTGACAATGTTCAATGAGAAGGTGAATTAAGTATGGCAGGCGTAACAATATGTAGCATGCGTATTACAATATAAAGAGAATTAAGCTAGACTATATTTTCAACATTTTATTTCAAACTTATTTTAAACAAACATTATGTCTAACTTTTGGACAGGTGTGTACGTGATATCAAGTAAAATTGAGATAGGATAATATGCGTAAGATAATACGTTATCTACTATAAAATTAACATGAGAGAGTCATAAGTTAAAGTTCTGATATTTGGCGAGATTGATAAAAAAAGATAGTAACAAAATATAGTCCAAGTAATTGGTAAATTTTCTATCTTATATTTTTTATCTAATTCGGGAGAAATCGTGTTCATATTTCGAACAGGGTATTCCAGAAAATTTCTGCCAAGATAAATCTTAGGGATTCCGTAGATAAAATCGTATTCTATCTCGGCAGATAATTCTCTTACGTACGAAGGATTTATATCCGGTAATTTAGAAGAATCGCTAGGTCGTGTCTGTGACTCATAGATAGTTCGCGCTCCAGCTCGACAAATCGTACTTTTCGCGTCACCGTCGGTTATTTCTTTGCAGTTCTATCTCTATTTCTATTTTATCCTTTGTCGAATCAATTACGAAACAAAATTACTAAAACTATGATATGTTTCTCTAAATATCTAAAATAATACCCCAGTATATCTGGAATTATTTTAACAAAATTCTAAGGCATAAAATGTGTAGAAAAATGTCTAATTTCTTTTAATTTTCATTTGATGATACTTTTGGAGTGCCTATGACGATTAAGGCAACTCCACTTTGCAGAAATTCGTGTACATCAACAAAAACCAACTCAAAATCAAATGACTTTTGTACTATAAATTCATAGTGGTAGAAATAAACTTTGGCAATATTGACTATGAACAACCCCTTCAATTTCAGAATTTTACGTCGACGCATATCGCGTATTTAAGAAGAAAAAACACAATTTTTTTATCGTTCGCACCGATGAAGAGAAAAGGACAGAAGAATTTATGTTCTGTAAACAATGTTGAATCATTTTGGGAAAACAAATACACGTTACATTCGATGAACGGTGAATAAAAAGGTATCGACCTCGAGATAATGCTGCGTCTTTCATTTATCAGGGATCGTGGATATGGAACTTTGCCACGTATAGCGAAAATAAACTTTTGCAGGAGATCAAGCGGCCTCGATGCAGCCATTGTTTAATTCGTGTTTAATTCAATGGCATAAACTGTCAAACGCAAACATTTGGAGAAGTAAATTCAGTTTCGATTGTACACGACACCTTTATAATCCTTTAATTTGATCAAAAGCTGCGAATAATAATACGATACGGCAATTTTATTTCACCGAATATTGAAAACTCCAACATAGAAATCACATAGTTATCGAGAAAGTTA